>NC_135890.1:113035320-113183150 GCF_964194155.1 Cetorhinus maximus
TGTCTAATTTTAACAATCCCATAGGGCACCTGACTTCTTACAAAGGTGTCCTAGGATCATATCCAAAAAGGTACCTAACCTCTCCAAAAGGGTGCCCTGCCTCTCCAAAGAACTCTGGCATTTTCAGATCTTCTCCTACCAGGTCTAAAGAGCACAAATCATGTTTTGGACATCCCACTAGCCAAAATCAGATCTGGTCGAGGCAGCTGCACTTTTCAATGTTCAGGGTTGGCACTTCTGGATCCAGGCCTCCGCCACCATTTTCGCTAAGACAGAGCGCCCCTCCGCCTGCGTGAAAATTCTGGCTGGTCAATGGATTGGAGCGTGGAAGGTACAGCAGCGCAAATTGGGTAGCCATCTTTGGCTGCAAGCTCAAGCCACACTTTTAGACCCTGTTTTAAAGAGTTCAATTCGGGTTTCCAGACGGTGGATTAAAAATCATTATTTGACATAAAATATGCTTTCGTGTCATGGTGCAGGCTAGCTTTAAACGGTGCTAGCCTTTGCACGATCTTTGGCCCCTTGCTAAGGTACGCAGCCAACTCAACAGCTTATTTAGCACTGGGCTATAATCATTTAACTGTACAGGAAGGAGGAAGTTTGCATACAGGCTTCAATAGGCCAGGGCTATAATCCATGTACCCATTTCGGCGCTCAGAGGCAAGTTTGGTGGTGTTTCCAAAATGAAGGAACTTACGTAGAAAAACTCCTCTAGACATGGGCAGTTTCAACAGCACTGCAGACTGCCTGAGGCATTCTAAACCCAGCTTCAATTATGGCCCTGGCCCCTTGAACCACACAAAACGAGTAAGCCATTTAATGGGCGTTCAGCCTTTTAACATGCAATTCTCATTGGCAGACATGCCACGTGATTGGTTTTTAATTGGACAACTGGGCCAGGACGAGGTTCTGAAAAGACGTTAATGAATATTAATGGAAGATTCCCCTGGACAGGAAGGAGGGATGCTGGAGTGGACATGGGTGGAAGGAGGACTTTGGGGAAGTCATAGGTGATGGGCCGGCATTAGCAAAGCCCGGTTCCCTGCTGGACATCATTTTTTTTTCCTATTAACTGTAGCGCAGTAATTAAATCAGATCTCATTAGTTTTCGTTCCTCAGGCTCTGCCCGCTTTATTTTATTAATGATTTATACTCCATTCAGTTCCAAACCCTGCCGTATATAATTCAATATGCTGTAGCCTCCTGAGTGCTTGGGAACAAGTTCTTTCAGGAATTTTCCGGATTATAGAGTGATGTTATAATACCTAACCACAAGGTGTGTGAACTAGAAAACACCACAGAGGTAAACACTTACCTGAAACAATGAAACAGCAATAAAACATTTTAAAGCAGTAATTAAAAATTGTTGTACTTATCCAAATACTGTATCTTTCATGTTTCCAGTCCCAAAGTACTGTACTAAAATGATACCGATGATGCTGAGGGAATACTTGGGTCTGGCCAAAACATTTCCAGACAACTGGTGTTTCCAAACAATAGGTTTCCGGACTTGAGAGGTTACAGCGTATATCATTCTGAAAAGTGAAAGCTTTCCCCTGGTTTCTCATGACTGACAACAGTGTATTTGCTTGGCTTGAATAGTTGTCTTGTCTTGTCTCTGGACGACGAGGCTGAGTGTTTCAAGTCTCCAGGCCAGGAGTTTAAGTTCATAGGGTGGGATTTTCCTGCCGCCGGGGTCTATTGGCTGGGCCCGCTGCACCCCTCACGGAGGGTCTCGCCATGGCAGGGCCGGAAAATCCCAGCCATGGTCTAAATTGACAGGATGAGGTTGAGGGACATTGGACTGTTGGGAGGTGCTGTCCTTTGATTGAGATGTTAAACCAAGATCCTGTCAGGTGGATCTTGAAGAATCTATTTGAAATGGGCGTTGAGTTCTGACCAACATTCAATGTCCTGTCCACTGTGCATCTCTCAGCCAACGCCACCAAATAAAAAACACGCTTTAATCCCCTTAACCGTGACATTGAGGGACCTAAAGGTTCTTCAGAGGCACCAGGAAAAGGTGATAGCTTTTTTTTAAATGAAATTTCCCGTGGAGCTAATAGGGGCTCATCCCCATCCACATTCTCTGCTCCAAACCCCCCAGAGTGTGTATATGTGTGTGTGTGTGTGTGTGAGAGTATGTGTGTGTGTGTGTGTGTGTGTGTGTGTATGTATGTGTGTATGTGTGTGTGTGCGTGTCTATGTATGTGTGTACATGTGTGTGTGTGTGTATACGTGTGTATGTATGTGTGTGTGGGTGTGTGTGTCTATGTGCGTCTACGTGTGTGTGTGAGTGTGTATGTGTTTTTGGATGGTGCATGAGAACAAGAACCACCTCAGTCATGATGCCCCTCTATAATCCACAACCTCCTGGAACTCACTATTGAAGTTCATCCATGAAGAACGGCATTTAGCCCTGAGGTGTTGTGATGTGATGTACATGAACCTTTAAGGGAGTCATCTTAAACTGCTGTCCATCGCCATCCACCATGAGACAGGATGTGATGTATAATCCCATGACTCTGTAGACAGCACACAGAAGCAGTTCTACAGGTCATACGTGTCTACTTTGCCTCCCAGTTACCATTGTATGTATATCATCTTATCTTCAAATAAAGAACCCACATTATTGTTTTCCCAATCCTTGTTATATGACTGGTGAGTTTGCAATAAACAGGAGACCGCAAACTGGTGTTTGGTTCTTACCCATGGAACTAAAGCTTCACGTGGCACAAAGGCATCTGGACAGGGAGAGGGGAAATAGAAGAGCTAATTGTGGATGTTAATTGTCACTTTCTTCCTCTTCCTCTTGCACAGCCTGAACCTCACTAATAGTGACATATTATCCCTGTACGATGGAGATGATTTAACTGTGAGGATTCTTGGACAATATGTTGGAAGCAATGCCCCGTTAAAAGTATACTCCACAACCTCTGACCTTACTGTCAGATTCCATTCAGATCCAGCGGGCTTGATTTTTGGAAAGGGGCAAGGATTTATCATGAACTATTATGGTGAGTAGCATTCTGTTCCTGAAAACAATAATCTTTTCACATTACAGCAACTTTCCATCCATGGAGGGAAATGGAGGTGTGTCACAGAGGCTCGACTTTAAAAATGGACACAAAGCTAAAGAAGGAGATATTAAAAGGGGTGAGCAAAGAGATGGGTCTGAAGGGAAGGAATAGCCAGAAGCGGTGGGGTGAAGGGAGACAGATTGGAAAAGAAACCAGATTCAGAGGAAGGGTGTGTCTGGGAGAAGGGCTGAAGGAGTTCATAGGAATAGGAAGGGACAAGGGCCATGGAGGGATTTAAACATCAGGGTGAGAAGGTTAAATTTGAGACATTGGGGGAACCAAAGTATTTCATAAAGGAAAGGGAAGAGTGGGACTTCATATTGGATTGGAAACAGACAGCAAAAGTTTGGATGAGCCAGCTTAAGGATGAAGTTTGCAAGGTCAGTAAGGAGGGCTTTGGAGTAATCCATGTCTGGAGGTGACAGAGGCAATGGATGAGCGTTTAGCGGTTGGGAAACTCTAAAGTGTGAAGGGTGTACACAAGGGAAATCAGAAGTGGAGCCCGGTAAGCATTGAGGTGGCCGGTTCAGTGAGACGGAGGCTGCGCTGTGACCTTGCGGCTCTGGAAATTTCCACAGCACTTGCTGAAACACCCCACGCGTTCTAAGGAGAAGCGGCGGCACAGGGCTTGCTGTGTTACATTCCTGTGCAGATTGCAGTTGGCCCTGGTGCACAAGTGGAATTCATTCCTGAATATGCTGACCTTGAAGCAAAATCTGCTTTAAAAAAAAAATGTGACCAGAATCAGGATTTGAAATAGTGTATTGTTGACAACCAACAGCTGTAACATTATGAAGAGTAATTGCGGGTCTAGGCAAGCAAATGAAACCTCTGCAAATGGCAATGTACTGTAATCATTTCCTTTTCACTACCAAATAGGAATTAAATATTTGGAGTAACTGCATTTGGAACACAAAATAAAGGTGCTTTCCTTTTAAAGGGATGCTCCTAGGTGGTTCTGTTTCTAACTGTGCTGTGGAATTGAACCATTGTTGACCCACAGGCTCCCAGTTTTGAACCCTGGTCTGTATGGAGTTAAGTGAGCTCAGTCAGTGTTATAGTGGTCCTAAGTACCCCCCGGATGAGGGAAGAGAAAAATTTGATTGTTATCCATTGACTGCTGGTGGGAAGTGGGTATCAGATGAGGTGCTTCCTGCCACCCCCCACCACCTCTTACCCACCAATTATAGCCAAGGATTCTGTCAATAACAATATCATGGACTGCACAAGACAACTGCCACGCAGGTGAGGTACCAAACTGTGGTCATTGTCAGCAGAGCTGATGGAGCTGACTATACTTCTTACAGAGAAGCTGACAGAATATCACACGAGATCCTTGGTTTTATTACTGGGGCCATGGAGCACGAATAAGGCAAGCAGTGCACGATAGTTCTGCTAAATCTTTATAAATTGCTAGTTAGGCTTCACTTGGAGTATTGTACCCAATTCTGGGCAACGTATTGTAGAAAGGATGGCAAGGCATTGGACCATGTACAGAGGAAATTTACCAGAATTACATCAGGGATGAGGTGATTTCACTTAATGGGTTGCTCCCATTAGAGCAGAGAAGGTTGAGGGAAAGTTTAATGGTGGTATTCAAAATTGAGGGGGTTTGAGTAGATAGGGCAAAATGGTTTCCATTGGCTGTAGAGTTGGCAACCAGGAGACAGAGATTTCACATGATTGATACAAGAGCAGAAGGGGAATGAGTAGATTTTTTTTCTATACAGCAGTTTGTGATGATTGGGAATGCGCTATCTAGAAGGGCAATGGAAGCAGATTCAATAATAACTTTCATAAGGGAATTAGATTTATACTTGAAAGGGAAAAAAAATAGAGGAAAGAGTGGGACTAACCCTATAGCTCTTTCAAAGAGCTGGCACAGGCACAATGGGCCAAATGGCCTCCTCAGGTGCTGTCGGCTTCTGTGAAAGGACAGGAAGAAAATTGGTGGAAAAAGCAAGGAGAAAGCAAAGCTGTCTCTGCTGTGGAAGGCTTGTCATTTGCACCTAATGCGTGGGTCTCTGAAAGGTACTCAGTACCTCATAATCAGAACTGTCCAAGCTCCCATCAGGTGCCTATTTTGTGAGTATTTTAATATATTCACACCAGCCATAATCTAGAAGAAGCATGTAAACACATTCAAAGGCTTCAATTAAACTAAGTCATTAATAGACACTTTTAAACTGTATAATTACAAGACAGTAAATTTGTTGGCATTGATGTATAAGGCAGTAATTCATTCTTGGCTGGTTTGATATAAACAGAAAAAAATGAAGCTTAAGTGATTTATGAGGATGAGCGGAGACATGGGATTGAATTATTGCTTCAACATCAGAGCCAGGCACCTGGTGCTCTCTGCCCTGCGTCATCTCGACTTGGATTTTCTTCTCGAGTTTCTCCCCCCCAACCCCACCTCCGCAAAACGTTGACTCAAGCTGTGGTTTGATTCAGCAGGCAATGTAGCTCTCTGCCACCTCCTCCGAGGGTCATGTGTCATGCATGACCTTACACAATGAGGCTGTTCAAACACAGGCTGGTACCTCCACCAAATCCTGGCCCTGTCATTAACTGACACATAATGCACATTTTTGATTGTGTGCCCTTGTTCAGTTTACCGATTTTTTTTTGAATACACCTATAGGCGGTTTCTTTTTTAACTTTCACTCTAATGACCACATGTTTGGTAAATCATCACGTTACAGGTAAACATTGATTTATAATGATGATAATTTTTTACTTGCCATTAATGTGATAGATAAGCTTGTTTGCTGGAGCCTCCTCCTCCGCATCACCCGCTCTTGTCCATCCCTCTCACTGTGAGCAGGGGCGGCAAGCCTGAAGCAGGATCGACACAGCCCCCTTTTTGAGGGAAAATAAAAATAGCTGGGAAAACTCAGCAGGTCTGACAGCATCTGCGGAGAGGAACACAGTTAACGTTTCGAGTCCGGATGACTCTTTATCAGAACTGAAGAAGTATAGAAATGAGGTGAAGTATAAGCTGGTTGAAAGGGGGTGGGTTGGGTGGAGCTGGATAGAGGGCCAGTGATAGGTGGAGGCAAAGAAGAGATTGCCAAAGATGTCATAGACAAAAGGTCAAAGAGGTGTTGACGGTGGTGATATTATCTCAGGAATGTGCTAATAGGTGACATTAAGGGTAGAAAGCAGGACGAGCAAGGTACAGATAGCCCTAGTGGGGGTGGGGTGGGGGGAAGGGAACGAAATAGGCTAAAAGGTGGAGATGAAACAATGGATGGAAATACATTTAAAAATAATGCAAATAGGTGGGAAAAGAAAAATATACTTTAAAAATATAAATTATTGGAAAAGGGGGGGATCGGAAAGGGGGTGGGGATGGAGGAAACTGGAGCAAGGCGAGTTGCAGCCTCGCTGTCTCCTGCTCACAGTGAGTACAATCGATGGCCAGAAAAGTGTGCGAATCATCATTGCCTAATAATGGCCAAGTCCTCACCAATTTGCAAATGCTCCTTGGGTTTAAATCCTAACACTGGTTTATCACCAATCATTTCAACCACATGAGCTTGACTTTCATCACCCCTGGGCACTTGGAAGACACCATTTGGGAGGTACCAGGGCTTTCAGGTAGAAGTGTTCATCCCTTGATAAGAGGGAATAATTAATTCTAGTCAAATTTCCTTCCCTTGGTTTCGCAGCCTCAAGATATCAGGACGTGGTTGATGAGCTTTCTAATTGTGCTTCTCCAGGAGGGATTTAATTAAATCACTGATTCTTCTTTTTGGGGTGCAGCGGAGGGGAGCGGCAAGAGGGAGGGTCGGTGGAGGAGGAAGCAGCGAGC
This sequence comes from Cetorhinus maximus, assembly GCF_964194155.1. NCBI lineage: Eukaryota > Metazoa > Chordata > Chondrichthyes > Lamniformes > Cetorhinidae > Cetorhinus > Cetorhinus maximus. The sequence goes on from NC_135890.1 coordinate 113,042,218, forward strand.
GGGAGGGTGGGGAAATGTCGAGCGAGAGGGTCAGAGAAGCAGGGAGCAAGAGGATCGGGGGAAGCCACAAGTGAATTGGTAGGGGGAAGGGACAACTGAGAGGGTCAGGGGGTAGGTGTGAGTGAGAGGGTCAGGGGGAAGGTGTGAGTGAGAGGGTCAGGGGGTAGGTGTGAGTGAGAGGGTCAGGGGGAAGGTGTGAGTGAGAGGGTCAGGGGGAAGGTGTGAGTGAGAGGGTCAGGGGGAAGGTGTGAGTGAGAGGGTCAGGGGGAAGGTGTGAGTGAGAGGGTCAGGGGGTAGGTGTGAGTGAGAGGGTCAGGGGGTAGGTGTGTGTGAGAGGGTCAGGGGGAAGGTGTGAATGAGAGGGTCAGGGGGAAGGTGTGAGTGAGACGGTCAGGGGGTAGGTGTGAGTGAGAGGGTCAGGGGGTAGGTGTGAGTGAGAGGGTCGGGGGGAAGGTGTGTGTGAGAGGGTCAGGGGGTAGGTGTGAGTGAGAGGGTCAGGAGGAAGGTGTGAGTGAGAGGGTCAGGGGGTAGGTGTGTGTGAGAGGGTCGGGGGTAGGTGTGAGTGAGAGGGTCAGGGGGAAGGTGTGAGTGAGAGGGTCAGGGGGTAGGTGTGAGTGAGGGTCAGGGGGAAGGTGTGAGTGAGAGGGTCGGGGGGAAGGTGTGAGTGAGAGGGTCGGGGGAAGGTGTGAGTGAGATGGTCAGGGGGAAGGTGTGAGTGAGAGGGTCAGGGGGAAGGTGTGAGTGAGAGGTTCAGGGGGAAGTTTTGAGCAAAGCAGTGGTTTGTTTTGAAGTGGGTTTGTACAGTAACTGAACTAAAACAAGAAATGCAGGCAGCTTTATTGGGTAACCTCAGCTGTACTTTCAGTGGTAGATATCCATCAGTGCACAGTTTCTCTTACATACTCCCTGGAGACATCTGCCACACCTCCAGCGGTACACATACCCAACTTTGCAAATTTCCCACTTTAGGAACCGCTGGTCTAGCGAATCATCAAATGGTATTCAGAAGCAGGAACACCTAACAGTTGCTTTTTACCTTTGTCTTCTCCCCCACTGCGGTACATTGGCAACAATATTAATGCTCTATCAATACTCTGACAGGGAATCAGTTCACTCATCCTGATAAAAACAAAAAGCTTCTGCGGATGCTGGAAATCCATAACAAAAACAGAATTACCTGGAAAAACTCAGCAGGTCTGGCAGCATCGGTGGAGAAGAAAAGAGCTGACGTTTCAGGTCCACATGACCCTTCAACAGAACTCTCTCATCCTGACACCAATACTGAACGCAGAATATAGCTTAATACGACATAAGGTTGCTCACTTATCTACCGAGCACTTGTGAACATTATGACAGAATTATTTGTATGTCGATGAGGTTCTGTCGACATTCTTATGGATATTTCATTAATGTATGTTACGATCCTTGGCCAGACCCTGGAACGTGGTGGGGGTGAGATCTGGTTAGGGGCCAATAATATTTTGTTTAAAGTAGATGAAGGTTGAGATTCAGACACCTGCTTTTCGCACAAAGCCATAAGATTCCATGGGTTTTGAATGAACAAAATTAAACTTTACTGTACTAGGTCAGAAAGGTAAAACAATTTACAATATCTATCTTATACTCTGACATTCAGGGTAAGTACGAGGTACATATGAATTAATAGATGAACTGTGGCCAGACATACAAATGACAGATGCAACCAAAACAGATTCCATAGATTTCTCAACAAATCACCCCAGACGTTAATCCCAATGTGAGTCAACCAATCTCACTGAAACTCCATCTTTCTCATGAAGGTTTCCAATCTCCACCTTTGAAGATCTGTCCTTGGAATTCTCTCCAAACGCCACTTCCACTCGGATGGCTTTAACAATGGCCCATCTCACAACCTTTCCTTCCGAGATTCCTTCTCCCTGGGTTCCCGAGTACACTCAACGCTAGTTCACAAGCACACTTGCAGATCTGTGGCCGTGCAAAGCAGAACACCACTGCTCCTCAGGGGTACCTTTTCCCCAATGGCTCTCTTTCCTTAAAATCTGCTCCCCATAGCCCTTTCTCTCAATTTTTAGCTCAACTTAACTGGGATCTCTGCCTGTCCCTGCCTCTGTGACACTTGTTGGCTGGCAGACTCCCTAAATCTGACCGCTTCAAGAAGAGCTGTTCACTGACCCTTGAACGGATCTGCTGACCTATCAAAACACTCCAAGAGGTTCCCACCCTAGTTACTAGGCAGGAACCAGTGTGACAAGCATTGGAACATCCTGTCTCTTAAATGTTACAATCTCCACAGGCTGCTAATTTAGCACCTGGGGACAAAATGAATTGGATTCATGGAAAAAGAAAGGCTGGCATTTATATAGCATCTTGAATGACATCAAGACAACCCAAAATGTTTTCCTGCCGATGAAGTGCTTTTGAAATGTTAGTCACGGTTGTAATGTAGAGAACATTCCACTAATTTGCACACAGCAGACCTACATAAACTGCAATGTGATAACGACCAGATATTCTGTTTTAGTGATGTTGGTTGAGGGATAAATAATTATGTCCACCAGAAAAGACAGATGAGGCCTCATTTTATGTCTCATCCGAAAGACATCACCTTCATCAGTACAGCTGTCTCTCAGCGCTGCACTGGAGTGTCAGCTTAGATTTTATGCTTAAAATCTCTGGAGTGAGACTTCTCTGGAGACACGCAACATTCTAACTCAGAGGCACGAGTCAGCCACAGCACACTTAAAACTGTTTTTACTGTAACGGGGAGACGCCAAGAAAGAAGGTGTATATTTTAATCCCCTAACTCAGTGCCGGTGGTAGTGTGTTACCGTTCACACAGGGAGTCCGAGTTGCTGTGGCAACATGCACTTTTACAACCATGTTATAGTCTGGAGCTATGGATAGTAGGTAGTAAAGGCTCCAATATTCTTTTCATCACATGGCTGACCGGGAACCCCTCCCGCTCTTACCGCCTGTCATTGGCGTGTGCTGGGAGGATTTACAGGCTGGCAGGCAACCTGTTAGTGGCTGCGTTATGAATGCACCTTCCTTGGCCATCAAGTCCTGAGGTGGGACTTGAACCAGGCGTGTCTAGCTCAGAGGCAGGGGTGCAACCAACTGCACCACAAGACCTCCTTAACTCAATGAGGAGGGGCTCAATTGTTAAACCCCCCATCTGAAATCCAATAACTCCTCACAGGCTGTTGAACCTTGACCACAATGGGAAAGTGTGTTCACTATTTAAGTCATTTTTTTATTCTTTCACTGGATGAGGGCGTTGTTGGCTAGGCCAGCACTTATTGCCCATCCCCTAATTACCTTGAGAAGGTGGTGGTGAGCTGCCTTCTTGAACCGCTGCAGTCCATGTGGTGTAGGTACACCCACAGTGCTGATAGGGAGGGAGTTCCAGGATGTTGACCCAGCGACAGTGAAGGAACGGTCGATATATTTCCAAGTCAGGATGGTGAGTGGCTCGAAGGGGAACTTGCAGGCGGTGGTGTTCCCATGCGTTTGCTGTCCTTGCCCTTCTAGATGGTAGAGTTCACGGGTTTGGAAGGTGCTGTGGAAGGAGCCTTGGCAAGTTGCTGCAGTGCATCTCACACAAACTGCTGCTTCTGTGCACCAGTGAGGGAGTGAGTGAATGCTTAAAGTAGTGGATGGGTTGCCGTCCGAGCAGGCTGCTTTGTCCCAGGTGGTGTTGAGCGTCTTGCTTTGTTGTGAAGCCTGCGAGAGATTTCTTGACCCAACCTTCTTGACTGTGCAGACAGCAACATTCATTCCAACTAATTTGACAAATGGAAGGAAATAACATTAACTGTGCGATCTGAAGGGATCCATTTTCATCTTAGATCAGTATTAGCATTGCACCTTCCTAATCTGTGATGTTTTTACTTCCTCCAGTGACAGACCAATTTTCCAATCTTCCTTGCTTCATTTGCTTTGATTTATAGCTCAACGCACTGCTGTACTTCAAACAGACAGAAAAAAATTAATCAGGTTTTCCCTGAAAAATGTGATTGAGCAGCTTCAATTTTGCTCTTGCATAATTTCTTTTTTTGCTTCATGAATAAATAATACATGAAGAGTAGAATGCAGATATCATTTCAAACCTGCCTCAGTCAGGAGGCGCAGGTTCTGGGCTAACAAAAGAGGCAATGACAACACGAGGTAAAACATTTTCGCACTGCGAGTGCTTTGATCTGGAACGCTCTGCCTGAGAGTGTGGCGCAGGCAGATTCAATCGAGGTATTCAAGAAGGAATTATTGTTTGAAAAGGAAGATTGTGCAGGGCTACAGGGAGAAGGCGAGGGTGGGGGTGGGAGTGGCACTAGGCAAATTGCACAATGAGCGGAATGGCATCCTCCTCTGCTGTAACCATTCTGTGATTCTGTGCCAATGTGACGGAAAGCTCACACGGTTATCAAAAGGGGCAGCATATTTTTTGTTGTCTTTTCGATTTCACCTAGTCCCGAGGCTCGATTTCATAATCTTAGGCTGACGTTGCGGTGCAGTACTGAGGGAGTGCTGCACTGCTGGAGGTGCCGTCGCACAGGCGGGATGTGAAACCGGGGCCCTGCCTCTCCTCTCAGATGAATGATGCGCTATTTTGAGGAAGAGCAGGGAGTTCCCCCCAATGTCAAAATTTTTCATTCAACAAACATCGTTATAACAAATTATCTTGTCATTATCAGGTAGCTGTTTATGGAGCCTTGCTATGTTCACAGGAGAACTCTCCTGCTGTTCTTTAGTGCACTTTAGCATTTCACCTGAAAGATGGCACTTCTGAGAGTGCCGCTCTGGAATATCAGCCTAGATTTTAGGTTCATGTCTTAGGAGTGGGACTTGAATCCTCCACTTCTGACTCAGAGGTAAGAGTGTTACCAACTGAGCCATGGCTGACACTGTACTTCTCTGCATGGGTAAGGACTTTCTAAAGTGGATTTAATTGATCTGGGGGAGGAAAGATAATCTGCTTAATGACTCAACAAGCTGGTTTTTGATTCCTGTTTTTGTCTCCTGTTCTCCTTGCAGAGGTATCTCGGAATGACACCTGCTCAGACCTTCCGGAGATTCCCAATGGCTGGAAAACCACTTCCCACAGAGAAATGGTCCGTGGAACCACGATAACCTATCGGTGTGACCCAGGATACGACATTTTAGGCAGTGACACCCTCACTTGCCAGTGGGACCTCACATGGAGCAGTGATCCCCCATTCTGTGAAAAAAGTAAGGGAAACCCATTATCCTACATTGCTCAGCCAAGCTGCAATACAAGGGAATACTTCAGTAATATCCTTATATCATGGAAATACAATAGTGGTTCTGATAGAGAGCTGCTACTTGGGCTGTTAATAGACTAGTGCTGACCTATGGAATTGAATGAAACATAGAAGACTCAAATTAGCTGCATACTAATGCCTCCAACACATTATCTATTTTCATTTTTAGAATGTACTAAATTTTCATTTTATAATGTGTGATCAAATCTCCTCTAACAAAAGGTTAGCATGCAGGAGCAGCATGTAATTAAGAAGGCAAATGGAACTTTGGCCTGTATTGCTATGGAGTTGGAGTTTTAAAAATAGGGAAGTCTTGTTACAACTGTACAGGGTGTTGGTGAAGCCGCACCTGGAGTACTGTGTACAGTTTTGGTCCCCCTGTTTAAGAAAGGATAAACTGGCATTGGAGGCAGTTCAAAAGAGATTCACAAGGCTGATTCTTGAGGTGAAGGGGTTGACTTATCAAGAACAGCTAAACAGGTTAGGCCTTTATTCATTAGAGTTTAGAAGTATGAAGGGTGATCTTATTGAAACGTACAAGATTCTGAGGGGGCTTGACAGGGTAGATGTTGAGGAGATGTTTCCACTAGTTGGGGTATCTCAAACTAGGGGGCATAGTTACAGAATAAGGGGGCACTCATTTAAAGCTCTCAGAGGGTAGTGAATGTCTGGAATTCTCTACCCCAGAGAGTTGTGGAGGCTAGATCCATCAAAGTATTTAAAGAGGAGGTAGATAGGTTTTTGAAATATCGGGGAGCTGAGAGATATGAGGAATGGAGACGAAAGAGGAGTTGAAGCCTGGGGCAGATCAGCCATAATCTTTTTGAATGGCGGGGGCGTGCTTGAGGGGCCGAATGGCAAACTCCTGCTCCTATTTCTTACGTCCCTACGTTCTATAAATACCAAGCCTCTTTTAGAACACTACCGCTATAGAACACTAGTGACTGGTACATCAGTGTTTAGGTGAAGACTTTTTTAAGAGCAGCGTTTTCACTGCTGACTAGAAATCATTCTCCAACGTCAAGCATATAACTAATATTTTATGGATCATGGGGTTGAGGTGCATTTTCAGGGGAGTACTTGGAGGATTTTGACAGCATTATCATTGCTGATATTGTCTACCACTCCTTTTTTCCTAGCAAACAAAATATGACTGATGCCCAGGAGATAGTGCACGAGCAATATATCCAGAATGAACTATTGCTTAGGCATCGCAAGCAATCTATCATTTTACTACAGTGAACAGTGATGTAAACTAGTGATTGATATCACAAGCATCTATTGATGCAACATAAATTCAAACTGACTGTAATGGTAATGTGCTCTCACCTGGTGGATCTGTCTGTCAAAGCATGGACAGGTGACCATGCATGGAAAGGTTCAAATAGGTCTAAACTGGGCAGTCAATATAATACAGGCCAATAGGTATCATTAGCAGGTCAGTGAATATGATGGGGTGGATTTTCCTGAATTTCGCCTGAGGCTACAGGATTGTCTGAACCCAATGAATATGTTAATGTAATTAATACAGTTGCATTTAACGACACCATTTACATGATTTGTAATTGCACTGCCAGGCAGTGGTGGGATGATAATCACCCAATACTTCATTGGGAATGTGTAATTTGAGGCAGTCAACGCTACTAAAGGACTGCACGAGAGGCCCAACTCTGGCAGAGTGAGAGGGTGGGCCTTCCATTATAATTGGCGTTAACTGTAACCCCAGCAATTATCAATGTTTCAGGAGGTAGGGTGAGAGACCACCCCCACCCACTCCCCCATGGCCCCACGGCAGAGTGAGAATGATGACGAATAATGTGTAATTTGATGCAGTCAGGCTGTCGACTTACAGGACTGCACTGAACCTCTCTTCTGATGTTTTCTACATGGCTATGTACAGAACTCAATAACGTAGAATGCTTGGCCACAGCACAATGCTAACACATGGGCCAGGTTTGGGTGACTGAGTATCGTTACGTGCATGCACATCATTAACTTAGACTTGGTACAATGTTGACTCTAAATTAATATGTTATCTGAGTATAAATTAATGAATGGAAAATCAGACAGGCTGCATTAAGGGTGTTCATTCCTCCCAGCAGCATCTATTAGGCCCAGGTTAATTACAAAGTATATTAATGACATCCAGAGACAGACATTATTGAGCCAATTTTCTTCTACATTGTTTCCTGTCTGAAAATCAGAGGATAAAGAGAGCCATATTGCCAAGTCTCCACCCTCCTTGCATTGCACAGGGATTTCCTGTGGCCCTCCTGTTTTATGGCAACAATGTGGGGATCTTACAGAAATGACTAGAGAATGGACAACCATGTAAAGGTTCACCGAGAACAAGTGAGCATTGCTGCTTTGTGCCTGACTCCACTCAGATCGAAGTTCGTAGAGGGTCCAGAAAGGTGGGTGGCCTTTTTCTTTTAAGGTCCTGCAATGAAGCTTCAAGCTTCAGACTTTCTGTCTGCTATTTGGAGCGACAGACAAATGACCCTACAGCTGATGGCCATTAGCATTCTGAAGGCATCTTAGGCAGGCAGGAATGATTAACTTCACTTCCTCACGTCCAGGCAATAGACCCAGCCAGAAGGGGACCAGAATCACAGAATCACACAGTGCAGAAGAGGCCCTTCGGCCCATCGAGTCTGCACCGACACATGAGAAACACCTGACCTACCTACCTAACCCCATTTACCAGCACTTGGCCCCATAGCCTTGAATATTATGACGTGCCAAGTGCTCATCCAGGTACTTATTAAAGGATGTGACCAGGGGAGTATTAGCCAATTAAAATGATGTGAACCCAAAAAGCAACTGCTTTCAGTTTCTCCTCATTTCTTTGAGGCACTAACAACCCATTCAAAATGAAAGCAAAATACTGCCGATGCTAGAAATCTGAAATATAAACAGAAAATGCTGGAAAAACTCAGCAGGTCTGGCAGCGTCTGTGAAGAGAGAAACGGAGTTGACATTTCGAGTCCATATAACTTTTCTTCAGAGCTTCTGTTCCCCAGAACAACCCAAGTCAAAAGTGTTGAACCCCACAATGATATATATTTCAAATTGCCCAAAGCTTTTGATAAAGCTCCACATGAAAGTTCCTAATTAAGCTCAAAGCTGTAGGGACTTTTTTCTGTTCATTCATGGGATTTGGGCATTGCTGGCTGGGCCAGCATACATTGCCCACCCCTAGTTGCTCTTGAGAAGGTGGTGGTGAGCCGCCTTCTTGAACCGCTACAGTCCATGTGGTGTAGGTACACCCACAGTGCTGTTAGATTTGAGGCAAAACATGGGTATGGATGAGAAATTGGCTGAATGATAGGAAAAAGTGTACTAGGTAAAAGAGATAATGTCAGAATGGAGAAGAGAGTTTGCCCCAAGGCCCAGAATTGGAACCAATACTGCTTCTAGTTTCCATCAATGACTGGAATTCAGAAACATGGGGCAAACTAATCAAATTGCAGATGATGGGTCAGCAGTGGAATCATTGGAGGCAACCAGAAAATAGTGATTGAGCTAAGCAAAACATGTGAGTGGGCCGAACAATGGCAGATGAAATTTAAAGCAGACAAGTTTAATATGTTTCACAATTCAATTAATAAAATCTGGAATTGAAAGCTACTCTCAGTAATGGTGACCATGAAACGATCATTGATTGTCATAAAAGCCCATCTGGTTCACTGATGCCCTTTAGGGAAGGAAATCTGCCATCCTTACCCAGGTCTGACCTGCATGTGACTCCAGACCCACAACGTGGTTGACTCTTAACTCCCATCTGAAATGGCCAGGCAAGCCACTGAGTTCAAGGACAATTAGGGATGGGTAACAAATGCTGGCCTTGCCAGCGACGCCCACATCCCACGAAAGACTAAAGAAAAAAAAACATAGGCAGGTAGATGGGCAACACGTGTATTCTACGAATGGTATTGGAATAGCGCAGACAAAATCAAAGGGAACCTTGGAGTCCTGGTGGACTCAACATCGAGAGTAACAGTCAACTAAGTCCACAGGATGTCAACCTACAGCCAATACAGAAGAATAGAAATCAGAGGAAGTTGTGATTGAGCTGTCCAGGGGTCTGGTTAGGCCACGCCTTGAGCATTATGTCCCACTCTGGTTGCCAAGAAACAAGGAAGACTTTAGACTCGGGGTGAGGAGGCAATGCAGAGAAGTCCACAAGACTCATCCTTCATGTCAGGGGTCTGAGCGAGGGAAGGCTGGAGTGCGCTGGCTCTTCAGCCGTGACAGAAAAGTATTTGAAAGGTAATCTTATTGAAAAGTTTAATCCAGAATACTAACTATGAATGAAGTTTTATATGGGGCTAGGGCAGAGGGACTTGGGTTCAGACTGGAAAAAGGTAACTGTAAGGATAGCTTTCCGGGGGTGTCCTCCTGCAGAGTGCTAATAAAACTGCAGGTTGCTGTGTTTCTCAGTTCAGATCCATCACTGAACGTGGGACAGAAAAGTGATTGCATTCTTTGGAACTTCAATCACCAACCGTAATAAGAACAATAAAAATCAATAAACACGCACTGCACTCCGAATGTGAAACATTAAACATATAAATTATCCTTTCTGTAAGCGCCTTTCCAGCCATAGCTCTCTTCATGGCTGTGCATGAGTTCATTTTCCTATCACCTGTGAGGATTGATTCACATCCACACAATATAACATTGGGTGGGTGGGAGAAAGAGGCACGACACAGCCTGTGGCTAAATTCATCACTGAGCCATTGAGGATAGCCACAACATTGGAGCAAGGACAAGCAGAAAGATTAAACACTCGGCAGCACCGCTTGACTCTAGCCCTCTGCCTCCTCCTCTCAAAATAAGATGCTGTAATAAGAGTGGATCTTCAGAAGCGCTTTGTCCCGCTGCTTGTTTTATTTCCAGCATAAGTTCAACAGGTGAAGGTGGATTGTCAGAGCGAGAGGATGAAGTGTGTTACCAGTTCATGATGATGCCAATAGCAACTCATATCATGGCTCCATGGATAGAGAGAGAAAAGTTGTCAGGATGATGAGGCACCAGGCTACCCTGTAGAGCTGTGAGAATGGGTCTTGTCTGATTATGATTGGAAATCAAGCAGTATTTCTAGACAACTTGCCCTTAGAGCATCAAATAAACAGGCGGGGGCCTCTCCCCCTCTCTAGCAACTCCTCGAAAACAAGGAGGATACTTGCCCATGGGAAGAGCTTACGCGTGGATGCTTTTAAAGTGGGGAGGCTGTGGCGCTGCAGCTACCACATGCTTCTGGATGACAAGGAAACTCTCCTGCTCTTACCCTCTGCCATAGGCACAATGGAAGAATTTACAGGTTGATAATCAATCTGTTTGGCCACTTTATGATTGCACGTCCCTTGGCCATCACGCCCTGGGATAGGACTCTAACCCAGAGCTTCTGGCTCAGAGGCAGGGACTCTACCTACTGCACCATAAGAACTCTGCAGGAGGGATTGCGTAATAAGGTATAGTGTGCATATTTTGTGGAAGTTGCAGATGTTTAATTGATCAAATGGTCTTTTCTCATTGTTATGTTCCAATAGAATCATGTGTTATAAATTATTTGTGAAATTTTGCATTATTCCTGATATGATTAAAGACGCCTATAACTCATTTTCATTTCACAGTTTTGAATTACACTGCTCGTTGTGTAGTACAGTTGGTTATATTTCACATGAAACATCTTTGATTGACCTTTTGCCTGCGATGTAGCCCCCCTGATAGTTGCACTGAAGATGTAAGCTCTCTCTCTCACACTCTCGTTCTAGTTATGTACTGCACAGACCCTGGGGAAGTCAAACACGCCAGTCGCTCCATATCAGATACCAAGCTGCTGGTGGGGTCCACAATACAGTTCAGCTGTGACCCAGGCTTTATATTGGATGGAAATGCGCTGATAACTTGCTACAGCCGCGAGACTGGTACCCCACTATGGACATCTAGACTTCCGCATTGTGCACGTGAGTCAAAGAGAACTGTAATAGAGTTTTCAAAGCACCATTATAATTGTGGTTTGAACTCCCTCAGTGGGTAACTCAGTAAAAGTAACATTTACTTAACCTCGGAGCTGAGAGATTCCAGATTCAGTTACTGGTTTATTGTGAGTTAGTTCATCTCAACCAAGGCAGTGGTTGGGATGATGCAACAGTCATCAACTAGTGAGAGAAGAAATTGGCCAAAAATAATCCACTCCCACTCGTCCCTCTCTCTCCCTTCTCCCCCTCCACTCTCTTTCTCCACTCTCTCCCTCTTCTTCCTCCCTCTGTCTCTAATCCTCCCCTCTGCCTCCTCCCCCCTCTCACCTCTCCCCTCTCTCCCTCTGCTCCTAAATTCCAATCTGAATTCCTAACCCTCTTTCAAGGCACCCCTTTCAACTTTTTGTCCATCAGATCATATTTTTGATTTTGATTTTTAATTGTAATGTTGGTGTTACTGCTCCCTTACTAAATGGCATTGGGAAACTTGCAAATCAATATAGGATTGAGCCATCCACTCTCTAAACTGGCCACGGCTGCAAGATACAGGCAGTGACTGTGGGCCCAATCTCCAACATGAGTCAGGGGGAGATGGGAGAAGAATGAACCCTTTTAATAGAACAAAATGTACTTGCATGGGATCCTGAATATTGATTCCATGAAAGTCTCATTGCTCATGAATAATTCTGCTTAAAATCAAAATAATTCACTGCAGAACAATGTCACCTCACGGCACTTTAACTTAGTCTCAGAGGAGAGGAGTGACAGGCCTGTTAATTGCTGTTCAGCCAAGAGGAGGTGGAAGAAGCCTTATTAATAGTTAAAAAGAAAATGTTCTTCATCGAAATGACTTTCAAGCAGGAAGGTTCTGATAGTAATTAATGATAATAAAATATCCGAGGAGTCTCAGCGCCACAAGGTGCTGTGTCAAAATGAAAGGTGGATAACGATACTGTTTCCTTCTAAATGAATCTCAGAAAGTTAACATTGCAGGTACAGCAAGCAATTAGGAAGCAAATGATATGTTAGCTCGCGTTACAAAGTAATTGGGGTATAAGGGCCGAATTCTCGCTCTCGAGTCAAGAGCACAGAGTTGGGAACATTCCCGACTCTGGAGAATATGCCCCAGATGTTTTAATTTTCATTCCGGGTGTTGGGGGAAGGGGGTGGGCTGGTGCTAATAGGAGTCGGACCCGCTGCCCCTGGGAACAGGGGCTGCCAGATGTGGAAGTGGGCTTTGTGAAAGGCCTGCCTCAGTGCACCAGGACTGGTAAGAGCAAGGATAAAACAAAAAACAACTCTCTAGCCCTCACCCCACCTCACAATCCCTCACCCCACCACACACTCCCCACGCCCCATCCATGACAACTGATGGCACCTCATGCCCACTACCCATGGCTCTTCATACGCTCCAAGCCAACCTCTGACCTATGACCCTCTACCCACACTCCTGGGCCCTTCACACTCTCCATGCCAACCTATGACCCTCTTACTCACCACCATGGCCCTTTATACTTTATATCCCTCATGCCAACTTGGAGCCAATCCTTGTCAACCCATACCACTCCCCCCCACCCACCCCACCCTCCACCTTTTGGCCTTACACCCTCCATATGAAGTGACCCAGCACCCACCATGGGCAGACCTCAGAAGCCATGGTGAGATGAAATAAAACAGAGACTCTAAGGCCAGAATCTTACGTTGAGCGGGTGGGTGGGCGGGCGGGCGCGTGCCTGACCCAAACGCACATGGGATTGTGCAAAATGACAGCGGGCGTGCGTTCCGACGGCATCAGGCATGTGAGCAATATTGAGGTGGGTGGGCACGCGCGGGAGTCAGCGCTGCACCCGCGGTGCTGTGTGCTGACATTGCTCTGCAGTGAATTATTTTGATTTTAAGCAGAATTATTCATGAGCTATGAGACTTTCATGGAATCAATATTTAGGATCCCATGCAAGCACATTTTGTTCTATTAAGGCCTTTAAAAACCCTTTTGCCCACGATTTTACGTTGCCCGTGTGATTTCGCGCTCGTCACAAGGGCAAAAAGGGCAGGCGGGCAGCCTCCTTTTAACAAAACCTCATCCAAGGATGGAATGAAATGTCCGGAAGTGAAATGTAATAAAATAAGGTATCTGGGGACTGATGTTTTTTTGTGTTCTGCTGCCGGGTGCTTGAATGTGCTGCATAGACACAGTTTGGTGCATTTTTTTCTTGTCACTTAATCTCTCCGGGTCTGCAGCTCCCTGAGTCGGCTCCGCATCAGCCGTCTGCCTTCAGGGAGCTCGCCAGAAGCGCCCACCCGCACCATCACTTTTGTTGGCACCTACCCTCTTCCCGCCCACCCCCCCGCCCCCCCGGCAGCGCTGAGGCTTTCTCAGTGCGGGTCACACGCTGGCCGGCTGTTAATTGGCCAACCAGCCTGAAATTGCGTTCGGGGGCCGATCACGGGCAAAGCGCATTTCACGTCCACTTCTGGGCCTGCCGACTGGGCACACGCCAAGCGTGAAATTCGGGCCTAAGTGTCTATTAAAGAATTTATTTTTAAAAAAAAGTCTCATTCATTAAAAACCCATTCAATATATTAAAATTCATTCAGCTACTTAACCCATATAAAAGCAAACACTTCATTCAAGTACTTAATCCCTTATAAATACAAGCATTTGCATTCATAGCCCCATGTCAAAGACTGTATAACTATTTGGAGCTATCAATCAAACTGTGAACTGACAGACACCCCGCTGTGATAATGACCTGTCGTGGAATCAGTCATGCAGCAAACATCAGGCTTATATCAGAGTGAAATTGCAAGCACTGATTTTTTTAAACTGCAGGCTGTTTATTTTTTAATTTAAAGGGCAGGAGATTTAAATTCCCTAAAAGTTTACCAGTTCCACAGAGCTTATTGATTTTTGACGGACATTCATGTCTGCTCTTACCAATCCAAAGAGGCATCTTACTTTTCCCAAAGAGGTAATTGGACCTAGAACAAGAATAAAACAAAGAACAACCCTCTAGCCCTCACCCCTCACCCCACCACACATTCTCCATGCCCCATCCATGCCAACTCATGGCACCTCATGCCCCCCATCCACTAGCCATGGCTCCTCATGCCCTCCAAAAAACTCCGGCAGCTTTAGACGTTTTCCTCAAAGGTCTTAATCCCACGAGTCATGTTTTGGACATGTCACTAAAGAAAATTGGGTCTGTCTGAAGGCAGCTGCACTTTTCACTGTACAGCCGCCTCCCGTGAGTCACGGACGTGCAAACCACAACCTGACCCAGTATCCCCCACCCCCCCCGGTGAAAATGGTGGGCGCCAGGCTCAGGGGTGGGACTTCCAGAATCGGGGCTCCGGCAGCATTTTGGCTAAGGCAGAGACCCTTTCCACCCCCGTGAAAATTCAGGCTTCAGAGTACTGAAGTCTTACTACAATTATACTGGGCATTGGTAAAGCCAAACCTGGGCCAGAAATTTCCCGCCATCGGGAGGGGTTGTGCGGGGACGGGCGGGGGGCGTGAACCCGATCGGCGCCCCCAATGGGGTGCGCGCGCCATTTTACGTGGGAGGGCCAATTAAGGCCCACACAGTGTGACGCTCGCCCGGAAGCGCTGAGCATTCCCTGTGTGGGCAGTGGGGAGGATTCCCTGAGTGGTTCCCTGCGCTCTGTCACACATGCACACAAAAGGGAACAGAAATCTCCCTGAGGCACAGAGTTGTTTAAGTTTTAAACATTATAAATAAAGGAATTAAAAACTTTTAAAACATGTCCCAGCTCATGTGACAGTGTCAATTAATGTTTTAAATAATTTTTATTGGATTTATAAACACTTCATGAAACTTCACCCTGCCCGTGGATGAGGTTTCATGAAAAATGCAAAGGCCGCCTGGTCTATTCCTCCAGCCCGCCAACCTTAAGGTTGGACGGGCAGCTCATTTAACTATTTAAATTAGTTTTTAACAGGCCTTAATAGGCCTTTGACAGTTTGGCAGGCATGCAGCCAAGTTGGTTGCGGACATGCAGCCAAGTTGGTTACGCACCCGCCAAACTGAAAACCTAAATGATGCGCGGTGACATCAGGACACACGCCCGACGTCACCGCGCATCATTTTATGCGTCGGTGAGCAGGCCCCACCCCCGCTCGCCGACCGGGAAATTATTCCCCCGGAGTTCTGTGAGCAGTTTTGGTCTCATTACCTAAAGGAAGAATATACTTACACTACAGGGAGTGCAGCAAAGGTTCATTGGGCTGTTTCTTGGAAAGAGAGGATTATCCTATAAAGAGAGATTGAGTCGACTAGGTCTATATTCTCTGGGTTTAGAAGAATGAGAGATGGTCCAATTGCAACATATAAAGGGGCTTTGCAGGGTAGGTAAAAATGCTTCCCCAGGTGGGGAATCCAAAACCCAGCATCACAATCTCAGAATAAAGAGACGGCCATTTAAAACTGAGATGAGGAGAAATTTCTTCACTTAAAAGGATTCAGAATTTTTGAAATTCTCTGTAATCTCCTCCAACTCTCTGAGATCTCTGCACTCCTCCAATTCTGGCTCTTAAGCATTAGCAACTTTAATCACTACACCATTGATGATTATGCATTCAGCTCGGCCTCAAAACTCTAAAATCCCTTCCCTGGACCACTCGACCTCTCTCCCCTCCTTTGAGATGCTTACGAATACCAACTCTTTGGCCAAGTTTTTGGCACCTGCTCAGATATTGTCTTTTGTGACTCTGTGTCCAATTTTGTCTTATAGTGCCCCTAGCTTGTGATGGGAGTTTTGTTACATTAAAGGCACTACATAAATATAAATTATTATTGTGTCTCTCACACCATCCTTGAATTCTGTGGGACAACACATTTTTTTTGAGTTTTGTTCATTTAAACCCTCTCCTATTGTGAATGGAGTCGCAGTGAAAGTCAGGCAGACTGCCTGCAGCCACATTGTCTAGCGTGAATATTGGCAATCACACCACCTACCCCAGGTTATTAGTCACTGTATTAGCTCACTATGCTCTGCGGGAGACTGCAGTACAGGTTACTGCAACCATCTATCAACAACAGCGTAAGCTACGAAGCACACGACTGTTTTAATAGCTCCCCCTGAGAGAGCAAGTTCATAAATCTTTGAAACATTTATTCAAATGATATGACAAATATAGTGCAGAAATTGTTGGAGCAGCATATTTCAAGCAGCAATTATTAATATGTTGTGTAATTAAGAAGTTTCCAGGGACAGGTAACTCGGTGCGCTGGATTAACACGGTGGTCTAGAATTGAGGCACTGGGCCTTAGAATATCAGCTGTCTGCCAGAGTCAGTCTGGACTCTGTGAATTTTTCTTTTTTTTTGCAAAAATATACTTTATTCATAAACTATCTGAAAGAACGTCGTAAAACATTTCAAAATGGCGAGCGCAGAAAGTGCAATTGCATTCAGGCTCTCTACATGGACCACATTGCACCCCTGAAGTGCTTCAATGCAATAAAGGGAACGTTACAAACATTTCAGAATGATCGTTACAGAAGGTGCAATGGTATTCCTCGGTGAAATAGCTATATCCGCAAGTCTCGCATCTTTTTGTGGGGGGGGGATAAATATACTTTATTCATAAAATATCTGAAGGGACGTTACAAAACATTTCAAAGTGGCCATCGCAGCCCCACATCAACATGCTGCAGTAATTAAAAGCAATGAAGACTTGCACTTGTATAGCACCTTTCGCTACCTCAGGATGTCTTTGCGACACATTTAACCTATAGTTACCGTTGCCACCTAGGAAACACAGAAGCCAATTCGTGCACAGCAAGAACCTGCGGGCAGGAATGTGATAATTATATTGAATTGCAGCAGAAAAGCAGGCCACTTGGCTCAACTGGTCGATATTGAGTTAGATAATGCTACATTATCTAACTCAATCAGCATAAAGTCCTGTTCCTTTGTCCCTCAGGTACTAATCCAGCTTCACCTGAAATGCATAATAAACAAATAATCAGTTTTTGTGCTGTTGCTTGAGGGATAAACATTGGCCAGGACACCGGGAGTAACTCCCCTGCTCTTCGTTGAAACAGTGTAAGGGGGTCTTTTACATCCACCCGAGGCAGCAGACTTGGTTTAACCTCACTTTCTAAAGAGGGCGCCTCTGACAGTGCTTCACTCCATCAGTGTTGCTGGGCTGCAGAGATTACAGAGTTTGGGAGGGGTGAAGCATGGAGAGATCTGAAAACAAGGATGAGAATTTAAATGGGTCAATACGACTTGGTGGGACTTAGGGTAGGGGCGGCAGAATTTTGGATGACCTCAAGTTTACAAAGGGGTAGAAGATGAGAGACTGGCCAGGACTGCATTGGAATAGTCAAGTCTACAGGGGTCAAAGACCAGGGGTGAGGAGTTCAGCAGCAGATGAATTGAGGCAGGGACGAAGTCAGGCAATGTGACAGAGAATTAAATAGGAATGAAGAAAGTTAGAAATAAAGCAGTGTTCAAAAAATCCCCTGGCATCTGCAAAATAGGTAATTTTAGTAAACCTGGCACTATGTAAAATGAATGCCATGACTTTTCTGCAGATAGGGAATTTTAGTAAACCTGGCACTATGTAAAATGAATGCAATGACTTTTCTGCAGTCGCTGGCTGCTTTGTCAAGTCTGCACCTTCCTGCCACGGAGTGATTCAGTGAAAAGGTTTTTGCTGCCATCTCCTGGCGACTCAAAGAAATTGAACCTTACAAAAACAATTCGGAGATCTCTGCCCAAGCTGTTTGTACCTCAGCAATCCTGATACCCTTGTTCTTTATCATTTGCCCAACTCAAGTGTCATGCTGTGTCTCCATTTGTGGCAGGTGCAGCATCTGTGACAAGTCGCAACACAAAAGGACTCTATCTTCAATCAAGAAAATGTGTTTGACAGACAGTCAATATTACACACTGCAGCACAGAAGCAGGCTGTTCAGACCAACTGGTCTTTGCTGCTGTTTAGGCTCCAAATGAGCCTTCTTCAACCCCACTCCATCTAACCCGATCGACATAACCTTCAATCCTTTCTCCATCATGTGCTTATTTATCTAGGTCCCCTTTATAGGCATCAATGCTACTTACCTCAACTGCTCCTCTGGTAACGAGTTCCACATTCTAACTACGCTCTGGATTAAAGATTTTTCTCCTGCATTCCCTGTTAAACTCACAAGGAATCAGGTGCTTGCACATGGTGGTAATGTGACAGAACCGATTGATGCAACTCGTCTGGCCCTTACCCACTCTGGAAACCATGAAGTGAATGAGTGTCATTTTAAAAATGCTGTGTTAAAGAATCCAGAATGGTCTCTCTGTCCGTACCATTGGTGATGTCCACTATTTTGTTAATGAATCACTGAATTGGGGGGGAGTCTGCGATAGAGCTGCAGCCATGTAGGCCCTATTCTCTGACCTGGGCTACCTGGGAGAGTGGGATGACAGAGTTGGCCATTTTATGCAGTTAAACAAAGAACTTGTGCTTAAGCACCTTTGAGATATTCCAAAGTGCTTTACATTCAGCAGATCGCAAGGCTTTCTTACCGCCTGTCTGTGAATCACTTCTTCTGACAGCTAAAATTTTAATATGAGCAATAGAACCACAGAAAAGTTACGGTGCAGAAAGTGGCCATTCAGCCCATCATGTCTGCGCTGGCCAAAAAGAGAAAAAAGAAACTAGCCGCTCATTTTAATCCCACTTTCCAGCACCTGGTCGGTAGCCTTGCAGGTTACAGTGCTTCAGGTGCAGATCCAGGTATTTTTTAAATGAGTTGTGTTTCAGCCTCAGCCACCAACTTAGGTAGTGAATTCCAGATGCCTACCACCCTCTGGGTGAAAAAGTTTCTCCTCATGTCCTCTCTAATCCTTCTACCAATCACCTTAAATCTATGCCCCCTGGTAATTGACCCCTCAGCTAGGGGAAACAGGTCTTTCCTGTCTACCCTATCTAGGCCCCTCATAATTTTGTACACCTCAATTAGGTCACCCCTTAGCCTCCTCTGTTCTAAGGAAAACAACCCTAGCCAATCCAATCTCTCCTCAAATAGCTGCAATTTTCAAGTCCTGGCAACATTCTTGTAAATCTCCTCTGCACTCTCTCCAGAGCTATTATGTCCTTCCTGTAATGTGGTGACCAGAACTGTACACAGAATTCCAGCTGTGGCCGTACCAGTGTTTTATACAGATCCAGCATTACATTCCTGCTTTTGTATTCAACACCTCAGGAAACATTCCATATTCTTTCTTGACCACCTTGTCCACCTGTCTTGCCACCTTCAAGGACCTGGACATGCTCTCCAAGGTCTCTCACTTCCTCAACCCCTCTCAATAACTTCCCGTTTATTGAGTATTCCCTTGCATTGTTTGCCCTCCCCAAATGCATGGCCTCACCCTTTTCTGGATTGAATTCCATTTGCCACTTCACCACCCAATTAACCAAACCATTGATATCACCTGGAGTCGACAGCTATCCTCTTCACTATCAACTACACGGCTGATTTTTCTGTCATCTGCAAATTTCCCAATCATGCCTCCTACATTTAAGTCTAAATCATTAATATATACAACAAACAGCAAGGGCCCCAACACTGAGCCCTGTGGAACACCACTGGAAACAGTTTTCCATTCGCAAAAACATCCATTGAGCATTACCCTTTGTTTCCTGTCACTGAGCCAATTTTGGATCCAACTCACCACCTTCCCCTGTATCCCATGGGATCTCACTCTCCTGACCAGTCTGCCATGTGGGACCTTGTCAAATGCCTTCCTGAAATCCATGTAGACAATATCCACTGCACTACCCTCATCAATATTCCTTGTTACTTCCTCAAAAAATTCTATTAAGTTAGTAAGGCACGATCTTCCCCTAACAAAGCCATGCTGACTGTCCCTGATCAATCTGTGTCTTTCTAAGTGACAGTGCATCCTGTCTCTCAGAATTGTTTCCAATCATTTGCCCACCACCGAAATCAGACTGACCAGCCTATGATTTTCTGGTCTATCCCCCTCGCACCCTTTTTAAATAATGGTACAATGTTTGCAGATCTCCAATGCTCTGGGACCTCGCCTGTATCTAGTCAGGAAAATGATCCTCAGAGCATTCATTATTTCCTCCCTGGCTTTCTTAAACAGCCTGGGATACAATCCATCCGGCCCTGGTTATTTATCCACCTTCAAGGATGCCAGACTCCCCAATACTTCCTCTCTCACTATGCTTATTGTCTCTAATATTTCACATTCCTCCTCTTTAACTAGAATGTCAGCATCATCCCTCTCCTTAGTGAAGACAGAGACAAAGTACTCATTGAGAAGCCTGCCCACATCTTCTGCATCAACCCCACAAGTTACCATGTACCTCTCTGATAGGCCCTAAGTTTCTTTAGTTATTCTCTTGCTCTTAATGTACTGGTAAAACATCTTAGGATTTTCTTTGATTTTACCTGCCAATATTTTTTTGTATCCTCTCTTTGCTTTCCTAATTTCCATTTTACTTCACCCCTGTACTTTCTATACTCCTCTAGGCTTTCTGCAGTATTAAGTCTTTTGTGACTGTCATAAGCTTTCTTGTTCTGCTGTTTCTTTGCCTGGTTGCTTTTGGATAACCAGGGGCCTCTAGATTTGCTCCTTCAACAGCACTTTCCAAACCCATGACCGCTACCATCTAGAAGGACAAGGGCAGCAAGTAGATGGGACATTGCCACCTGGATGTTCCCTTCCGAGCCACTCACCATCCTGACTTGGAAATATATCATCGTTCCTTCACTGTCACTGGGTCAAAATCCTGGAACTCCCTCCCTAACAGCACTGTGGGTGTACCTACAGCACATGGACTGCAGCGGTTCAAGAAGACAGCTCACCACCATCTTGTCAAGGGCAGCTAGGGATGGACAGTAAATGCTGGCCCAGCCAGCGAAGCCCATATCCCATGAATGAATAAAAAAAAGACACCCTTTTCCTTGGTGTGGACATGTCTAAAATGCCCGTAGAATTTTGCCTTTGAATGCCTCCCACTGATTTGACACTGTTTTCCCTTCCAATAGCTGTACCCAGTCCACTCTCACCAGCTCACCTCTCAGCTTTGTCAAATTTGTCTTCCCCCCAATTTAAACTTTTACTCTTGTTCTATCTTTGTCCTTTTCCATAATGATGCTAAATCTAACCTGTATTATGGTCACTATCTCCAAAATGGTCCCCCACTGCTACTTCATCCACTTGCCCAGCTTCATTTCCTAAGACTAAATCTAGAATTGCAGCCCCTCTCGTTGGGGTTGCTACGTGCTGGCTAAAAAAGTTCTCTTCAATGCAGCTCAAGATTTTGCTCCCATTGTGCCCTCCACTGTTCATATCCCAATTGATATTGGGATAGCTGAAGTCCCCAACGATTACTGCCCTATTGTTTTTGAACTCAGAAATCTGCCTACACATTTGCTCCTCTAACTCCCTTCCACCAATTGGGGGCCTATAGTACACCCCTAGCAGCGTGGCTGCCCCTTTTTTGTTTCTGAGCTCAACCCACAGGCCTCATTCGGTCCTTTATTTAGTATATCATCCCTCCTCACAGCTGTAATTGATTCTTTAACCAATAATGCCACACGCCCACCTTTTTAATCCACCTCCCTATCTTCTCAGAAAATTCTGTCTCCAGGGATTTTGAGCTGCCATTTTTGCCCCTCTTTAAGCCAAGTTTCCATTATAGCAACAATATCATGTTGCCTTCAGCTCATCAGCTTTATTTGCTACACTCCTTGCATTTACATATATACCATTTAACACTGCCAAATTCCTGTGCTGTACACTTTTTAACCTGTGCTTTTTCTGTCTTTCACTCACTAATTCTCCATCTCCCGTTCCTTGCTCTAAAATTGCCCTCAGGTTCCCATCCCCCTGCCAATCCAGTTTAAACCCTCCCCAATAGCATTAGCAACTCTCCCTGCGAGGATATTTGTCCCACTCCTGTTCAGATGTAAACCGTCCGGCTTGCACAGGTCCCACCTTCCCCAGAACCGGCCCCAGAAATCTGATGCCCTCCCTCCTGCACTGGCTTTCCGGCCTCATGTTTAATCGCTCAGTTCTCCTATTTCTATGCTCACTTGCACGTGGGACTGGGAGTAATCCTGAGATTACTGCTTTCGAGGTCCTTCTTTTCAATCTCCTACCTAGCTGCCTAGAGTCTGCTTTCAGGGCCTCATCCTCTTTCCTCAGTCATTGATACCACATGGACCACGACCTCTGGCTGATCGCCCTCCCCAAGAAGAAAGTCCTGCAACCACTCTGTGACATCCTTGACCCTGCTACCAGGGAGGCAACATACCATCCTGGAGTCACATCTACGGCCAGAGAAACACCTGTCTATCCCCTTAACTAATGAATCCCCTGTTACTACTGCTCTTCCCCTCTTCTTTCTCCCCTCCTGTACAGCAGAGCTGCCTGTGGTGCCACAAAATTGGCTCTAACTGCACTCCTCCGAGGAACCAATGCCCTCACTGGTATCCAAAATGGAAAGCCGATGGGTGAGTGGGACCCCCAGGGGACTTCTGCACTACCTGCCTAGTTTTCTTCGACTGCCTTGCAATCACCCATTCCGTTTCTGCCTCCAGGCTCCTAAGCTGCGGTGTGACCACCTCTCTGAGCACACTATCCACGTAGCTCTCACCTCGCGGATGCGCCACAGTGACCCCAGCTGCCGCTCGAGCTCCGAAACCCGGAGCTCAAGGTTCTGCAGCTGGTGACACTTCCTGCGCATGTGGCCGTCTAGGATACTGGTAACACCCACAACTTCCCACATATTACAGGACGCACATTCCACATGACCGAGCTTCCCTCCCATGGCTTCAATTTACTTCCCTTGCATTAACTTTATTTATTTATTTTTTATTTATTCATTCACAAGATGATATCACTGACTGAAAGGATAGTAGAGGCGGGAACCCGCACAACATTTAAGAAGTATTGAGATGAACATTTGAAATGCCGTAGCATTCAAGGCCATGTGCTGTAAAATGAGATTAGTGTAGATAGGGGCTTGATGGTGTGGACACGATGGGCTGAAGGGCCTCTTTCCGTGCTGTAAACTCTATGACGCAATGAGATGTGGGCTTCGCTGGCTGGGCCAGCATTTATTGCCCATCCCTAGTTGCCCTTGAGAAGGTGGTGGTGAGCTGTCTTCTTGAACCGCTGCAGTCCATGTGGTGTAGGTACACCCACAGTGCTGTTACTTTACTATCTTACTTTGGGTTACTTATGCAACTTGATTTTACCTGGCCTCAACTTAACTTTATTTCCCTATTGCTTGTGTTTCTTACCTGATGTAAGTAAAAACTTCTTTTAAAAAGAATGTGCTTTTCTAATTCTCAGTTACTTGATGACACTCCATAACATCAGTTTCCCACCAACCAATGAACTTATGTTTCTCCTGTGATGTTAGGTGCTCGGTGCTACAGACTGCCTGTCCCAGGGTCCTCCTCTCGCACTCTCCTCTAGGTGCTGCTGACTGCCTGTCCCAGGATCCTCCTCTCGCACTCTCCTCTAGGTGCTGCTGACTGCCTGTCCCAGGGTCCTCCTCTCACCCCCTTCTCTAGGTGCTGCTGACTGCCTGTCCCAGGATCCTCCTCTCGCACTCTCCTCTGGGTGCTGCAGACTGCCTGTCCCAGGATCCTCCTCTCGCATTCACCTCTAGGTGCTGCTGGCTACCTGTCCCAAGGTCCTCCTCTCACACTCACCCCTAGGTGCTGCTGACTGCCTGTCCCAGGGTCCTCCTTTCGCACTCTCCTCTAGGTGCTGCTGACTGCCTGTCCCAGGGTCCTCCTCTCACACTCTCCTCTAGATGCTGCTGACTGCCTGTCCCAGGGTCCTCCTCTCTCACTCTCCTCTAGGTGCTGCTGACTGCCTGTCCCAGGGTCCTCCTCTCTCACTCTCCTCTAGGTGCTGCTGACTGCCTGTCCCAGGGTCCTCCTCTTGCACTCTCCTCTAGGTGCTGCTGACTGCCAGTCCCAGGGTCCTCCTCTTGCACTCTCCTCTAGGTGCTGCTGACTGCCTGTCCCAGGGTCCTCCTCTCACACTCTCCTCTAGGTGCTGCTGACTGCCTGTCCCAGGGTCCTCCTCTCACACTCTCCTCTGGGTGCTACTGACTGCCTGTCCCAGGGTCCCCTCTCGCACTCTCCTCTAGGTACTGCTGACTGCCTGTCCCAGGGTCCTCCTCTCACCCCCTCCTCTAGGTGCTGCTGACTGCCTGTCCCAGGATCCTCCTCTCGCACTCTCCTCTAGATGCTGCTGACTGTCTGTGCCAGGGTCCTCCTCTCGCACTCTCCTCTAGGTGCTGCTGACTGCCTGTCCCAGGGTCCTCCTCTCGCACTCTCCTCTAGGTGCTGCTGACTGCCTGTCCCAGGGTCCTCCTCTCGCACTCTCCTCTGGGTGCTGCTGACTGCCTGTCCCAGGGTCCTCCTCTCGCACTCACCCCTAGGTGCTGCTGACTGCCTGTCCCAGGGTCCTCCTCTCACACTCTCCTCTAGGTGCTGCTGACTGCCTGTCCCAGGGTCCTCCTCTCACACTCTCCTCTGGGTGCTACTGACTGCCTGTCCCAGGGTCCTCCTCTCACACTCTCCTCTGGGTGCTACTGACTGCCTGTCCCAGGGTCCCCCTCTCGCACTCTCCTCTAGTTGCTGCTGACTGCCTGTCCCAGGATCCTCCTCTCACACTCACCTCTAGGTGCTGCTGACTGCCTGTCCCAGGGTCCTCCTCTCGCACTCTCCTCTAGTTGCTGCTGACTGCCTGTGCCAGAGTCCTCCTCTCGCACTCTCCTCTAGGTACTGCTGACTGCCTGTCCCAGGGTCCTCCTCTCGCACTCTCCCCTAGGTGCTGCTGAATGCCTGGCTCGGGCTCCACCTCTCGCACTCTCCTCTATACTCATCCTTGTCCTCCCCGCCCTGCCATAATCTCGCCCTGCCCTACCTGTTGAATCTCCTCCAACCCAACAACATCCTGAGAATTCAGCACTTCCCCAACTCTGGCACCTTGCACATCCCTAAGTTTTCATTGCTCAACTATTGGTGGCCATACCTTCAGCTGCCTAGGCCCTAAGCTGTGGAATCCCCTCCCCAAAATCTCTCTGTGTCTCTCTACTTCTCCCTCCTCTTTTTAGACCCTTGTTAAAATCCACCTCTTCGAACGAGCTTTTGGTCACCTGTCATAATAACTCACTATGTACCTGGGCGTCAACACCCCCCCTCCACCATGAGGCATTTAAGGCACAGTTGTCTTTGCAAACTGTAGACTTTCAGCAATGAAAATAACCTAATGCAGCTCCTGCACACAGAAGCACAGGCTGCGTGCCTGCGGTTTTACAAGCTGAGTTTTCAGGGAGTACTGATCCTTGCTGGGAAATGTGGATTTATCGAATCATTCTGGGGGAAAAAAAAAATAGCAGTATTGTTACCATGACCCAAAACCCAAGGTTTTGTCAAATTTATGTTAAAAAATAACTTTTTCCTTTGGAATGTAGCCCTTCTCCACACTATCCATCTAAGCAGCCACATGTGACTGCCTGTCCGTCCGAGTGTGGTCTTCACTCGCACCCAGGCCATTTCACAGTCTCCAGGACCAGAAGCCAAATCTTCAACTGCAGTCCGTCACCAAACCCCTCCCCCACCACCCCCGTCATCTTTGATTAAAGCCAAGGTCATTCTGCTGGTCAAAGGTACAGAAGTCTAAGGTCACCCTCCAGCCCACTGTTGACTCCAGGTAAACGTGCTCCATCGTGCCAAGTGTTGACAAGACGGCCGTACCCGCCAGATGGCGGTGGGGTTTGCGCTCCCGTGACAGCCTGTCATTCAGGTTTAACTTCCATCGCTGTGACCTGCTTATCCAGATGGTGAAGCGGATGGCAGCAACTCGGAGAAGAGGGAAGTAAATGAGACTCCTGTCACCTCCTGTCATTTCTTTGTGGCTGATTTATGCAAAACGTTGGCACCAGGGATGAGGGAGCCTGTGGCCTGTTGGCCTTGCTGTCACCGCAGCATCCCTCAAACACAAGGGGAAAAAAATACAGCGAGCACATGCATTAACAAAGGTTGTAAGGATTAAGAAAACAGGCCTTATTTTAAAGGGATATCGAACAGTCTTTTCCTAGAACTTGAGCCGACCAGCTTTCGCAAAGCTTAGCGGATAAAGGGGCTACCCAGTGCGTTGCTGAGCAACTTAACAGCTGGTTGTATTAATAAAACACCTTTTACCTTGTAAATGTCTCACGTTTTTGAGAAGCCCTTTAAAGGGGAGTAGGAGAAAAAGAAAAGTGGAGAGTAGGCAGGCGGCTGGGGTCAAAAAAGAAAGACTTGCGTTTATATATGTTCATTATAAAGCGTTTTTTTTAACCACATCTCGAAGCCCCCTACATCCTTGCTTTCCAGTCGGGTGGTCCCTGTGGGCTCATGGGCATTGCAGCCAAACTCAGGCTTGTCCTCATCCACAACTTCATCCACATTCTCCAAAAAAGGGGCTAAGGTAAGTCCCCTGGCTCGTGTCGTCCTGAATCCGCGGCCAGCAGGTGTTGCAAGCCTAAGATAAGGCAAGTTAGCTCATGTCATCAATGGTACTTCACCTGTAAGGCTCAGCTCATCGCTAGCGCTGTAGCTTTATCAGCTGAGTCCTTGGAACCAACAGCATGATTCGCATTAGCTCTGTACTTGCCATGACGCTTGGCCGGGAAATTGTGCAGCCTTCTCCTGTTGGACTTCCAGCCAGCAGAACTGCCCATATTAATATTGGCGGAGATCAGCACAAACCAGTTAGGTTGGCTCTCTGTCCCTTTTTTTTTGGGGGGGTGGTGGTGGGTGGATTTCCACTGACACTCTTCTATCGGAACAATGACAGGAAACCAGGAGACGCTCCGGCAGAATTTCAGGGCCTGTCACTATTCAAACATTACTGGGCAGATCGGAACAAGGATTATGGATGTCATTGTTCATCTTTACGACAATAACGCTTTGTAAGGATGAATACCAGCTCCAAAACGGTGAAGCATTGTAGCTGCAGGCAAGAAACACAGGCCGTCTTTCAGATGAGACATTAAACTAAGACCCCGCCTGCCCTCTCAGGTGAATGTAAGAGCTGGTCCCACCAGACTATTTCGAAGAAGAGCGGGCAAGTTCTCCCCAGTGTTCTGGGTAATATTTATCCCTCAACCAACATCACCAAAAAACAAATTACCTGATCATTATCACATTGCTGTCTGTGGGAGCTTGCTGTGTGCAAATTGGTTGCCGTAGTTCCGACAACAGTGACTGAACTGCAAAAGTACTTCATTGGCCGTAAAGTGCTTTGAGGCATCATGTGGTCATGCAAGGTGCTATATAAATGAAGATCTTTCTTCCTTATTACTCCCTCTTGCTTGTGATATCCCTCTGTCGCCCACCTGAAATATTTCCATCCTTTCTTTTACAGCTGAGGAGTCCGTGGCATGCAAGAACCCTGGACTACCAGAAAACGGTTACCAGATTCTGTACAAGCGGCTGTATCTGCCAGGAGAGACGTTAACATTTATGTGTTATGAAGGGTTTGAGCTGGTTGGGGAGGTCACCATCCGATGCATCATAGCTCATCCATCTCACTGGAGTGGGCCACTGCCTCTGTGTAAAGGTAAGGCATCATTACATGTGACACTCAGAGCGGTGATGTGCTGCAAGTAAACCAGGGGCAGGGTTTTCAGCTCATCGGGCGGGCTGAGCGGGTGGGCCCGGGAAATGGGGACCACCCACGATTGGTCCCCGGCCGCAATTTCAGGCTGGCTGGCTAATCAATGGCCAGTCAGAGTGAAAGGCAGGCTAAAAGGCCCAGCGCTGCCTGGGTGGGGGCGGGAAGAGAGCGAGGGCGGAGGCGCGGGGGGAGATCGCAATGAAAGCTCCCCGGAGGCAGAGAGACGCTTCAGGTTGCTGAAGAATCTTAAATCCAAAAATAAACGTTATGTAATTCCGAAAAAAAATTCCACCCATAATAGTCACTCACCTAAGCATAGTGATGTTAAAAATCCTGCCCAAACATTCTTTTCTTTAAATTAATATCGGAAACCTCATCCCGCCCTTGGATGAGGTTTCCTCAAAAATCCAAAGGCCGACTGACAGATTCACCCACCCACCCACCCGCCAACCATAATGTTAGACGGGCAGTGAAAAATCCAGGGCAATCGCTATACTAATGGCCTTAATAAGCCTCTTAATTGTCGACGGGCGCGCTTCCGGCCAAAATATCACACGAGCGCGTGATGACGTCAGGATGCTCGCCCGATGCCATCGCGCGTGATTTTACGCCCGATCGGTTTGGGCGCTCCCCTACCCACAGGATGTAAAATTCTGCCCCAGGACAATCCAGTGCTGGCTCAGGAATCCCAGTGTTACAGGCAAATCTCCCAACAGCCTTGGCATAGCCAAGGCCATCGAGCAATTGAATCGGGAGATTTGCCTGTAACGTCCGGGGTCCAGAGGCTGCACAGACAATTGGCAACAGACCAAGAGATTTGTATTGTATAGTGTGAAGTAAGACTCATTTTTACAGGATCGGGGTTGGGGGCGAGAGGGTGTTCAGTTGTTGAGTACTTTCTTGTCTGGGCAGCGGGTGGGTTTTGCACCATGCCCCTATTAGGAAGGTGTCGACACGGGGAGCTTTCCGGGACTCATTTAGATTAATTTGCTGAACTATTAAAAGTGTGTCGCGTTACCTTAAAAGGCAGCTCACCACTCGGAAGGGAAGAAATTTCACCAAGGTGGAAATTTGCTTGATTGAATTTTTTGAGGAGGTGACCAGGTGTGTAGATGAGGGTAGTGCTGTTGATGGAGTTTATACAGATATCAGCAAAGTCTTTGACAAGGCTTATAAAGAAGGCAAATGCACATGGGATACAGGGTAATTTGATAAGATGGATTCAAAATTGGCTTAGTTGTAGGAGGCAGAGGGTGATGACAGAAGGATGTTTAGTGACTAGAAGCTGTGTCCAGTGGCGTACCACAGGGATCAGTGCTCAGTCCCCTATTATTTGTCATTTATATAAACGACATAGATGACTATGTGGGGAGTAGGATTAGTAAGTTTGCGGATGATGCAAAGATTGGCCGGGTGGTTAACAGTGAGGTTGAGTGTCCTGGGCTACAGATCAAATGGGCAGATAAGTGGCAGGTGGAATTTAACCCTGAAAAGTGTGAAGTGATACACTTTGGAAGGAGTAACTTGACAAGGAAGTATTCAATGAACTAGGAAGCTCTGAGGAATAAAGGGACCTTGGCGTGTGTGTCCATAGATCTCTGAAGGTGTGTTGGGGGGTGGTGAAAAAGGCATATGGGACACTTGCCTTTATCAATCGAGGCATACATTACAAAAGTATGGAGGTCATGTTGGAGTTGTACAGAACCTTGGTGAGGCCACAGCTGGAGTAGTGTGTGCAGTTCTGGGTCGCCACATTATAAGAAGGATGTCATTGTGCTGGAGAGGTTGCAGAGGAGATTCACCAGGATGTTGCCTGGGATGAAACATTTAAGTTGTGAAGAGAGGTTGGATAGACTTGGTTTGTTATCATTGGAGCAGAGAAGACTGAGGGGTGACCTGATCGAGGTGTACAAGATTATGAGGGGCATGGACAGGGTGGATAGGGAGCAGCTGTTCCCCTTAGTTGAAGGGTCAGTCACAAGGGGACATAAGTTGAAGGTGAGGGGCAGGAGGTTTAGGGGAGATGTGAGGAAAAACATTTTTACCCAGAGGGTGGTGACGGTCTGGAATGCACTACCTGGGAGGGTGGTGGGGGTGGGTTGCCTCACATCCTTTAAAAAGTACCTGGATGAGCACTTGGCACGTCATAACATTCAAGGCTATGGGCCAAGTGCTGGTAACTGGGATTAAGTAGGTAGGTCAGGTGTTTCTCACGTGTCGGTGCAGACTCGATGGGCCGAAGGGCCTCTTCTGCACTGTGAGTCTGTGATTCCCTGATTCTGTGAATGTTGTCCAATTTTGAGGGGCTTGCAGTAGTACCTTAAAGAGGATGGGTGAAGTATCAGGACTGAAAGGAAACATCGGGTTTGAATGACAGCCAATAATTTTGCAGCTCCCTACAGTGCCAGACAAATGTGGAAGCATTTAAGCCTCAGAACCCATGACGCTTCCTTTTTTAGATACATCTTACATGACAGCGTAGAAAAATAAAAGCAAAAAAAAATCTTATATAAATAGCTGACTCAACTCCAAAAAAGGTGAAAACTCAAAAACAGCCTTGAAGGTAAGTCAATGGCTTTTGAAAACAAATAATTACACTGGAAGTGCAACAGTACATGGGCTTGTAAATTAAGCCATGGGTATAGCTAACGCTCCTTCAGTAATATGTACGGTAATAAACCATAAGTGCATTACAAGTATGAAAGGTCATGCAATCGCTAAATACAATGGGTAGGAGTTTTCCCTTGATGGGCGGGCGGGCCCCACCGGCTCGGCGCCGATCGCCACCGCCGAAACGGGCCCCGCCGCCATTTTAAGTGGGCGGGCCAATTAAGGCCCATCCAGCGTGACGCCCGACGGGAAGCGCTATGCGCTTCCTGTGCAGGCGGAGGGTGGGGGAGTGGGGGGAGAGGGGGATTCCCCAACTGTGAGAGTGCGCTCTCTCATGCATGCGTACGAAAGAGCGCACATCTCCCTGAGGCTAAGTGGTGCCTCAGGGAGAGCGCTGAAAGGCTGTGAAAGATTAAAAATAGAACAATAAAAAAATCATTAACATGTCCCCCTCATGTGAAAATGTCACACGAGATGGGACATGTTAATGAAGTCCACAAAAACTTTATTAAAGTTTTTTAAATCCGATATCAAACCTCATCCCGCCACTGGATGAGATTTGTTAAAAAATCAGCTACCCGCCTGCCCATTGGGCCCGTGCGCCGAGCCGAAATTTGCACAGGCCGCACAAAATCCTGGTCAATTGGTGACTTAATGGTCTTAACAAGGCCTTTAATTAACGGTGGGCATGCGTCTCGCTGCATAGCGCGCTCGCCGACCTAAACATCGCGATGCCACGCGCTGACGTCGGGACACTCGCGCGACGTCAGCACGGGACATTTTAAGCGCTATCGTGCGGGTTCCGCCACCCACACGTCAGCCAGAAGATTCAGCCCACTGAATTTATTCCCTGAGCTTCCTGGGAGCATAACTGCTCTCTCTTAACCCACCAACCCTCCACCCTTTGAACTACATCAAGCGGGTTTCCCAGGATTTTGGATCCTACAATGAGCACAGCCAATAAATTGTTAAACAGCCACTTACATATTTATCATGCAAACAGGTCTTGCTGCAACTAGACAGGGTGATGATGAGACTACAGCTAGATTATTGTGTACTCTTCTGGTCTCCTTACTTAAGAAAGGATGTACTTACATTGGAAACAGTTCAGGAAAAGTTCATTAAGCTGATTCCTAGGATGAAGGGGTTGTCTTGTGGGGAAAGGTTGAGTAGGCTGGGCCTATACTCATTAGAGTGTAGAAGAATGAGAGGTGATCTTATTGAAACATAAGATCCTGAGGGAGTTTAGCAGGGTGAATGCTGAGAGGATGTAGGTCCCTGAGCACTGGGTGAGGGCAGGGTCCTCCAAATAATGCTCTTGTTTTGAACTTGTTCTAATCCTTTGCAATCCAAAATTGAAACAAAATTTTCATCCTTAGAAATCATTAAATTGACTTCCTCGTTCAGTACTTCAGCCTCGTTAGCGAGCATTCCCTTCAATCGTCCTCACTACTAGGGCCATCCATCTCAAATCAGGTGTCCAACTGATACCCCGTCAACTATAAGTTACAAGGTACAGTGGTGATGGTGTGTTACCGATCACATAGGGAGGCCAAGTTGCTGTGGTAACATGCACTTCTACCTACATGTTGTGTTCTGGAGCTATGGATAGTGACTGAGGCGCCAACATTCTTTCCATCACATTGGCTGACCAGGAATCTCCCCTGCCCTTACCGTCTGCCATTGGTGTGTTCTGGAAGGATTCACAGGTTGCTATGCAACCTGTTTGGCCACGTTATGAATGCACCTTCCGTGGCCATCAAGTCCTGGAGGAGAACTTGAACCCGGAGCTTCTGGCCCAGAGACAGGGACACTACCCCCTGCACTAGTCACCTCCTCAAAGCAGAAGGCGAGCCATATGGACTCGAAACGTTAACGCTGTTTCTCTCTCCACAGATACTGCCAGACCTGCTGACTTTTCCCAGCACTTTCTGTTTTTATTTCAGATTTCCAGCATCCGCAGTATTTTTGCGTTTATTATAGCAATGTGATACTGACCAGTTAATCTGTTTTCGTGATGTTGATTGAGAGTTACCTATCGGCCAGAACACCAGAGAGAACTTCTCTGTTCTTCTTCGAAAAAGTGTCAGGGGATCTTTTAGGCCCACCTAAGAGGTCTAACCTCTTGACTGAGAGACAGCACCTCCAATGGTGCAACATATTCTCAGCTCTGCACTGAAAAGTCAGCCGGGATTTTTACACTCAAGTCTCTGGAGTGGGGCGTGAACCTACAATCTCTGATTAAGAGACAGGAGTGCTACTAATTAAGCCATGCACACAGATCCTTGAACAATAACCACCAAACACTTGAGCAATACAATGTACGATTATCCACGCTTTTGTGTTCCTTGGTGGTAGGATGAGTGGTTTGTTTTTTCTTGGACACACTCAGGCACCTTGACTGAGTTTGTTAAGTAAAACTGTGGCATTTGGGCAGCATATAGTTTAATCGCATGGTGTTGCAAGGATCAAGAACGAGAGGGCGCAGATTTAAAGTGATTTGCAAAAGAAGCAAGTGTGACGTGAGAAAAAATGTTTTCACGCGACGAGTGGCTCGGGTCTGGAATGTACCGCCAGGAAGTGTGGCGGAGGCAGGTTCAATCGAGGCATTCAAGAGGGCATTGGATGATTATTTGAATAGAAACAATGTGCAGGGGTATGGGGAAAAGGCAGGGCAATGGCACTAGGTCATAATGCTCATTTGGAGAGCCGGTGCAGACACGATGGGCCGAATGGCCTCCTTCTGTGCCGTTAAGAATCTGTGAGTCTGTGATTCTATTGCATTGTGAGGTCTACTTGCCAGATTGGCCTGCCGAACTAGTCCTTACAAAGAATTACACAGCCTATTCAAACATTCTCAAAAAAATCTCTTTCTTGTCTTTATTTTCAGCTGCTCAGTATGGCTTCGAACACTCGTTGGAAGGTAAGGGCTTTAACTGTCAGTGTAGACTGACTGTAAGAAGATTTAATAACTGGGTGGGCATGAATGGAGAATGCCACTCGCTGCCAGTTTTACTGATTATGATAAAACGATGTTATTCTAGTAGGGAACATCATTTTTTTTTAGCCTGTTGAAAAAAGATTTTGTGAAAAGTGTTTTGGTCTGTATGTTTTGTGAAATAATTTCTGAGTCATGATTAATTGATTTTTCTTTCTTTTTTGGCACCCAGTGTCTGCATTAAGCTCTGCCATGCCAGGGATATGTTAGGTGCAAGAGTATTGTTCCCTGAATACTATCCAATCAAATTCTCTTGCGTCACATACAGTGTGGTTTGGATGCATAACATAGCTCTCTCTACAAGGTCCCATCAAGCACTTTCAGGTCAGGAATAACATGTGCTAAATGCAGAATCCCCATCTTCTGCTACATTATGGACCTTCAATGTTAACCTCAAGCTCTTCCAGGCCAGATGGGTTGGATGTAGAGTAAAGCACCATCTAAACTTCAGACTCTCCCAGGTCAGATGTAGCATGGGCTAGATGTAAAGTAAATTTCCATCTACACCGTCCATCAAACTCCCAGAGGTCAGTTATCGCATTGGCTAGATGTATAGTTCCATCTATAGTGTCCTATCATATACACCCAGGTCAGGCATAGCATGGGTTTGAGGTACAGTAAAGCACCACTTACACTGTCTGATCAAGCTCAACCAGGTCTAACACAGTATAGCCTAGGTACAGAATAATATTTTTCCAAACATACCTAACCACCTAAACACCAACTCCAAAAACACACTTCCATCTACACCAGTGAGAATATTAATTTTGTTCTCTACACCACCCGTTGTTGTTGACTTCAAGAGTGAGCCTGGCCATTTTGTGCCAGTCTGGGCAGTTTCATGCTGTGGACTCACACCCATGTGGCCAGCATCTCTTCCCTTCCACACCGTTGCCTCTTCCTCGTTCATGCAGCACGTACACTTGCTCAAATGACACACCGAGGACCTGGGCCAGGATCTTACGGCCTCTCCCACCCAGCAGGATGTTAGGGTCCCACCGAACTGAGCGGAGATTAAAATGGCTCACCGCATCCGCTGGGGGATACACGCCACAGCGGGGCTGTAAAATCCTGGCCCTGATGTCTGAGCAATGCAGCAGCACTCAGCTTTTGTACACTGAGCCTACAGGCTGCAGTGCAAACAGGATAGTAACGCTGCTCAGCATTGGTCGTCAGGTGTGTAGCAGGTATAATGGAAAGCAGGAAAATCAAGTTGCAACATTTTCATTTAGAATTCCCTTGATGGTTTATTGGATAAATGCAGTGCTGGGTGTTCTACCTAGGAAGGCCAAGTTTCAATATCTATTCTATACTGAGTTAGGTCTCTATTTGGGGTACTACATTTGACTTCAGAGTTCATAGACTAACGGGTGGAAAACGAAAGGACATAACTGATACAACACTTGTATCAGATTCTTTTCCCTTGAAGTCAATGCAAACCAGGCAGGCTCCAATGGCCAGCCTGTCGCTAGCTTATTTTCTGCCCCCACCTAAAATTAAAATCAGGGCATTTGTGTTAAGATATCAAAGGAGTCTGAAGGGATTACTGCCGCTAAAATCATTTCGAAACCATCTCCTTCTGAGTGAGATACGCACAAGACTCACTCAGCTTCCTTTGGAATGAGAAGTGTTATTATCACTGTATCTCACTCACAAACAATGGGCAATTGCCCAAAGACTGGACCAGCACCCCTAACAGAACCATGCTTCAGCAGGAGTGAGTGCCTTCAAGGAAGGTTAAAGGAAGGTTGAAAATGGTTAAGTCAGTAAGAGAGCTTTGAAATAATAAAGTCACTTCTCGGTTGCTTTTTCTGCAGTATCAGGGACAGCTGTGGAGACATCAATGGAAGGCGGGAATATGGCTCTGGCGATATTCATTCCCATCCTCATCATCTCCATACTGCTGGGAAGTGCCTACATTTACGTCACCAGGTAAGCGAGCAATAATCCTTTGGACTCCTCTGAATATTGCAGTACTTACTAACACAGTGCAAACTCACCAGGGCATTCTCTGCCGCACCTCCCAAAACCGCAACCTCCACCACCCACAATGACAAGGACGATAGGTGCATGGGTGCACCAAACACTCCCCACCCCGTCCAAGTTCCCCTCCAAGTCACACGCTATCCTGACTTGGGCATATAATTACAGTCCCTTTAGCCTAACAGCACTGGGGAAACACCTTCACCACATGGACCATAGCGATTCAAGAAGGTTGTCAACCACTACCCTCTTAGGGGCAATTAGGGATGGGCAGCAACACGCACATCCTGGGAATGAATACTTTTTTTTAAAAATAGCTTCTAACTGTATCTAATTTTAATGATAATGTACTTGGATTGTACATTTTTGGATATAGCTATAACTTATTTGGGTGTTATTTTTTACACTTAGCAAGGTGAAAGATGTTTTCTGTTCTGTGATATCTGTGCCAATTATCAGGTGCACATCAGATACAGCCTGGGTTAGTTGTAACTCTCTGTATAATACCAAAAATTGTCATTTGGTAGTGCAGAACTTAAGTATTGCTGAACAAAGAGACATGTCAAAGCTTTTCGCCTTGCACTCATCAGGGCACTTCACAGGAATACCAATATAAGGGGAAAACAACAATTTATACTGTATGTGAAGAGAGTGCTGATTGGTTGGTAAGTGGACTCTGATTGATAGGGGTGTTGCCATGGAGAATGCACCAGGGAACCGTTAACTGCTAAGCTTTTGTTTAAATTCAAACCAGGTAGGTCAAGTCCGATTGGCCAAGGCATTACCATGAGGAATAAACCAGGGAATGGCAGTCCCCAAAGCTTTTGATTAATTGAAAAAGGTGCAATGCATGGACATGCTGCTTCTGTCTGCAAAGCACAGGGCCCTGTGTGTGAATATATGTAGCTTCTAGCACATGTAAGTGAGCCACACTTGTTAGCATAACTGACAATCTTAAATTGGTTGTCAGTGTAATTCTTAGCACAATCAGGATTGTTAAGGAAGTGCTGTCCAATCGCAGAGTCACACCTTATGTTGGACACTACGTTCTGAGTTTTGCAAGCACAGGCTGGTTGGGTACAGTCAGTACTTTGCCTGTTGCGAACAGCCGAAGGGATGTGCTGTTTGATACGATCCGTCAACCATTGGGACATACAGCCTACACACCTAGCATCACACTGGCACTGAAATTCATTTACCACAATACTCATTTGTTTTTTTAGGCAAAACATCTTTTTTAGCTTATTGGCAGCATCCCCGTTAGTGGAGAATACCACTCGTGTTGCTACTGCATACTAGCAGCACGAAATGGCTAGCTTCACCTGTTGTTCAAATTTTTGAGACAGCTTGCCTTTCCAGAGTAATCTGAGGCAGACTGCGTATTTTTCAGGACTGAAAGTGGTGGCCTTAGGCCCAACCATGAGTTTGTGAGGTATACAGTGAGCAATGATCTAATTAGGTAGCCACTATCCCACAGGATGGCTTTGATGGGCTGTATTTCAGCATCAAGCTTGCGTGGTGAGCAAATGGCTCGGGCCCTATTTACAAGGTTGCCAATAAGGCCAATCTTATAGCACATGGAACTGTAGGAATCCCAATGCATATAGTTAAGATCAGTGATCAGGGACTACTTGCCAACCAATCAGCATGCTTTTCTCACGCAGTAAAAATTATTGTTCCCTTTAATATTGGTATTCTTGCATATCTGTCCTGGTGAGCGCATGGCAAAAAGCTTTGACAGCATGTCTCTTTATTCAGCAACACCAACAATTGTATTGAAATTGATCCTTTGAATATTACTAGTGAACATGTTGGCCTATCAGATGAAATTTTAACTCTTGGGGCCAAGAGTTGGGACGGTGCGAAGTTGGGCAATTTTACAGTAGTGGAAATAGACGGTCTTGGTAATGGCATGAATATGAGATCAGAAGCTCGTCTTGGGATGAAATGTGACACCAGGGTTGCAAACAGCTTGACTTAATCTCAGACTGTTGCCAGGGAGAGGGCTGTAGTTGATAGCTAGGGGTCGGAATTTGGAACAGGGACCAAAACCAATGGCTTCAGTCTTTCTAATACTTAATTGGAGGAAATTTCTGCTCATCCAGTACTAAATGTCAGCCGAGCAGTCTGATAGTTTAGCAACAGTGGAGGAATCGAGAGAGGTGATGTGGAGGTAGAGCTGGGTGATGTCAGCGTACATGTGAAAACTCAGGGACACCAGAGGTGGAAGCAGAAAGAGAAGACATTGCAAGTGATTCCTTAGCTACAGTTAGATAGATAAGAATGGAATCAGGTGACAGCAGTCCCGCCCAGCTGGGCGACAGAGGAGAGGCGTTAGAGGAGGATGGTGTCAAAGACTGCAGACAGGTCGAGAAGGACAAGGTGGGGAAGTTTACCTGTGTCACAGCCACATAGGATATCATTTGTGACTTTGAAAAGAGCTGTTTCTGTACTGTGGCAGGGATGGAAATCTTTCTCATGACATCATGATATTTTTCCACTTCCCACATGAGCTATCTTCAGTCGGTCTGAGTGAAAACCATTAGTCATAGATAGAATTGAATTGCTGGATGAATTTTGTTTTTTGTTCTGGATTTGGTGTTTGCATTTATTTGTTCAGAAGCAAGCACAAGACCCATAAGGTTAGACTGAAGGAAGAGACTGAGATAGGGATAGCAGGGATGGTGTTAGCACAGGCTGTTGGGGATGGGAGGGATGGCACACGTGAAGAGCTCCCGGGTGAGCTGGGCTTTGAGAGTGCCACAGCTAGGGACAATGGCGGTCAACGTTGTTCCTGCTCATCCTGCCCCTGCTTCTGCTTCTGTCGTTTTGGCATTACAGACTGACATCCGTATTCCACCAACATGTTTTTTATGAATATGGTTAACAATGTGTTAATGACAAAATAATCTGTTTTTATGATGTTGATTGAGGGATAAATATTGGCCAGGATACTGGGAATAACTCCCATGCTCTTCTTCGAAATCGTTTCACGAGATCTTTCACATCCACCTGCACTTGGGCTTAAGATCTCATCTGAAACACGGCACCTCTGACAGTGTAGAGCTCCCTCAGTACTGCATTGGAGTGTCAACTTTGGTTTATTATGTGCTCAAGCCCTGGAGTGGGACTTGAACCTGGGACCATGTGGTTCAGAGGTGAGAGTGCTACCAATTGAGCCACAGCTTTGCCTCTCCTGGTACTTCTTGCTGCCCAGGTGGTGGTAAATACTGGATCCTCATGATGGCAAAGTTCTGCAACATGCAACAGATGACCACAAATCTAGGTAATCAGTCAGGGCTGTACTGCAAAGGCCCTGATGAATGGTCTGGCAGCAGAAACATTGTTTCAGCACATCAATGGGTTTGTTCAAACACCTTTTATTGTGGTGACGTGTCCCTTATTGTAAACCACCTCACTTGCTGTGCCCAGGTACCTGACAGGAGTCACGAACCAAGTCTCAAGTGAATAGTCCTAGTCACCCAATAGCCAGCCTTAACAAGAGACTTGATAGGGTAGCTGCTGAGAGATTGTTCCCGCTGTTTGGGGAATCTAAAACACGGGGACACAGTCTCAGGATAAGGTGCGAGATTAGGACCGAGATGAGGAGAAATTACTTCACTCAAAGATTTGCGAGTCTTTGGAATTCTCTACCCCGGGGATTGTGGTTGCTCCATTGTTGAATATATTTAAGGTTGGGATAGACAGATTTTTGGTCCTTCAGGGAATCAAGGGATATGGGGAGCAGATGGGAAAGTGGAGTTGAAGTCCAAGATCAGCCATGATCATATTGAATGGCAGAGCAGGCTCGACAGGACATGCGGTCTACTCCTCCCCTATTTCTTGTGTTCTTGTGTAATCTGATGGCCTGTTTGGAATAAAGGTGGCACAGAATACTGGCGGAGGAAGAATGAATAATAAATGCTGTCAAGAAATCAGGTACAAACCTGCACTGTCTTTAGTCACAAACTAGCTGGACATTGATGGAGTGAAATCGCTTTCTATTGAGAAAGATGCATGAATGGTGATGGGTAGCATGAAAGGCAATGAATGTGCGATCTGGGGAAGCCCGAAAAGTGGGCAAAGCCTAGTGCTTAACAGAATAATAAAAGCCTTGTGTGTAGTCTTATTGTTTGTCATTATCTCCTATTCAAAATTTCTCCCTATCTCTCTATTCCAGATGCCGGTATCACTCAAACTTGCGTCTGCCTCTCATGTCCTCTCACCCATACAGTCAAATCACGGTGGAAACAGCCTTCGACAATCCCATCTATGAGACAGGCGTATGTTGCTGGTTTTTTTCCACTAACGTAGGAAAGGGTTTGGTTTAGGTGTCTCTCTCTCTGGGTCTATATCCTAAAAATGGTGAGGGTGGGGGTGCAGAGAGGGGAAGGAGGGGGGTGGGGTGTGAAACATTTAGAGGTAGCTGAATATTTCTTTATTCTGGTGAAGCCAAGTGTAACCACTGTCACTGAACATTATGTGCAAATACAGAGAAGATGCGAAACAACAAGAATAGTGTGTTTATGTCCTTTTGTTACAGCGTGCCATCCGGTTATATGTTGATAAGCAAAGCTCAAAATGTTCTTCCTAGCAACCTTATAAAGGCAGTTAGATGGAAGCATAGGTTCATCTAGGAGACAGTACTGTAAATGTGAACCACTTGCTCACTTATCCACCAATATTTAATTCGGAATTGCAATGAGAGTTGATGCATTTTTATTTGGAGGGGTAGTGGCATCAGAATTTTATGCTCATTTGGGTGATGGATGGTAATGTTGAGAATGATACTCTTAAGACTTTTGCATTGCTGAAAAGAGAGACATGTTGCCAAAGCTTTCCATCTTGCACTCATCAGGACAAACACAAGAATGCCAAATTTCAAACCATCACAATAACTTATATTGCAGGAGAAAGGGGAGCTAATTGGTTGGCAAGTCCTTTGACTGGCCAAGGTGTTATCATGGAGATAATAACAGGGAACAATAGGTTCCCCAAGCTCCCAGGTCAAAGACTTTTATTTCCTCAGTGTCTCAGCAGATAAATGCAATTCGCAGTCTGGTACCAAACTGTAAAGCCTAGCAAAGTCCCAGGTCCAATCCCTGCTTTGAGCTGGTTGAGGCAGCCAAAAGAACTATACCAACTGACCATAGTATTCCTGGTATAGAGACAGGGGACAAATCAGCCTTGGTCCTAGCTCCTGGTCATTGTACAGAAGCCCCCATGCTGAACAGCATATGGGTGGTAGGCATTGGCAGAACAGGATTGTGGATCTCAAATTGAATAGTCCGCCAGACTCTAATTGATTAGGTTCACACATGAAGAATACCACTTGGCCAAGAGCAGTCAGCGCCAGCATGAAGAAACACTGTGAAAAAAATTGCTGAAAATGATAAAAATTGTCACATCCCTGCTTCACAGTTATGTTTCAGTACCTGTAAAGGTCGGAATATAGCAACATTGTAAGACGTCTTTCATTGATAACTTAGAATCGAAGAATAAACAGCACAGAAGGAGGCCATTCGGCCCATTGTGCTTGTGCCAGCTCTTTGAAAGAACTTTCCATTATGTCCCATTCCCCTCCCCTTCCCTCATAATCTGGCAAATTTCTCTCCTTCAAGTATTTGTCCAACTCCTTCTTGAAAGATACTGTTGAATCTGCTTCCACCCTTCTTTCCGGCATAACATTTCCAGATCATAACAACTTGCTGTATAAAATTCCCCTCCTCTCGTGTAAAATTCTCCTCCTCTCGTCTCAGTTTCTTTTGTTGGTTGCCTTAATGGTGGTTCCCTTCAAGGTTTGAGGTTGGCTTAACACTCTTATCATTATTGCTAAGGCACATGAGAAAGAGAACGCCAGACATATTGCTGTGTTTTTCCTCCTCTGTTTGATTTCAGGACACAAGGGAATACGAAGTTTCCATATGAATACGCCCATGGAAGAGGCCGGGAGAGTGGGATTCCTGCAAACGGCCAGAGTCTTCCCAGTGCTCAACCCAGAGAATGATGCTCCTCTGTGCTTTCTAATCCAGAATAGAAATTACCGACATTCCAGACTCAGCACATCCCCTAAATGTATCGCACCCAGCTGTGTTCATCTGAAAATGGATCTTTACAGCTCGGCACGGGAAAAGCTCCCTCAAAATCTCCAAAAAATACATTTGGGTTGAACGGTTTAGGTAAAATAAAAATTTAAAAATTTCAATTCAGAAGTAAAACTTGACTATGTAAAGAAGACCAAAACAGGATTTTTTAAAAATGGAGATTTACTTTTGGAATAAGCAATTCCCCCAAGTTTAGATTTTGTTTTTTTTTGAAGTGCATTACTTAATTAATAAAAATATTCCTTGTGGCTGCGGTGACCTTGCTGACTGGGAAAGGCTAACCTGTGTCCCAGAGAAGCTCTGTAATTGTAATAGAGAGTGGTTGGAGGAGTCACTATTCGGATCAGTCCCTCAGAAAATATATCGTCACTCACCCTGGCACACTATGCACGCGGAGGCAGACACCCTCCGGCATCAACATCACCAGAAGGGGCAGGAGGGAAGAGGATCCAAAATGGCAGTATTTCCATAGGGCAGGAAATTGGGGGTCCCCATTTTAAAAAAAAATATAGCCTCAAGGAATATTTTTACAAATGGCTTTTGACATTGGTTCAGCACCTTGAACAAAAAGTATTCCATCTCTTTTAAGTCTCTGCTAAGGACAGGCGTATATTTGCCTTTCGATGGGTGAATTGCTTGCAAATATTTTCTAAACGTCCCCTTTTTGCCTAACTGTACACACTCTGTGTACGCACTTTCCCTGTAAATATGTATATGCAGGCACATACATGTGTATACATGCACGTACTGTATGTCTGTGTATATTCATTAACAGCATATGTGTGTGATGTGCATCTGTGCAAGTATATCCTTACTGTACATCTGCAGAATTCATGCATACGTGTGCTAACATGCACATTTTGTATCTGTGGGTCTGTTTACATATATTCTCCTTATATAAGCAAAGCACATTACACCAGCACACCCACATTGTGCAGCATTTTCTGCATTTACCTCTTGCTAATTATTTATGAAGAGTTTTATTCACACACAGGAGAATTCTACTCTAGTTGCACTAGTCATTGTGATCAGACACAAAATGTTTTAATATTTCTCTCCTTGCCCCGGATGTATAATATTAAATAGCAGAGCAGTTTAGCTCTAATGTTGAAGCAAATTTACACAGTGAGTAGCTAAGCCCTTTGGATCAGGAAGGTTTGATTTTGATTCTCAGCTAGCTGATCTTAGTGTGAGTGCAAGTTGGAGGTGCTAGTATTGCCCTCTAACTTAGGAAGTGGGGAGAGTGGGGGGTGGCGGGGGGGGGGAAATGTGTGGAGTGGAGGGGCGGGGTACAATCAGCTCAGATTCTCACTTCTGATCACTGTCTGCAATCCTGGACAAGAGGCTGCAATAACAAACTGAGTTGTGATGCTCACTCGACAGAACAACCTTGGCGACATTCTGTCAGGGTTCACAAGTGAAGAATTGGCGCTAGACATTGTAGCAGGGAACAAACAGCACTTCTGTGACTCAGCACCTTAGGAGGGAGGAGTAGATAGAAAACTGGCCTCCTGGAAGGAAAGAAATAGGGTGAGGAAGCAGTATTTTAAAAATAATCCATTCCTGCACTGTATGCTGTGTGGGGAGCATCTGACACATCTCAATGCAGCACCTGCTTACAGCAACAAGACTGTACCTGCAACTTAACCAGATAAAATGGCAGCCCGGCTGTTGTACTTGTCTTCTTCCTTATGAGGAAACATCTTTCCTACAGTCAGCGTGTTTGAGGCTGGAGATTGACTAGAGGGCTGTGGGCGGTGTGGATTTGTCAATGTATTCTTTTGCACCCACAGTGTTTCAAAATGCAGTATTAGTGTGCCACGGATTCTTGCTGTGATGCTTTTAAGGTGTATTATGTCGACCTTATTTAAGAGGATTTTGCTGGGTTTTATTTTGTGTTCTGAATCAGGGGAGACTGTTGTGTATGTGAGCCAACTCCTAGCATTTGCACTGCTAAATCCGCTTTCTTTGTCTTGATGCTTGATGACCATAGGTACAGTTTCTCATAGGCCTGTGAGTACCAGCAAGATAAGAGAGCCATATTTAGCACTGTGGACACAGGTCTGCTGGATTTAATTAAAACAGCATCAGTATGAAGGCAACTGTGTCCAGTTTGCTGTTTGTAATGGCTTTAGTGGGAGGGTCGTGATGGCTCAGAGCTGAATGCTC
Source organism: Cetorhinus maximus (assembly GCF_964194155.1). NCBI lineage: Eukaryota > Metazoa > Chordata > Chondrichthyes > Lamniformes > Cetorhinidae > Cetorhinus > Cetorhinus maximus. Next base: position 113,086,038 of record NC_135890.1, read on the forward strand.
CACCCCAGAGCCATGCATAACAGCACCCAGGTTAGATCCCCAGCTGACCTCAGTCAGGCCTGCACTATGGACTGCTGCAATTAACTTGCAGCACCCATAGGTTTAAGCAGGGGGGATATAATCCAGGGCTCCTGCTTCTGATCGTGATACAGTAGATGCTTGGTAAGGATAGGATTAGGTTTGGCTGAGTTGCCACCACAACCTGAAGGCTTACTCAAACTCACTTGTCAAAGCTATACATGAATAGAAGTTGCCTGGAAAAGGTGAGGAAGCCCAAGGAATTGTGCTCCAGTGAAGAGGGGTTCAGGAAAAGATAGGAGGGCAAGGGGAAAAATAAAAGGAAATGAACTGGAGAATTTCTTTTATTATTTCATGGGATGAGGGCGTCACCGGCCAGGCCAGCATTTTTTGCCCATTCCCAATTACCCTTGACTGGCTTGCTAGGACATTTCAGGAGCAAGATAAGAGCCGAATCACATTGCTGTGGGCCTGGAGTCACATGTAGGCCAGGCCAGATAAGGACGGCAGATTTCCTTCCCTGAAGGACATTAAGAGAAACAGATGGGTTTTTGAGAATAAATTGGCAGGACAATAAAATAAAAAGAAGTAGCTTGATGGGTAAATATGGTGCGAGGGTGCATTGTATTCAGAGGCCCTGGCCAACTTCAAACTATGATCTTCGCCAAGCTGGTATTAAGGAGTTTACATCAGGCCTAAGCATCCATGAGTATGTCTCTGCCAACGAGTGCTGCCCAGTGACTCCTGTTTGAAAGTGTGGATGGAGCTTAACTGATACATTCATACTGCCATTTAACTATGCCCGCCTGGCTGAAACCGGGTAGATGGGCAGTTAAAACTGCTGTGATGCCTTACCCACCGATGCCCTACTCTCTTCATGCAGTCTTCGATTTTAACCAGCTCTCTGAGCAGTCAAGAAGGACACCCGGCAGAAACTGGCAAGGACTCTTCTTTAATTTATGTAAATTGGGCTCCAATTATGTCATTCAGACCCGGCTCCACGATTCAGAGCGGTGAAGCTGTTGTGGTCAACCTACTGGAATGAGGGGCTGAGGCAAGTGGTCCAAAAAGGCTGGTCCTGACAGTTGTCTTCTTACTTTGCTCGTGTGGGACAAGGAGGAGGAGGGTTGCTTACCAGAGTGCCAAGCTTCCTCCCACCCATCACTGGGCCTCTGCCCTCTGGCCAGCTGCTGCTTCCTGTCAGTCAGGAGCAGGAAACTGTCATGCAGGGGAAGCCAGGGATTAAAATAGAGTGGGCTTCATGCATTTTAGGTCAGGGTGGTTTGCGACACACCTTGGCCCCCGCTTGCTCCATTCCTGCCCAGGTGTGAAACCGGGGCTTCACTCTCTAAATTCAGTTAAAAATTGGGTACTTGGGTGACTAATCAAAGCCAACCACGGCCCATGCAAACGATTACTGTTTCCTACTGCTATGACGTAGAGACAATTCCCATAGATGTAAATATATGTCAAAAGGAAGGATCACTGTATGTCCCCACATAAACATCTCTGCTTCTTTAACTTATGGGGATTTTAATACAATAGGATTTTGGAATCAGGAAATTTGTGTTCTGTTGATGAATGGTCAGGAAACTTGGCAAAATTAAATGAATTGATTACAATTAGATTTGCCAAAATTGGAATGACTTCACTGTTATTGTGTAAGTCAACCAATAAACAATTTACTTGAACAGAATTACATGTACAATTCAATCTATCAGGTTCAGTAGATCTGCAATGTCTTAATATTTCATAGAACCAGATTTATGCACAATAGAACTTGCTACATGGAGAAGAGCAGTACACTACAGGCCCTTTAATTGTTCCTTATAACATTTGTAGCCTTGCTGTTGTTATTCATACATTCTGTTAATTTGACCATCATTTGTCCTTAGCATGCCCAACAGCCATTCTGGATGCCAAGTTTTCCCCTGTGGCTTTGTGTCATAGGGAAAAAAAAATCACATTTATAAAATTCTGGTGATTGACGTTTTCTTAAACCGGACAATAAATTGCGTGACCTTCTAACCCAAGAGAGTGTTTTACTGAAAGGTAATGCAGCTCTCATTGGTTTATAATGTGCTGTGTGGGGTGATGGGGTCAGATTAGGACCAGAATTTCCTTTTAATTATGATTAACTTTTTTGTGGGTCTGGCTATTTGCAATATTCAGATTCTTATTTTTAACATTAGATTTTTACTGTCTGCCTGAATGTTTGTAATTTTTAGACTATTATCTCAATCCCTGGACATGACACGGCAGTGGTTTTCCAGCACGTGGTTGTGGTGGTGTGTTACGGTTGCACTTTTAAATGCATGTTGCAGTCTGGAGCTATGGATAGTGATGGTAGAGGCTTCAACTTTCCTTCCACCCGAAGGAATCGCAATCTCTCCTGCTCTTGCTGCTTGTCGTTGTTGTGTGCTGGAAGGATTCACAAGTTGATACTCAACCTGTTTGGTTGCATCGTGAACACACCTTCCTTGGCCATCAAGTCCTGAAGTGGGACTCAAACCCGGAGCTTCTGGCCCAGAGGCAGGAACATTACCCAATGCGCCACAAGACCTCCCTCAGCATGTGGTATGGATGACTAAATCACCAATTGGTTTAAGGAATTAATCCCAAATTGACCATCCATCATCTCAAAATAATTTTTCAGAGTAGGAGAAGGCTGCTAGGCCGATCAAGCCACTGCTTTTAATTAGCTTTCAACCCTATTTGTCTTCTCAACCTTTTCCTCAATCCCTTGTCGTTCCAGACACTCAGCTAATTGAGTTTTATGCTGCCAACATTAGTGGCCTTCCCTGATCACAACTTTTTGGGCATTGCCTGGTATTGAAGCTTTTGCCACAATGAACAATTTGCCTTGCTCAACTTCATCACAAGATGATGCAAAACATTGAGTGGGTTCCATACTGATTTGGCCCAAAAAATCCAGCTTCGCACTACCATCATCAAGGCGATCTAAAACATGTAAGTCGTCCAGGGTAATGTCAAACATAGCATAAGAGCACAAAACTGAAAGTATTAAAAGCACATTAATCATCCAGAGTAATGTAAAAGGTGCAATGGGCTCTGTAGAAGGCAGGTTTTAAAAACTGAGAGACTTCCATAAATCAGTCAGGGTATATCCCATATAGACTAGTAGATTCTTTAATTTTGATGATTCTGTTGGCTGAGAGGGTATATTAATGTATGGTAAAAGCCCATTTTCTGTAAATGAGCTGAATTGACATAGTCGTGTAGCTGCGTTGCTGTATGTGAGCTGTGAATAAAAGCTGACTATATGGGATATAACCTGACTGATTTATAGAAACCTTGCAATTTTAAAAACCTGCATTCTACAGATTCCAGTGCATGTTTTACATTACTCTGGATGACTGATGGGATAAGAGCATAAAAACTGAAATAGCCCATCAGTTCTGTCATTGTGTTCTTTTTGCTCATTTGACAACTTGGGAAAAATATACGATTATATGTGTATAAAATTGGGAAACTTCAAGTGAGATTGGAGACCTCAAAGAAAGTTTCCCCCACAAAGGGTGGTCAATAATTGGAATAAACTCCCTTCAATATTAAGGAATCAGGTCCTTGGTTAGTGAATGGTTTAGGGAGAGTTTATCACAAGTCAAATTATGATTAGTTGGTTATATGAACCTGATTGAATGAGCTTTTTTTGTCACTTTTCATATTTTTTGACAACTGATCACACTTTTAACAAGACATTCTCCTCCCAATGTTCTCCTTCTATGCAATCCCCTGATGGCACACACTCATATCTATATAACACTTCGGAGGGAATGATGTATGGCTCTCAAAGACCCAAAATTTGGTCAATTACTTTTTCCCACCCAAGCCAGGGTATCTTTGTTTCTTACTGTACTTTCCTTAACTAGGACAAAACAACTAAATCAAAAACAGCCAGGGAAAGAACCTGCAAGCTTCTTAATCTGTATGGCAAAGTGACAGCTCCTACATCCGTTCACACAATCATCTCATTTTCCTTCAAATTTACCATATGTTTAGCTTTTAGAAACTTCTCAATTACATTCATAATTCTTCTTTCTTCCATAATCTGTTCAATTCAAAACCAGCAACGATAGGGCCCATTTCACGCTTCTCAAGTGTCTTAGCAGGCAACTAAGTGAGAATAGTACGACGAAAATTCACAAGAATGGTTCCAGGGATGAGGAACTTTAGTTATGAAGATAGATTGGAGAAGTTAGGATAAAAGAAGGCTGAGAGGAGATTTGATAGAGGTGTCCAAAACCATGAGGGTTCAGGACAGAGTAGATAGGGAGAAACTACCCCCACTCAGGAAAGGATCAAGAACAAGAAGGCCCAGATTTAAAGTAATTGGCAAAAGAAGCAGAAGTGATATGAGAAAAAACTTTTTCATGCAGCGAGTGGTTAATACAATGCCTGAGAATGTGGTGGAGGCAGGTTCAAGTGCAGCATTTGCAAGGGAATTAGACTATTATCTGAAAAGGAAGGATTAAAGTGAGAAGACAGGAGAATGGCACCAAGTGAATTGCTCATTGCGAGAGCCAGCACAGGCGAGATGGGCTGAATGGCATACATCTACGCTGTAACAACTCCGTGATACAGTAATGTCAAAGTTACTACTCTCAGAGTTGAGGAGTAAATGAATTGAATCCCATCATCTAGATGCCCCAAGAGAATCAATTACTTAATCGGCAGATATGTTTTTGAGGCTGAGGGGTGATACACAAAGATTTCCAGGAGTGGAAGATTTGGAGTAACGTGCCATCATTGACATGGTCAACACAAGTCAACCCTGAGAGTGACAAGGAATAACAGCAAGTACTGCTGCACATGCACATGCTGATAATGGTGTAATCGACAAATCTCTTCAGAAAGTGAAAGAGCTCTGATGGTACAATGTAATAATTGAGTTTGCTTGGTACAATAGTGATACTGAGCTGTGGTCTTTTCATTCATATATCTCACATGAATCATTTAATTCATAAGTGCAAGAATTGAAACTCTCCGCTTAATTTGCCAAAGATGATTATCCTTTCCACGTAAAGAATGGCTGAATTGGACGAAGGATAGTCATTCATTAACAGCATTGATAATTTGACACTTGTAATTCAGATTATATTCAAATTTGGTTCAATTTATTAGCATCATAGTACACCAAAAATTCTGTGACCTACCTCCTGTTTGCAACCATGCTGTTTTGCATTGGTTCAGATTAGTTTGTGTTTCAGTCATTCGTAAAGTAATTTTCTAACCTAGCTGCTTATGTTTCAAAAATTGTAATGGATCCTTCATCAAAACTCATCTTCCAAAATTTCAGAACTTGCACATTTCCACTATGTAGTGAATAAGGGGACAATGCAGGAATTGTGGATATATACCAGCGTTTGAGAGCTGTTGGGGAAGATAATGAACAAATAGCGATGTATTCCTGCCAACATCACTAAAAACAGATTATCTGATCATTACCACATTGTTGTTTGTAGGAGTTTGTGGTACACAGATTGGTTACCATGTTTTCCACATTACAACAGTGAATATTGAAAGTCCTGAGGCTGTGATGAGTGTTATATAAATCTAAGCCTTTCCTTCTTTTTCCATATTGTATGTGTGCAAATCAAATCTCCAATCCCTCAGCAAGCTCAATGATACAACACATATTCAGCATGCTGCCTGCATACATATTGGCCAAGATTCAATTATGCTCAATGGACATGTACAGTAGTTCATCATCTGAGCTCTGCCTACTGGATTCTAAATGTCACTGCCAATTACAAGGAACTGATGTGATGTTTATCAGTGAATCATGGAGCCAAAGAGATTTGGAATGTTCTAGGTACAAGCTCTGGTCTTTGCTGAGTTGGCTAACTGCCATTCAGGGAGCTCCAATTAGCTGCAAAGTCCCTGGGCCATGGAAGGAAAATAAGTAGCATGCCATGCAGAAACCGCTGCTGGATGTGCAATTATGTGGACGTCTGGCATGGACGGAATCAGACAAAGTTGTCAGGAATCAATTATGCTGCTGACAGTCAAGGTCAAGAAGCATACACAAAGAATTGGCCACTTCGCTAGGTATCATCAGCACACAATGCTCAAAGAACCATATCCCCATCAAGGGGCAGCATCTTCAAGCAGAAGCAGAGAAAAATTGCACAGCTTTAAAAGGGGGGAGGTTGGAGGAGGCTTGTTTAGGAGCATAAACACTGGCTTAGACAAGTTGGTCCAAATGGCATGTTTCTCTGTTGTAAATTTTCTAAAGGAAGTAATACTTGCTGCATTAAGATTTAAACACTTTGAGATTGGTAGCAATATAATGCAGCTCTTATACAGGAGTAGTCAAAAATGTTGCCACTACATTGCAAGACCTGTAATATAACTGAGGCATTTCCCTCAGTATTGGTGCAATGGCCAATTTTTAAATTATTATTATTTAAGTAAATAGCGCATGTACTGTTAACCACTCATTGCTTTATTATATGCGTACCTGAATATATTTACAAATTAGCAGTTTAATTTAAATTTATACTTGTTTTTTTTAAAGCAAAGTCAGCATTGTGACGTTTTAAATAGTACCAATAGCATCGTTCAGTTTTAGATATTAATATTTTAGTGTACAGATCTCAGTAGGATTTTAATGATACTGTGATATTGCCAATGCATACGTCTACTAAATATAAAATGGATAAGTCAATGGGAGGAAATTACCAGGCTAGGAAGCCATCAAGAAATCCTGAGCAAAATTCACAGAGCTTATGTATGGCATATATCGGAATTCTGAGGCTGCCTTGCTGAATTGGACTGTTCCATCTCGAGGTTTTGACTTTGGACAACATATTTTCCTGTTGGCCTGTTTTAAACACAGAGTTTTTTTGTGTGTGTAGATTTAACGTATGCCATGTCTAGGAGATAAATAGGCCTAATCTGTCCGTCAGTTGAAATAGTAGGAGGTAGGACTTGAGTTGATGCTTTCTTCTCTGACTAGAATGCATGGAAAAGGAAAACTCACCTCATCATTGGCAAAATGAGGTTCTCCTGTCCTCTGGTTCTCATTAGGAAAATGCAGTTGGTGGTATTACTGCTCTATTGCCCTTCTATCTCACTGGAACTTAACTTGAAGGGCTAGTAACCCCTATTTTCATCTGGGCTCAATATGGCTGTGGAAACACCCCTTCAAGGCATGGGCCAAAATATGCAGCATGAGGTCAATAACTCCTCTAACTCTTTATGAATCCTCCAGTTGGTCAAAGGGCAATATTAACAACTTTATGCTATATTAATTGCATTTGAGCCTATTATATTTCAAATTCTATTCCAAGGACATGACAATGTACGCTCCCATCCTATTCTCTGCCTATCTTTGAATTGAGAAACAATGGTTTGTGGTCAAATTATTGTACAGTTTGGAAATAAAGCTGTTAATTTGTGGAAATGTTGCACGTGATCCCATTGTTTGTGGTGTAAGTAGTAATTATGTGCATGACCTTATTTGTGTTGCATCTGATGTGAAAACCAATTGACTGATGGGATTTGAATAGAGCTGAGACAAAGTGTCATCCATCACAACTTTGCTTTTTCCTGGACAGTGATTAGACAGCCCTGTGTGCAACCTCGTGCCTCCATCTCTCAGAATTTCATCCCGACAGTGTGGTCAGTGTGATTCTCCTTTATTTCTCTGTCACCCAGCAACAAACATACCCCTCATGAAGCCTGTCCTTGAGGCCTCTGTAATGGCTGAGAAGGATGCTACAAAGAGGTTGCTTTATAATGCTTCTCCTAGCGTTTGCTAGCCAGTAGCAGCAATGTCTGTTATATCAAATGGCAATATATTGAAGTTGTGCGGAAGGATAGATGGGCAACTAGCTGGATACTCAACTAGCTAGTGCTGCTGGGATTAATTTCTTTCCGACCTCTTGTGGTTGGCCTGTAGTTCTGCAGACCATTTAAAACAAGGTATGACTTTTCCATACATTTGATCTCAAAGCACATTAAAGTGGGATTTAACCATTTAAATAATTGATGATACAGTACAAGAAGTCATCAAGTGACACTGAAGACTAAGTAGTCTTCCAAAATTATATGTTATGTGCCCAAACATTAGTAAGCCTGGTGATTATCATAGGAGAAGTTCATCAATTAGCAATCTCAAAAGATTTAATCAATTATGTTGTGACTGAATCCCTGAAATTAGTGAAGCATGAATCTAACCATATCATTTCAATTTCCTTCTTCTATTTTCTCTTGCATTAATATTTACATGGGTCCTCTCCTGAAGCTATTAACTCCTTCTCTGGATGCCAGATACTCTCCAGTACCAACATTTATGTGTGATCTTGACAGTCAACGCCAGCTGGCTATTCCACTGTGGAGTATTTCACAGCAGAACCCGGCCCTGTCCTCCCTTAATCTCTGCACTTCCAGTCAGGCAACGAGAGGTAGAATTCCCTGCACGAGTTTTGTTCAGCTGTATCAGTGCTCTTCCCTTCGGTGTAGTTGGAGTCAGCCAACAGAACACAGACATGTCATCAAACCTGAACATTACTGGGTTTAGAGGCTCAAAGATGGAGACTTTGGGCAGGATTTTTAGGTCCGCGTGCGGGCGTGATCGGTGGGCCCAGGCGGGGCCGGGGAACAGACCGCCGACCACAATCGGCCCCCGACCACGAGTTCACGCTGGCTGGCCAATTAACGGCCAGCCAGTGTGAAGCGCGCACTGAAATGCTCAGCGCTGCCGGGGTGGGGGGCAGGAGGAGGGTGGGAGCTGACGTAAGCGCAGGCGAGCGCTGAATGAAAGCTCCCTGTAGGCAGAGAGCTGCCTCAGGGAGCTGAAGACTTAAAAGCCAATAATTCAAAGTTTTTAAAATCCAGAAAAAAATTTCCACGCATCACAATCAGCCACCCGCCTGAACATATACGTGATAAAAATTCTGTCCATACATTTTAATTTTTTTTCCTTTAATAACGGAAACCTCATCCCGCCCTTGGATGAGGTTTCATGAAAAATGCAAAGGCCGCCTGGCCGATTCGCCCGTCCACCAACTGCAAGTTTGGACGGACCACGAAAAATCGGAGGGAATTACAACTTTAATTCCTTTAATTGGCCTCTTAATTGTCAGCGGGCGCGCTTCTGAATTTTGCACGCACCCGCTGACCGAAATATCACGCGGTCGCAGGATGACATCCGGACGCTCACCTGACGTCATCCCGCGCAGTTTCACGGCCGATCGGGCCGGGCATGCACCTGCCCACCAACCTAAAAATCCTGCCCTTTACCTCGGAACCATCAGGAGGTGCATGAGGTTAATTTCACACCCAGTTACTCAAAAGACACGAAAGACCTTTGTCCTTTCAAGTAAATTACTTCATAGGCCCCGAATATCCTGATGAGTCATTCATGAGTCCGTTGGGTATAAAGACATTGGTCTGACCCCCAGCCTGGGGTCAGTTAGTTGACCCTCACTGGAGCAGCAGTTGGGGTGTTGCGATTTCTCTAAGTGCTCTTGCGCTGGGACAGAGGCAAAAAATTGGGGAAAAAAAGTAATTACTTCTGATTGCCAGCCAGCGACTGCTGTGGGAAAATGTGTGTGAGTGACAGTTACTTTCACTGTAAGGCCTCCTATTCTAGAAGGGCCTATCAGAGGGCTCACAGTTGAAGCCCATGCATTTAGACATGGTACTGGAATACCATTGATGCCTGTGAATCATGCACCCCAGCCCTGAGTCAGAACCTCAAGATGGGAGAGAAGAAAAGAGGCAAGCAAGGGGAAAAGATGATATTTAAATATTGTGCAAGAGCTAATTAATCAAATGAGTGTTTATGTGTCAAAGAAAAAACTTGGAACCAATTTAACAGAAAAAGCATTCAAAAGACTAATACGCTCGTGAAATAACATGACCTGTTAAAATGGGCCATTTAAATAGCTGGATGTCAATGGACTCTACATGTCCGAATCTGTACATTGCAAAATGATTTGGCAGCCTATTTCCCTATATGTGTGTGTGAACTTCAATCAAAGAATATTTTATTAAATTGCATTAGGAATCAATGATATTTAGTGAAGCAACTCTTTGTTAAATTGGCACACAGAACAAAATTTTGCCCATAACTTGAGACTATTTAGCATTCAGTGCCTCGATGGTGCTAATACCTTCACCGGATATGGAGAGAGAATGCAGCCAAGAGGGTTTAAGGATTTGCTGGTGTAGGTGGTGTGTGCCTCAGCCCTATTCTGTTCTTGTGGGTCTATCAAGAAAATGTTGCCTTGCTGCACAATTCATTTTTAATTCTCAGCTGCCACAAAAGAATTTTTCTTGTAGTTTCATTCATTGTTGTTACTTTGATGTGAATAATAAAAATTCATTTGCCAACAACGACATTTGATTTATTAAAAAAGTGTATGAATCACCATAGAATAAATATACTGTGATGTTTACTCTGTATCAACTGATGTATACGTTTTTAATAACTGTTAGATGCTGAAATGGAAAGATAATTTTTCCCCCATTAATAAAGGTGACAAGGATTTTGACCTTTCAATTGTGGTTGTTGGGTTTGCATTTGAAATTTCTTCAATTTTTTTCCCCCAACCCTTCGCTTTCTTTGGGCGGAATTTTCAGTGCCCTTTGGCTTCGGACATCATGGTGGCCGTGAGCGGACAATATGGTGGGAAGGCCAAAAATCAGCTTCGCAACATCGTGAAACCAGTTTGTGATCGTCCGCTCCAGCCATCAATGGCGGGACGCCGTTCCCGCTGCCGGACATTGGGAACTTCATTTTAATACATCTGCCCTGCATAAGCCATAATATATAATAATACATAATACATAAGCGCTGCTCGCTGGAATCATCCCCCCCACGCTGGATCAGCTGGACACGTCAGCATGATTACACACAGACGTGTTTCACAATTGAACATAAGTGACGTGCACCTGGCGAACTGCACTTCATTCAGGGCTTTGAGGTTTGTTTGCCTACCTTGCTTTGGACAGCACTCACGGTCATCACTGCCAGACTTCGCAGGTCTCTACCTACCAGACAAGCCACAAGGGTGGTGGCTTTTCGATGGCTGCAGGGCAAGAGCTTGCTTAGGGAGGGGGGAGATGTAGCCTCAGGCAAGGGAAGAGGCTGCAGGGCTAGGGCATTACTGGGGAAGTGGGGTATCCCAGGTTGTGTGTGGGGACAACATGTTGATCTGTGCAAGTGGCCTCAAGAGGGTGACGGCTGAGGAGGCAGTCTCCAGAGGAGATGAGGCCAGATGGTGATGTGAGGGTTTGTGTGTGAGAGAGCGAGTAGTGATGTCCCTTGAGCTGGCAGTGAGTGAGATGCCAGTGAGTGTGAGAGTTTAGAGTGATGAGATGGTTACCTTACCCTGGCGGCACGGATGAGATCAGTCATCCTCTTTCTGCACTGGATATCGAACCTCTTCTGTGCAGCGTTGGCACTGACCACCCAAGCCGGAGTGGTGACACTGATGGGCCTGCTGCGGCCAGGATGGGGGTAGAGGACATCATGGCGGGCTCCAACGGTGTCCAGAAGGTGTCCAGGGATGCATCCCTGAATCGGTGGGCTGCAGTTTCTTCCCTTTTGATGCCATGTCTTGTGTGCCGCAGTTCTGGGCTGGAAACACTGAGAGGTGTGTGCGTGGCTGCACTTTAAATATGATGCCCGGCATGCGGGAGCAGTGAGGGGATGGCACGGCAGGCAAATCGGAGGCTGCCCACCATCGAAATGGTGTGTTTCCTGGGGATGCACGATTAATGAGGTGGGATTGGGATGATATGGCGTGAAAACCGAAAATGGTGTAAAACATCTTTTTCCCTGCCCGCTACCGCACTTGGTGCAAATCTGGGACAATTCCGACCTTTATGTTTGTTGCCAAGGGTATGGGCAATACTAGAAGGGTGCATTTATTGCCTATTTCTAGTGTACTTGAGAAACTGTCTTGTTGAACCACCACAGGCCATGTGTGGAGTAACGCAGGGAACAGAGAGATTTAATCAGGTTGTTTTCTTTAATTACATCATAAATAAGCTTGTAATCATTTCATTCAGCATGGAACATTTACAAATTCACTGGACAATTGATCAGAGGGAACCTTCCCATAATATATTTTACTGCATTGCAATAGATAGGGATTGGAGGAGTTCTTACTCCAATATGAATAGATGGAGGAGGGAGACTCCCTGCTTTTACGCAAATAGACACACAACAAATTACTTAGAAGCTACAGCACAGAAACAGACCTGTTAGGAAATAGAGATAGTTTAAGTAAGATATATGTGCATTTGAGTGTGTGGAATACGATATGTCTTTAAGTTTAAGTTCAATTTATAATTTTTTTTTCTATTTGTGGGTTAAAAGGTGAATCCTGGGATCTAGTTTCATTTTTGAGTGGAAACAGTAAGTCTAAAGCTCTGTTGTATACCTGCATTTCTAATGAGATTTTTACAACTCTTGAAGAGAATTTAAAACAAACAAGAGTAGTAAAAATTGTGCTGTTGCCTAGCAACAGGGTCCAGGGAGGAAGGCCACACACACACACACACACACACAGAAAAAAAAAGCAGTTTGAGTTCAGTTGGAAGCAGCTGCCAGAGAGGCTCAACTGCAAAAGGACAGATATCAAGTCTCAAACTGAAGTTGAAGCCAGGATTCCAGAGAGATTAGATACTGGAAGAGGGAACTGCAGAGAGAGTAGATTTTCCAAAAGAACTGAAAGGGCCCAAGGCCAAGGAGTGAGACAGAAAGGATGGGTCCCAAGAAGACCTTCTAGTCAAAGGAAGAGCAGGAGTGCGGAAAAAGTCCTGAACTGTGGAAGTGTCAGTAAAGGGCAGCGAGGAAGGCTGCAAGCTTCAGGCTTAAAGAGAACAAAAGCTGCAGGAAGCAGATTTAAAGCAAAAACGGCTTGTGAGAAGTCAGAAGGCCCAAAGAGACAGCTGAAGGTCTGTAACTCTTTACTGTGGGCATGTGAAGCAGTGGTGTTCTGTTGGCACAGCTGAGCATTTGAGAGAGATTGTGTGGAAGAAAGCCTGAGTAATTGATATTATTTGATATTAAGTATCTTGCAAAAGGTTTAATTCAATTTAAAGGGGTAAGTCATTGCAGGAGAGCTTAAAGCTGCGGTGTGCTCCTCCTGCTCTATGTGGGAAGCCAGGAATATTTCCTGTGCCCGGGGCCAGCACGTGCGCGGGAAGTGTCTCCAGCTGTAGCTCCTGGAAGCCCGGGTTTTGGAGCTGGAGCAGCAGCTGGGGACACTGTGGAGCATCCGTGAGGTGGAGAGTATCGTGGATAGCACGTATAGAGAGGTGGTCACACCGCAGGCTAAGACTCCACAGGCAGGAAGGGAATGGGTGACCACCAAGCAGAGCAAGAGGACTAGGCAGGCAGTGCAGGAATCTCCTGTGGCTATTCCCCTGCAAAACAGATATACCGCTTTGGATACTGTTGGGAGGAATGGCCTCTCGAGGGAAAGCAGCAACAGCAAAATTCGTTGCACCACAGTTGGCTCTGTTGAAAAGCAGAGGAGTAAAAAGTGTGGGAATACAATAGTTATAGGGGATTCAATTGTGAGGGGAATAGACAGGCGTTTCTGTGGCCGCAAACGAGATTCCAGGATGGTATGTTGCCTCCCTGGTGCTAGGGTCAAGGATGTCTCAGAGCAGCTAGAGGACATTCTGAAGGGGGAGTGTGAACAGCCAGTGGTTGTGGTACACATTGGTACAAATGACATAGGTTAAAAATAAAGGGATAAGGTCCTAAAAGCAGAATATAGGGAGTTAGGAAGTAAGTTGAAAAGTAGGCCCTCAAAGGTAATGATCTCAGAATTACTACCAATGCCACATGCCAGTCAGAGTAGAAATAGCAGAATATATCGGATGAATACGTGACTGAAAAGACGGTGTGTGGGGGAGGGTTTCAGATTCCTGGGACATTGGGACCAGTTCTGGGGGAGGTGGGACCAGTACAAACTGGACAGATTACACCTGGGCAGGACCAGGACTGATGTCCTAGGGGGATTATTCGCTAGAGTGGCTGGGGAGGGTTTAAACTAAAATGGCAGGGGGATGGGAACCTATGCAAAGAGTCAGAGGAGGGGGAATCAAGGACAAGAACAAAAGACAGAAAGGGGAATAAGGAAAGTGATAGTCAGAGAAATCAAGGGCAAGAATCAAACAGGGCCTCAGTGAAAAATAGTGGGAATGGGACAAGTAATGTTAAAAAGACAAGCCTTAAGGCTTTGAGTCATACCGCGAGGAGCATTCGCAATAAAGTGGATGAATTAACCGCGCAAATAGATGTAAACAGTTATGATATAGTCGGAATTACGGAGACATGGCTGCAGGGTGACCAGGGATGGGAACTGAACATCCAGGGGTATTCAGTATTTAGGAATGACAGACAAAAAGGAAAAGGCGATGGAGTTGCATTGCTGGTTAAAGAGGAAATTAACGCGATAGTGAGGAAAGATATTAAGCTCCGAGGATGTGGAATCTGTATGGGTAGAGCTGAGAAACACTAAGGGGCAAAAAATGTTAGTGGGGATTGTATATAGACACCCAAACTGTAGTGGTGATGCTGGGAATGGCATTAAACAGGAAATTAGAGACACATGCAATAAAGGAACATCTGTAATTATGGGTGACTTTAATATGCATATGGATTGGGCAAATCAAATTAGTAACAATACCATAGAGGAGGAATTCCTGGAGTGTATACTGGGATGTTTTTCTGGACCAATATGTTGAGGAACCAACTAGAGAACAAGCCATCCTAGACTGGGTATTGTGTAATGAGAAAGGAATAATTGGCAATCTAGTTGTGCGAGGCCCCTTAGGGGTGAGCAATCATAATATGATAGAATTCTTCATCAAGATGGAGAGTGACATAGTTGATTCTGAGACTAGGGTCCTGAATCTTAATAAAGGAAACTACGATGGTATGAGGCACGAGTTGGCTATGATGGATTGGGAAATGTTACTGAAAGGGGTGACGGTGGATAGGCTGTGGCAAACATTCAAAGAGTGCATGGGTGAACTGCAACAATTGTTTATTCCTGTCTGGCACAAAAGTAAAACAGGAAAGGTGGCCAAACCATGGCATACAAGGGAAATTAGAGATAGTATTAGATGCAAGGAAGAAGCATACAAATTGGCCAGAAAAAACAACAGACCTGAGGATTGGGAGCAGTTTAGAATTCAGCAAAGGAGGACCAAGGGATTGATTAAGAAGGGGAAAATGGAGTATGAGAGTAAGCTTGCGGGGAACATAAAAACTGACTGTAAAAGTTTCTATAGGTAGGTGAAGAGAAAAAGATTGGCAAAGACAAATGTAGGTCCCTTACAGTCAGAAAAAGGGGAATTTATAATGAGGAACAAAGAAATGGCTGACCAACTAAATACATACTTTGGTTCTGTCTTCACAAAGGAGGACACAAACATAACAGAAATGTTGAGGAACAGAGGGTTTAGTGAGAGGGAGGAACTGAAAGACATCAGGATTAGTAGGGAAATGGTGTTGGAAAAATGATGGGATTGAAGGCCAATAAATCCCTAAGGCCTGATAATCTACATCCCAGAGTACTTAAGGAAGTGGCCCTAGAAATAGTGGATGCATTGGTGGTCATCTTCCGAGATTCTATAGACTCTGGAACAGTTCCTACAGATTGGAGGGTAGCTAATGTAACCCCACCATTTAAAAAGGGAGGTAGAGAGAGAACAGGGAATGATAGACCAGTCAGCCTGACGTCAATAGTGGGGAAAATTCTAGAGTCCATTATAAAAGACTTAATAGCTGAGCACATGGAAAACAGTGGCAGAATCGGACAGAATCAACATGGATTTATGAAAGAGAAATCATGCTTGACAAATCTACTGGAATTTTTCGAGGATGTAACTAGTAGAGTTGATAAGGGGGAGCCAGTGGATGTGGTTTATTTGGACTTTCAGAAGGCTTTTGACAAAGTCCCACATAAGAGATTGGCATATAAAATTAAAGCGCATGGGATTGGGGGGTAGCGTATTGAGATGGATAGAAAACTGGTTGGCAGACAGGAAACAAAGAGTAGGAATAAACGGGTCTTTTTCCATATGGCAGGCAGTGACTGGTGGGGTACCGCAGTGATCAGTGCTGGGGCCCCAGTTATTCACAATATATATTAATGATTTAGATGAGGGAACTAAATGTAATATCTCCAAATTTGCAGTTACACAAAGCTGGGTGGGAGGATGAGCTGTGAGGAGGATGCAGAGATGCTTTAGTGTGATTTGGACAAGCTGAGTGAGTGGGTAAATGCATGGCATATGCAGTATAATGTGGATAAATGTGAGGTTATCCACTTTGGTAGCAAAAACAGGAAGGAAGATTATTATCTGAATGGCTATAAATTGAGAGAGAGGAATGTGCAACAAGACCTGGGTGTCCTCGTACATCAGTCACTGAAGGTAAGCATGGAGGTGTAGCAGGCGTTAAAGAAGGCAAATGGTATGTTGGCCTTCATAGCAAGGGGATTCGAGTACAGGAGCAGGGATGTATTACTGCAATTGTACAGGGCCTTGGTGAGACCACACCTGGAATATTGTGTGCAGTTTTGGTCTCCTTATCTGAGGAAGGATGTACTTGCTATAGAGGGAGTGCAGCGAAGGTTTACCCGACTGATTCCTGGGATGGCGGGACTGACATATGAGGAGATTGAGTCGATTAGGATTATATTCACTGGAGTTCAGAAGAATGAGGGGGGATCTCATAGAAACCTATAAAATTCTAACAGGACTAGACAGGGTGGATGCAGGAAGGATGTTCCTGATGGTGGGGGAGTCCAGAGCCAGGGGTCACAGTCTGAGGATATGGGGTAGACCATTTAGGACTGAGATGAGGAGAAATTTCTTCACCCAGAGAGTGGTGAGCCTGTGGAATTCATTACCACAGAAAGTAGTTGAGGCCAAAACATTGTATGTTTTCAAGAAGGAGTTAGATATAGCTCTTGGGGCGAAAGGGATCAAAGGATATAGGGAGAAAGCGGGAGCAGGCTATTAAGTTGGATGATCAGCCATGATCACAATGAATGGCATAGCAGGCTCGAAGGGCCAAATGGCCTACTCCTGCTTCTATTTTCTATGTTTCTATGAATGCACGTGACGATCCAGGGGAGTAGAACATCGGAAGGAAAGTTTGAAACCCTGGAGGTGGACCCTTGTGGAAGGTGTCTGAGCGAAAGCATTGTTTGGGAGAAGATTCCAGAGCTACTTGTTGGAAAGTAGAGATTGGAATCCCTCGTTTGAAAGTCGGAGTTCAGTGAGAGCAGTTGTTTCACAGTGCGACAAGCGTCTGTGGTGGGGAGTTGAGGAAAGATCCATAGCATCTGTTTGGAGTGGCATCTGTCACTTGGTTTCAGAGTGAGGTGTGTCTGACCACAGGTCATCTAATGGTTTACATGGACTGTGTACTTACTGTGAACATTAGAGTATAAGTTAGGTTTTGTAACTTGTGTCATTCTTACGAATCTGTATATATCTGTAAATATATATTTGTGGGTGAAGGAGTATTGTAATATAGTTCATCCTTTTTTGTTTAATAAATATTTCTTTTTGTTAGAAGTTTATCAGTTGACTCCTGTGACTGTGGCAGCTCTCCACTGTATTTAAACGAAAAAATAAAAGTTAGGATCTATCAAGCCAGGTTCCACCCTCTGAGACCTGGTTTTTCCAGTCATAACATCAGCTGGGATCATAACAGGCCACTCAGCTCAACTAGTCTGTGCTTGTGTTCATGCTCCACATAAGCCACTTCTCACTCTACTTTATCTAATCTCTCAGCACATCCTTCTATCCTTTCCTCCCTCGTAAGTATCTAGCTATCTCTCAAATGCATCTGTATTATTTGCCTCAACTACTTCTTGTGGTGGTGAGTTCCACCTTCTAGCTGCCCTCTGGGTGAAGACATTCCTCCTGAATTACTGACTGGATTACTTAGAGATTGTCTTGTATTTATGACCCCTAGTTATAGACTCCCCCACAAGTGAAAACACTTCTCTACGTTCACCCTATCAAACCTCTTCCTAGTTCTAAAAGATCTCTGTAGGGTCACCTTCAGCCCCATCCTTTCTAGAGAGAATGCTTCCTATTCAGTCTTTTCTTTTAGCTTTATAACTTTCAGTTCTTTATCATTCCTGTAAAAAAAATTTGCACCTTCTCCAGTGCCTATGTATCCGATTAATTTCAAAGCATTTGTAAACAAATGCAAAAGCCAATTTGCATACTGCAAGGTCCCATAAACAGTAATGAGTTAATAACTCTGCAGTGGTCTTGGTTGAGGGATGCTTCTTGTTAGGTTAAAGAGAGGAGAAAAATGGGAGAATTTTAAAAAGTTTAAAAGGATTTTCATTGAGTTATCTAGAAATGGCATAAAGGAAACAGGTTGGTTGGCTCTCCCAGTCTGAGTTGGTGTTTATCCATCACATGATCAGCTATTTGAATGACACGTGCCAGTTCTTTTCCATATGCCCCTTTCCCTCTATCCCTTTGACCAACTGTAGAACCAATTCGCGAATGTTAACATGGTGGCTGCACCAAGCATTAATTCCAGTGCTGTGTTACTGACAGAAAACTTGCCTGAATGTGAGACCTATATGATTTCTGAACTGGTGCCAGGTAGAATACCGTACATTGAGTGCACATATTTTTTTTATTATTTATTCATTCATGGCATGTGGGCGTCACTGGCTAAGCCAGCATTTATTGCCCATCCCTAATTGCCCTTGAGAAGGTAATGGTGAACCTACTTCTTGAACAGCTGCAGTCCACGTGGTGTAGGTGCACCCACAGTGCTGTTAGTATGGGAGTTCCAGGATTTTGACCCAGAGACAGCGAAGGAACAGCAATATATTTCCAAGTCAGGGTGGTGTGTGGCTTGGAGGGGAACTTGAAGGAGATGGTGTTCCTATGCACCTGCTACCCTTGACCTTCTAGGTGGTAGAGGTTGCAGGTTCAGAAGATACTGTTGAAAAATCCTTGGTGAATTGCTGCAGTGCATCTTGCAGGTGGTGCACACTGCTGTCACTAATCGTGTCAGTGGTGGAGGGAGTGAATGTTGAAGGTGGTGGATTGGGTGCCAATCAAGTGGGCTGCTTTGTCCTGGATAGTCTCAAGCTTCTTGAGTGTTGTTGAAGCTGTACTCATCCAGGCAAATGGAGAGTATTCTATCAAACTCATGATTTGTGCCTTATAGATGGTGGACAGGGGTTGGGGAGTTAAGAGGCGAGTTACCCTCACAGAATTCCCAGCCTCTGACCTGCTCTTGTAGCCACAGTATTTATATGCCTGGCCTAGTTCAGTTTCCGGTCAATGGTAAGCCCCAGGATGTTGATAGTGATAACTGAAACCAGTCTAGAAGTTGAAGAGCTTGTGATATCCACAATTCTGAGAAGGTTACATTTTAGACCCCTCTATGAGTTCTGAGGCCAATTTCTTTAATTAACCTTCATTATAATTAAAAATTAAATGGTTCTCACTTTTAACATCCTGCAGGAGAATAATTAAATATATGTTGATTGAGAGGGCTTAAACCTGGGCTCCAGTTTAGTGTTTTTTAATTTAATTTTATGAAGCATTTCATCTGCCATGCCCAGCAAAACTGCACAAACCCCTAGGGACCCCACTGCAATATTTCCATCTTGGCACACGTTACTGACAATTAAATATTGTAAGTGTTAGTGTCTGCCTAATCATGCCATAAGGTTTAGAAATGACCACAATACAAATCCAAGGACAATATTGTGCCAATTTAAGCAGGACAATTTGAAATACACTCATGGATTCAGCATTAGGGAGTGGCATTTCCACTTTTGGCGAAATTGGGAAATTACAACCAAAATACTTGAAATTGGGCTGGTAAGATTACAGTTCAAGTTTCTGTTAGAATTTATTTCCACAATCACAGACTTAAAACCTGCCATAGACCATCACAATTGGGCAGTGTAACGGAATGCAATAATTTCTTTATTTCTTTCCATTGTAAATTATTCCCTGAAGTATTTAAGATTTTCAAAATCTTTTCTGGGCCATTCAATAGCTTCATTGATGTGCACTAGTCAGTTTTTTGGTAAATTAGAAATAGCTTTTGATATGAAAATCTTTTAAAATGTTCCTGTTAATGACTGTGCACCTAAAAACACCGATTATTGAGAAAACTGAAAAAATGGACAGATTTTCTGCAAACCTGCCTGAACTAGTACAATCAGTGGAATCTAGCAATTTTGTCTTTTTTTGTGGTGGGGGTCTGATCTGGGCCAATTTAACCGTGAAATGGGGTAAAAGATGGGGGGAAAACTTGAGCATGGGTGCTTTTTGTTGATACTCTTCTTCCCTACCATGATCTTTTCCCTTAAAGGGATAGCTCAGAACAAAGTTGGGAATTTCAGATAGTTCAGACGGCCTCTGTCTCAATGCCTAATAGACATTATTACGTCTCTTTGTGGATAATTATAGTGATCTCAGTCGATCTGTTGACTCCCATTCCTGTTTCAGTACCAAGCTAATAGCACTCAGAAGAGTCATATTGGGCTTGAAACGTTAACTCTGTTTCTCTCTGCACAGATGCTGCCAGACCTGCTGAGTTTTTCCAACACTTTCTGTTTTTATGTAATAATACTCTAGACCATGCTGAATTAGGACCTGCCTATTCCTTCTCTGATTGCTCCAGCTTTCTCA
Organism: Cetorhinus maximus; assembly: GCF_964194155.1. Lineage (NCBI taxonomy): Eukaryota > Metazoa > Chordata > Chondrichthyes > Lamniformes > Cetorhinidae > Cetorhinus > Cetorhinus maximus. Next base: position 113,106,756 of record NC_135890.1, read on the forward strand.
GTGGTGCAGTTAGTAAGTGATTTGCTCAGCGTGGAACTGAGCCATGCAGACCAACAAGGTCCCATGTTTTGGTCCCAGGCTGTGCTGAGTTAGCTGATGGGTCATTCTATGATCTTACCTTTGCTAATTTATCTCTGCGCTGCAGAAGAGAAATAGCAGCCAGGATTCCCGTCCCTGATTGCTGTCCAGTGGCCACTGCAGGAGAGTGCAGCTTTAGGAACATCCAGGCCGTACTGGCAGGTCTGACTGTGATGCATCTCACAGTCAAAGAGCTTGCCAACAATTCCTAGCTAGTAACAAGAATGGTCGATTGGGCAAGACCTTGGAAGATGGCTTTTTCCAGCATTTTCTCTTTTGATTTCAGATTTCCAGCACCCGCAGTATTTTGCTTTTATCAAGCTGTATTTTGGCTTGTGTTGGCAAATTCATAAAAGACAATAGAATCAAAGGAATCCAACGATTTTCTTCACCTCCACTTAAAAGCAGTTTTCTCAGGAAGCGTAAAATTTGCATCCAATAACGCAGCAAAATGCTTTCAGGTTTAACAATCCATTATGCCCTATTCAACACAGAAGACCCATTATAAAGAGGCCATCTTGTTCACTTTTATTGTCGAAGCCAGTTATATAATCTGCATTCAGGCTTTTAATTATCTACTGGCAAAACATCAGTATCGAATTTACTTGAGGGGGTGTGGAGTTGGATCCAACACAAGTTCTTATTTTGATATTTATATATGAGTCAATCACCTGTGGCGCCGCACATAGAGGATCAGTATCAAATTTAGTCTTCAGGTAAAGTGAAGTTAGAGGGCAGGGAATAAGTGGACCAGGGCATGCAGACACAATTCAGTCCTCATTTTAAAGTCATACTCTCTGTCCTTATCAGGGCATAAGAAGAGTAGGCTTCTCCATTCAGTTAAATTGATTAACTCCATTTTTTTTCTTTATTCTTTCATGGGATGTGGGCCTCATTGGCAAGGCCAGCATTTGTTGCCCATCCCTAACTGCCCTTGAACTGAATGGCTTGCTAGGCCTCTTCAGAGGGTTCTTAAGAATCCATCATATTGCTGTGTGTCTGGAGTCACATGTAGGCCAGACCAGGTAAGGACAGCAGATTTCCTTCCCTAAAGGACATTAGTGAACTAAATGGGTCTTTACAACAATTGATGAGTTTCATGTTCACCATTACTAAGACTAGCTTTATATTCTAAATTCATTAATTGAATTCACATTCAGTTTGTGGGATATGAACCCATGATCCCAGGGCATTAGCCTAGACCTCTGCGTTACTAGTTCAGTAACATTATCAAACTTATATGTTTCAATAAGATCACCTCTCATTTTTTCTAAACTCCAATGGTTATAGGTCTAGCCTGCTCAACCTTTCCTCATAAGATAACTCCTTCATCCAGGTATCAGTTCAGTGAGCCTTCTCTGAACTGCTTCTAATGCAATTATATCCTTTCTTAAGTAAGGAGACCAAAACCATACACAGTACTCCAGATGTGGGCTCACTAAGGTCCTGTACAACTGAAGCAACATTTCCCTACTCTTACACTAGATTCCCCTCGCAATAAACATCAACATTCGATTTGCCTTCCTAAGCACTTGCTGTACCACAATGGAGAGAGTGGTGGATTGAATGATTTTGAACTTTGAAGATATTGAGGATCGAGAACAAGAGGGCACAGATTTAAAATATTTGGCAAAAGAAGCAAAAGTGATATCGGAGAAAGCTTTTTCACGCAGTGAGTGGTTAGGGTTTGGAATGCACTGCCTGAGAGTGTGATGGAGCAGGTTCAATTGAAACATTCAGAAGGGAATTAGACTGTTATCTGAAACGGAAGAATGTGCAATTCTATGGGGAGAATAGCACTAGGTGAATTGCTCATTCGGAGAACTGGTGCAGGGACGATGGGCTGAATGGCCTCTTTTTGTGCTGTGCCAGTTCTGTGATTCTGTACTTGTGAGAGTATCTTTCAATTCACAACTTTTTTTGAAAGCCTCTAAAATGTTGCCCAAACGTGACTCTCTTATTTTTTATTATTATTGACATACGAGTAACAAATCTGGACTCTTCAGCTACTGTTATTGCGGTTTTGTCCAAATTTGAAAAATGTCTATTCTGGTTATTACGGTCGGCGATCCTTGCTTTGGGACGTCCGGAGGTGGTGGACTGGAACGGCAAGTGGGTGCATTCCTTCAGGTGGCGCTATTGGGGGAGGCCGGGAGAGAGAATCGCGCGTTCCCCGACCGGGACCCGCCCCCCCCCCCCCCAGTCCCACCACAACGCGCTTGCGCAGATGAAGGCGCTGCCGGGAGTTGTAGTCTTGGCCACCGCCGCCGGTCCGATTTACGGCCTCAGGAGGCGGCGGCGGTGGCGACGGCGGCGAGCGGGGGAATCTTAACGGGTCGCGAAGTGTCAGGGTCACGTCCGGAGCTGGGGATGGGAAGGGAAGAGAAGGGAAAGCTCGAGGTAAAGCGGAGACAGGACGGAGGGGAAGTTGCGATGAGAGGCGGCGCGAGAATGGGGGGGCGGGGCGTGACGTGGCGGGCGGCGCGGTGACGTCACCCCGACTGTCTGGCCGGCTGGAGGAAGCTGCAGATTAATGAATCTGCTCGGTGGCAGCATCGTTCAGGTGGGCACTGACTCTCTGCAATGGCTAGGGAAAGTGGGCATGTAAATGCAATCATCAGCTTTGTTTGGCATCATGCTGAGGCATTGGCACAATTGCATTTGCAGCCAGGCAGCGACTGAGCTTTCACGTGTGTGTGTGTGTATATAAAAATATATATACACATATAAATCCCACTGTATATATTTCTCTCTCCTACCCTTCCCAGCCACTGCTGCTGGGTTTATGTCACGTTAATGCAGGGTCAAGAAGAGACTGCAAGCTCAGGCCTGTCACTGTATCACTCTGATCGGTCACCTCACCTGCAAAAAAAGGGGGAGGGGGAGGTTGATGAGCAGTAGATGGTCGTTTTGTACTTTAAACTCTGTGATGTGTCTATATATATATATATGTATATATAAAATGTGTGTGTGTCACAGGTGGTTTTTCTGTCAGCGCTGGTTGTGCAGCAGATTAGACTGCAAATGCGAGACTTGGTACTGGTGCAGGTGCAATGCACATGCAATGCTGATAGCAGACGAGCTGTATCACGATCCGTGGTGCTGACTTGCCATCTGAATAAGTGGTCATCTGGGGGGGTGGGGGGTGGTGTGGAAATTAGATGCTAGCCACTTGATTATTTCAAATTAATAATGGTTTTGCAACAGGGTTTGGTTCACCCGTAGTGACTGATGCGTTTTGCTGTACCACTACGGAGAGGTTTCGAGATGTCAATAATAAACATGAGCGTGATGATGATGATTAGCACATTTAAAAATCTACCTGTATGTACTAGCTCGTATTTACGAAAGATGCACGCTCTGGCTGTCAGACTGATTTCTTGAAAATTGGGCTCGTAATTGGAGGAAAATTCCTGGGGTTCCTGCTCCTGATTTTTATGTAATGATCCACGAAGAGCATTGATCTTGGTTGTAATGTAAGTGCTTGCCCCCATCCCCACCCACTGCCCACATTCCAATAATCTGCCAATATTTGTTGTTTAGGCTTCTAGATGAAGAATGGGCCTCAAGAGCAAGGTCCCAAAGGACTATCAGTGCCTGTGAAAGCATACATAGTATGAATCCATTGTCTTTGCCGGGGAAGGGGGTGAAGAAAGGGAACGGGACAAAATTGGTGCAAGAATCTATCAGTGTTGCATAGTATTTTTTAAACTTGATAACTGTTTCAGTGGAATTTGGTTCTAATCTGCCTAGAGTGAGTTGAATGTATTTTCACTCTTCATGGCTTGTTGGGAATGGACCCTCACAGCAATTGCATGCAAAATTGCCAGCCTTGATTGTAGGGATGTAAGATTAGCTGCTTCGGGAAATGAAAACATCACACTGGTACAGTATATGGTGCTTGTTTGAGAGCTTTCATGTAGATCTAACAAACACTGTATCTAACTTTGTGCACTAGATGCATGTAGTAGGTCAAAAGAGAGAAGAGCATTACTTTTATGTTACTTTGCTGTCACTTTAATTGAAGATTGTGGGTGCAAGTCCTACCCCAAGACTTGAGCACTAAATCCAGGCTGACATTCCATTTCACTGTTGAGGGAGTGCTACACTGTTGAAAGTGCTATTTTTGGACGAGACGTTAAACGGAGACCCCTTCTGCCTTCTCCAGCGAACCTATACGATCTCAAAGCACTATTTCAAAGAGCAGGGGAGTTTTCCCCTGGGGTGTCCTGTTCAATATTTATCCCTCAATCAACATCACAGAAACAGATTAGCTGGTCATTATCACATTGCTGTTTGTGGGAGCTTGCTGTCCACAAATTGGCTGCTGCTTTCCTTTCATTACAACAGTGACTGCACTTTGAAAGTTTGAAAGCATTTCATTGGCTGTAAAGTGCTTTAGGACATCCTGTGGTCATGAAAGGTGCTATGCAAATACAAATCTTTCATTTCTCTCCCTCCTGAAGGCATTGTTATGGTCCATTTTTATGGTTGTCAGTTACCCTCTGGCATCTAGCCATTCTTCATGTGCGAGTATTCATTGAGAATGTCACCAAGCTTTACTTCACCATCACAGCTGAGCCCAATCCTGTCCTCGTCTGCCATTTTCCCTTGCATTTTCAGTTGGAATTACTGTACCCTGGCTGTTTTTTCCCCTTGCTTAATCCAGCACTACTCTACCAGTTATACCCCAACACTGTCCCAGTATAGACCAGCTAACACTGCATCCACTGAGGAGTAAAGCTAGGATGTTCCTGATGTGTAGGGTCCACATGTGATCATCAAAGCTGGAAAAAGGTAGGAAAGAAGAGATAAGTTAGAAAGTAAAAGTCATGCGCTACCAGAAAGGATTCACAAGAATGGTCCAGGGATGAGGAACTTAATTTATGAAGATAGATTAGAGAAATTGAGACTGTTTTCCTTGGAGAAGAGAAGGCTGAGAGGAGATTTGATAGAGGTATTCAAAATCATGAGGTGCCTGGACAGAGTAGATAGGGAGAAACCATTTTCACTCATGAAAGGATCGAGAACAAGAGGGCACAGGTTTAAAGTAATTGGCAGAAGAAGCAAAAGCGTTATGAGGAAAACTTTTTCACGCAGCGAGTGGTTAAGGCCTGGAATGCCCTGCCCGATAGTGTGGTTGAGGTAGGTTCAATTGAAACATTCAAAAGGGAATGCGACTGTTATCCAAAAAGGAAGAATGTGCAGGTTTACAGAGAAGGTGGTGGATTGCTTATTTGGATAGCCACTGCAGACATGATCAAATGGCTTCCTTCTCAACTGTAACAGTTCTGAGATTCTGTGAAGTTTGGGATTGGAAAAACTATGCGCTGTAGCAGGATGTGCTAAAGACGCTTGAGAGGAATTCACAGTTTTGAGCCTCAGGGAAACAATGACTTAAGAGTTGGAGACAAGTGCACCATCAGCCCTTAACAGAACACAATTGGAAATGTGTTTTTTGTTCTGTTTTCACTCCTTCATTTCCCAGCATTTATTAAAATAACAAGTGTGACCAAGTCTGAACTTCCCTATTGGCTTTATTTTCTCCTTTTCTATTTTACTTTCTGGGTTAGAGCTGAGCCTTTGCCTCCTTTACTAACCAAGTTGTCAACTGTGGCTCGGTGGGTGGTACTCTTGTCTTTCAGTCAGATGATTGCAGGGCCAAGTCCCACTCCAGAGACTCAAGTACAAAATTTAAGCTGACACTCCAGTGCAGTGCTAAGGGAGTGCTGCATTGTTAGAAGCGCTGCCTTTCAGATTAGATATTAAATCGACATTAAATGAGATGTAAATGATCCCATGACACAATTTTGAAGAAGAACAGGAGCGTTCTTGCCGGTGTCCTGGCCAATAGTTATTCCTCAACTATTGGTCATAATCTCACTGCTGTTTATTGTGCATTGTTCAAATTGTAAAGAGATTTGAGCTGTCCTAAGGTCATGAAAGACACCGTTTAAATGCTTGTCTCTTTATTTCATGATTGAGACCTTGCCACGTGGGGAGTTGTGTGTGCAATCTTTCACAAAGCTACTGTGCTAATGATCCTTTCTTGAAACACACATTTTCCATTGTTCCCTGTAATTCTCTTGATTTACAGCAGCAATCCTGACGCAGAATTATGATTCTGAGGCTAAAGTAAACAGCCCATCTGTAGTGGATTATGTAATCCTGTTTACTGAATTTGCAGTTAAAGCCTATTCTACTTGAAATCTAATTTTAAAATCTCCATTACAAAAGAGTATTACTTTTGCAAATAGTACAAAATGTATGTATGTTTGAGCATCAACAGGGATGCTCATAATTCGGAGGCTTAATCAAAATATGTTTGTATTCTCAGCATCTGAACCCCTGATGCTCTGTGGCCTTCACTCTAGCCTTCTCTGATCTTGTATGAGCAGTTATTGACCAGTCAGCGTTCTGTGCCTTGCAGAGTTTAAAGCTGAAGAATCTTTTGTTTTTTTGACCTTCACAGGCTGTGCACTGCTCACATAGCTACAGGATGCTGCATGACAAATCCAAACAGCACAACCTCCACATCCAATAGTAGTATGACAATTTTAATTTATGTCTTTTTCATGCAAGCAGGCAGTGTTATGGTCTTCTAAGTGTCGTCCAATTGTTAGATAGTGTGTTAAGAGGGCTTTCATGGTATTTGAGTTTTATTAGCAATTGTCAAAACACTATCTTTCGAAGAGCAGAAGTAAGATGAGTGCTCTGCTCATTTTTTTGTGGAAGTCCAATGTCCAATTCAGTCTTGGGAATCAAGTTCCCAAATTGGCCTTTTCTGATATCTGTGCATTAACAATTTCTTGTCAGGTCGTCTCCACTGCTGGTCTGTGTGCTTGTTATGTGTGTCTGTGTTGTGTCAAAAACCGAAAATGCTGGAACCTTTAGCGGGTCAGTCAGTATCTGTGGAGAGAACAGATGAGTTAATGTCTTAGGTGACAGGAGCAGATGAAATTTCAGATAATCAGTTTTTTAAAAAATAGCAAAAGGAAGGCGGAGTGAGTGGCATGTACAACCCGTGCACACAAATACACATACAAATGTGAGTTTTGTATATTTTTTTTAAAAGTCATTTTCAGTAATTTGAAATGAGCTTACTCAAAGGCGGTGAATTGACAGCATGGTTTAAGAGTTGTTTTATGATAAATCCACTTTCAGCTATATTAATCAAACTCTGCCACATTACCACTCTTAAATGTATCTAGGAATTTTTTTGAAGCAAATTTTTTTGTTTAAATTACAGTTTAAGACACTGCCCAATTGTGCTAGCTTGTGGCAGGTTTTCAGTTTGACGCTATGCAAATGGATTTCAGCAGAAATTTGAGGGCTGGGGCATGGAGAGAGACACTTTTCAAAACAGGTGCAATTTTGGGCACAGATTGTGCCAGAATTGCCAATTGTGCCTAAACCAGAACCTCTGGCCCTATGATTTGAAATCCAGTCAGAGATTAAATTGGATGGTGATCTGCATAACTCTGTACAACACTTCCTTGTGCATTTACTCATTAAATTACTCTTTTCTATATAGCCTTAACATTTCTTCTTTACTAAGTAGGATAGGTTGCTCAGCTTGGCACTAAGTTTATTCAAGAAAGCATCTGCTTTGATCGGCAGCCTCCGTCAAATTAGCTTGTTTCAGCTGGGGTGGAAGTGGGATGATGGTAATCAGCAATTGCCCTCAGGAGTCCTGGGCCAAGAAGGTGCAAATTAGCCAGCATTCTCTCTACTGATTGATTCCACTGTCCCCTGTTGGAAGTGCCCTTGTTTGCTTGACTCTAATAATAACAATTTGCATTTATTTATTATAAAACCTGTGTCGTAAAACATCCCAAAGCACTTCACAAGAGCGTTATCAGAAAAATTTGACACAGCCAGATAAAGAGATATTAGGACTAGGTGACCAGGATTTGGACAAAGGAGTAGTTTTTAAGGAGGATTTTAAAGGGAGGAGAGAGAGAGAAAGATAGAGAGGTTTCGAGAGGGAATTCCAAAGCTTATGGCGCAGGCAGTTCAAGGCACAGCCACCAATGGCGGAGCAAAGAAAGTCATGGCTACTCCAAAATTCACTTCCTGGACTAACATATAGGAGTTGAGTGGCCATGGGGTCCTCCCAGTTGTGCTCTGTAACTTCAGCAGAAAACCAGAGAATGGTCATTTTCTCTGGAGTTTTCTTGAATTTTTCACCAAAGTTAAAGTGAATTGCTGGGAGAACCCCACTTGCAAATTCACCCTGACAAATAGTGGCCATTGATTTCAGTCACAGTAGTCAATGCCTGTAGTGCTGTTGACCCATTGAATGTTCCAACATTTTCTGTTTTTGACAGAGTGCGTCTGATGGTTAGTTAATACATTCACGAGTAGAAAGGAGAAAATTGTCAATGTAAATCAATACAGTCAAACTGATCCTTGTTTTCCAAAACCAAATAACAGCCAATTATGAATAGTATGTGGAGAGATACTTAGTCAGATAGGGTCTTTTATAATACAGACTTGGTCTTTTGATAAACATGTCACTCTAGTGAGCTTCCTTTTTCAAATCTTGTTTCAATGCTGGTTCCCCTGTGAGATGGCAGGAAATGGGAAATGCATGTTTATGCTGGCCATGATGCCTTGAATAGCTTGCCTGCATGAGCAGTGCGTCTTGTTGTCACCACTGAAGTACTGTGCCGCGCCGCAAGCTTGCCAGCCTGATTAAGCCACCACATCCCAGTACAAATTCTGGTATACTACAATAGAGAACCAAACAGCATAGAAGGTGACCATTTGGCCTATTGTGCCTGTGCCGGCCCACTGACAGATCTATCAATTAGTCTTGCTCTTTCCCTGTGGTTGTACATCTTTAATTAGGGATCTACTTCCTTTTTGAAAGTTACCATTGAACCTGCTTCTACCACCCTTTCAGGCAGTGCATTCCACCCTTTCAGGCCGTGCATTCCAGATCATCATAACTCGATGAGTAATGAAAATTCTCCTGGGGTTTTCTGTCAGTTATTTTAAATCTGTGTGCTCTGGTTCCTGCTAGTGAAAACAGTTTCTCCTCATGTACTCATAATTTTGAACACCTCTATTAAATCTCACCTTAATCTTTTCTGTTCTAAGGAAAACAATTCTCTAGTCTGTCTGGATGACTGAAACCGTATGGCAGCAGTGTACATGGGGGAGGCCGATGGCTGTGTGATAGGAACCGGCGACCAAAGAGCATTATAAGAGCACTGTAATGCACTGGTGTTTATCTGTATCATCTAGTCAGTGAGGTGACCTCTTAATGGGAATGTCTGTAAAACTGCATCCATGGTACAGGAAACCAGTAGTTTTGTAAACATTCCGACTTGCATGTGCAATGTTACCCATGTTTCCCAATTTAAATAGGACAGGGCATGTTGGGGTGTGAAAGGGCATCTTCTCTCATTTCTTCATGCCCTTTTAAGGTGTTTAGAGGGCCGGCACAGGCACAACATTTTTACATAAATTCTGCAATACGGAGAGAGGGCTTGTCAGTGTTTGTACTCATTTGAGCCTCCTCCAGTTCAATTGTCACTTCCCACCTTGCCCATCACTCTCTAATCCCTTGCCCCTCATATATTCATCAAGCCTGTCCTTGAATGCATCAGTGCTGTCTGCATCATTTACTACATTTGGCTGTCGGTTATAAATCCTCCTGCAAGATTCACTGCAAAAACTCACCAAGGCTCCTTAGGCAGCACCTTCCAAACCCACAACCACTACCATCTCGAAGGACAAGGGCAGTAGACACATGGGAACACCACCACCTGGAAGTTCCCCTGAAAGCCACTCACCATCTTGATTTGGAAATATATCGCTGTTCCTTCGCTGTCACTGGGTCAAAGTCCTGGAACTCCCTCCCTAACAGCACTGTGGGTATACCTACACCACAGGGACTGCAGTGGTTCAAGAAGGCAACTCACCACCACCTTCTAAAGGACAATTAGGGATGGGCAATAAACGCTGGCCTAGTCAGCGAAGCCCATGTCCCATAAATTAATTTTTAAAAATTGACTTGTTAATGGCTATCTTGCACATGTGCCCTCTTGTTCTGGACTCTTACACATTTGGTATCAGTTTCTTTAAATCCAACCTAATACCTTAATTTTAAAAACCTCTTGTCATGTGTCCACTTTGTCTTCTGTCTTTCAGAGAAAAGAATCACAGCCTTCTGGATCTTTCCTGATTTTTATCCCACTGGTGTTATGCCTTGTGTATGTACCTATATGTCTGCGTGTGCTGTTGAAATGGCGCTTACACAGGCATATATCTGAAAAGTAACTTTTTAAAAATTGAGTCCATTGCTTGTAGCTACTTATGATTCACGGAGCTCATCCTTAGACTAATAGTCTTTCAAACTGTTCTCTAGTGTATAATGGGGATAATTTAAGTTGACAGTTTTTAGCTGGATTTTCAGAACACTAACTGCATCTGATAATTGTTGACCTGCCTACTAGTTTAGCCAGCCCTGCTTCCTCCCTAATTCTTTATCTTCAAGGTTTTATAAGGGTGTTGAATTGTTATAAAATGCTGCTTCCCAATTAGATTTTTATTTTGTTGGAATGTTGTGTAATTTATTGCATAGCTCTCCATTTTTAAAAATTATTCTTGCCTTTATCAGAAGTGCACAAACAGAAGGTTGACTTAAAACACTGTTAAAATATTTTTTTAAATGTATGTAATATTCCTTTAAATCCAGTTTATTATGGAACTAATTGTGTGTATGTATGTGTCTGTCTCTATGCTCTTATTTGTAGGAACCTGGAGCTTTTAGTGATGCTGATTTATAACCAGATGCTCTATAAAACAACAATCTAAATCGAGGCTCACTGGTTTCTCTTCTATGCAGCAGGAAGATCGTGGTAATGTGTATGTTCTGTGAGACGTGCAGACAGACTAAATGTTTCCTGGCTGCTGACAGGGTGCTCGGGAGCCAAAATGCCATCCTTGCCTGTCGATTAGACCGTGGCTGCTATTTTCCATTAAAAAAATTACTAACACTGCATGGTGTGGGTGCCTGTGCGAAAGCCGAGGACTGACTGCGTTGCCTTGTTACACCGATCTAACCGGAACCTTGGAAACATGTTCATAGAGTGGTTCACAGACTGGGACCTGACACTGGACCAAATGAAAGGCTTGGTTCTGGCGAGCCTACAGGCACTGAGAGAGTGCGACGTAACCGCAGTGACCACATTTGCCTGCATCCTGGCACTTTTTGTGTGGTACTGTTACCACGTAGGTAGTGAGCAGCCTCGGAGCTACGCACCAGTGAATGCCATGATGCAGAGTGCCGATGTAAATGGTCTGCAAAACGATTACATGTACTGCCAGTCTGCCGATTGCGTGAGGTGCACCCATAATGAGGGACGCAATCAGAAACTTTATCACAATTTGCAGGAGTATGCCAAGCACTATTCGTGGTCAGGAATGGGACGGATCCATAAAGGCATTCGGGAGCAGAGCCGGTATTTGAACAACAGGCCGTCCATTCAGAAACCAGAAGTTTTCTTCCTGCCTGACTTGCCGACAACTCCTTATTTTGCGCGCGATGCCCAGAAGCATGACGTAGAGCTGCTGGAACGGAACTACCAAGCCATCCTGGCCGAGTTTGAAATGATCTTCAAGGTGTTCTCAAACTGCAGCCTTCCGCAGGGCTGGAAGGTTAACAGCACCCCCAGAGGCGATTGGTTCACCTTCTATCTGGTTAACCAGGGCATCTGCGTTCCCAGTAACTGCAGAAGGTGCCCCCGGACGTACTGGTTGCTAGGCAGTCTTCGCACTTTCATCAGTAACAATGTCTTTGGGAATGCCTGTTTCTCCGTAATGAGCCCAGAAACACACATTACTGAACACTATGGCCCCACCAATGTTCGGATCCGCTGCCATTTAGGTTCGTGAGTATTCCTTAACTTTTTACTGGCCATAATAAGTTGTGCTCTGTGTGTGCCATGAAGGTATTGCTTGGTGTGTCTTACAGTGTCTTTAAATGTTTTTTTTTTCGCAGTTAAGCAGGCACTCCTGGACCTTGTATGGGATTTCATGACAATGATCCAGTCTTAGACTCAGATAACAAGTTGCACTAGGCAGCCATTGTTTGAGTAATGTATTACAAGCTCCTAGACTCCCGTTAGATTGCACTATTGCTGTTTTTATTCCTAATTTTTTTAAACATTTGTTTTCAGGTGAGCAAGTGTAGGTATTTTGTCATTTCAGGCATCAACTCACTTCCAGGTGTCTATTCCTCCCAACCCCCAACCTCAATAACAGAATTATATGTAGAAATTGCCACAAAGAAACAGGGTGTTTGGCCTGACCAGCCCATGAAAGTGTTTTCTTCCATAAAAGTAGTAGTCCTAATCCCATATTCACACCTATTTCCCATTATCCCTTTACCCAATTTCTTCAACAGCCTTTCTAACCTATTCTTCAACATTTCTACCTGGTAATGCACTCTGCGGCCTCATAAACCTCTTTGTAAATAAGAAAAGAAAACATTTTCCGGATGCTCTCGCCTATCTTGATCTTATATCCATGTCCCTCAACCACTGGAAGTACTCTGTTCCAACCTACTCTTTTGCAGAATGAGGGAAAGAGGGATAAAGGGCTCTGGAAACAGGCAGATAAACATGATTACGATTGTTTGCTTGCATAGAGTTTGGACATCAAAACAGACTGGACGGGATAAAATGTCCTGTTTCTGTGTTGTAACATCTATGTGTTTCTGTGTAAATACCTTCATGAAGAGCATTCCCTGCTCCCTGCTATTTGCCATTTTCTAAATCACATTCCCTGCCCAGGTGAGATTATCAGTTAGTATTTAAAGTGTCATTAGTTTACCAATATTTTTGCTTATAGTTTCTATGCTGCAGCCACATAGTGGTGTTTCCACAAAGTGACTTGGCAGAGATTTGGAACTTGTGGGGGTAAGCAAGGTTATAATGAAAAAGTCTGCAATTCTATGATGCCTTGTCACACCACAGCACCCTAAGCACTTTGTCAATACTGTGTTTATGTGGGCTCCTTATGTAGCTCACTGCTTCTGAGAAGTACATTGGGGCATTTATTTATGTTAAAAGTGCTATATAAATATAAGCTGTCATTGGAATTGAGGATTGTGACTATTTTGCATGAATGATGTTCCAATGACATAAATGAGCAGCTCATTTTTTTTTGGTGGCATCAGTTGAGTGGGGAATGTTGGCTGGGAGAATTCCCCTTTTATTCTCCTGTGTCAGCCATGGCTCAGTTGGTAGCACTCTCTCATGAATCAAAAGGTTATAGGTTCAAGCCCACTCAAAAATCGAAACTAACATTTCTGGGCGGTACTGAGGGAACACTGTGCTGTCGGAGGAGACATTAAACCTGCCAGCCCTTTACATGATTGATCCCATGACACTATTTCAAAAAAGACCAGAGATGCTCTGTCTCAGTGCCCTGGCCAATATTTATCATTCAATCAACATCACTAACAGCTTAAAACAATTGTCTGCCCATTATCACATTGCTGTTTATGGGAGCTTGCTGTGTGCAAATTGGTTCCCACATTTCCTATATCTGAACAATGACTACACATCAAAATTACTTTGTTGCTTGTGAAGTGCTTTGGAACATTCTGAGGTTAAGAAACCTGCTTATATAGATGTCAGTCTTTCTTTCTTTGAATAAAGCGATGAATACTTTTAATACTCAGAGCAGTTGGAACGTAGTTTCGTTAAGGCCTTGTGATGTACCTCGTGGTGGCCACATATAAAAGTGTTATAAAAATACTTGTATGTAAATGTAAGTTCTTTCTTTGGAAGATGTCAGTCAGGATTTCCCATGCAATTGTTGTATGGTCGCACCACACTGTTGAATTAATGGATCTGATGTAATTGTCACTGTATTGAGTGACACTCCAGAAGTTGATTACCAGTGAGTAGCACCATCAGTGCCATCATTCCACAGAGAATGGTAGGTGAGAGTGATTACAATATCTCATTAAGTGATTGCAATGTCACCATGAAGCCATGGGAGCTGATTTCGAGAGCTTTATCATAGCAACATTAGGTTGAGATTAATGTCGTTGATATTTTGATAAGTATTCTGTAGGTGTTTTGAACGCTCACTGGGTAAATGCATTGTGTAGTACACTATTGTATCAAACAGACCAGAAAGTTTCTGTGTTATCTTGAGGCTGGAGAAAAGTCATCCAAGATTCTCACAGGAAAAGGCATGTCAGATGTGGACAGGGGTTGGGTTTGGTGGTGATAGGGTTGAAAAGCCTGCGAGCACTCTGTCGAGCTTCATGCATGAAGAATGCTCACCTCAGTGAAGTGTCAAAAGTTAGTTCCTGTCCCACGAGTAAGCACCTGAGATAGAGAGGAAAATATATTATCGAAACAAAATGTTACTTGCTTTTCAGTGTTAAAGTTTTTTGGCACCAATCCTATCAACATTGCAGTGAGGCAGGAGAGCACTGCAGTTGGTCCTGGTGAAAATGTTCCTCATGTAATGAGCCTGCAGCAGTAGCCAATTTCCTGCCTCCTACACGAAGAGCTGCCTTTGGAGAATGCATTTTGCAGTGGCAGCAGCTCTCCTCATTCGTACAAACTGGATTTCTCTCCTATTGACACCTCCAGGAACCAGTGCCTGCGGCCAGCCCTCGCTGCGCCCTGCCCTCGCTGTACCCTGCCCTCGCTGCACCCAGCCCTCGCTGCGCCCTGCCCTCGCTGCGCCCTGCCCTCACTGCGCCCAGCCCTCGCTGCGCCCAGCCCTCGCTGCGCCCTGCCCTCGCTGCGCCCTGCCCTCGCTGCACCCTGCCCTCGCTGCACCCTGCCCTCACTGTACCCTGCCCTCGCTGTACCCTGCCATCGCCTCACCAGGTTTCTCAGAAAATAAAAGCAGCCCCTGTATATGTGTCCGTCTCTATTTACACCATCCCACCCACCGCCTTCCTTTCTCCTCCCCAGCTCTATCTTCCCCCGTCTCTCTCCCCCCTGTCTCTCTCCCACCCCCTCTGTCTCTCTCCCACCCCCTCTGTCTCTCTCCCACCCCCTCTGTCTCTCTCCCACCCCCTCTGTCTCTCTCCCACCCCCTCTGTCTCTCTCCCACCCCCTCTGTCTCTCTCCCACCCCCTCTGTCTCTCTCCCACCCCCTCTGTCTCTCTCCCACCCCCTCTGTCTCTCTCCCACCCCCACTGTCTCTCTCCCACCCCCTCTGTCTCTCTCCCACCCCCTCTGTCTCTCTCCCACCCCCTCTGTCTCTCTCCCACCCCCTCTGTCTCTCTCCCACCCCCTCTGTCTCTCTCCCACCCCCTCTGTCTCTCTCCCACCCCCTCTGTCTCTCTCCCACCCCCTCTGTCTCTCTCCCACCCCCTCTGTCTCTCTCCCACCCCCTCTGTCTCTCTCCCACCCCCTCTGTCTCTCTCCCACCCCCTCTATCTCTCTCCCACCCCCTCTGTCTCTCTCCCACCCCCTCTGTCTCTCTCCCACCCCCTCTGTCTCTCTCTCTCCCACCCCCTCTGTCTCTCTCTCTCCCACCCCCTCTGTCTCTCTCTCTCCCACCCCCTCTGTCTCTCTCTCCCACCCCCTCTGTCTCTCTCTCCCACCCCCTCTGTCTCTCTCCCACCCCCTCTGTCTCTCCCTCACTCTCTGTCTCCTCTACCCCCCACCTCCACCCCCCCCACCCTCACTCTCACCCACATACGGACATACAAATTAGGAGCAGGAGTAGGCCACTCGCCCCCTCAAGCCTGCTCCATCAGTCAATAAGATCATGGCTGATCTGAATGTAACCCCAACCCCACATTCCAGCCTAACCCCAATGAGCTTTCACCCCCTTGTTAATCAAGAATCTATCAAGCTCTGCCTCAAAAATATTCAAAGACTCTGCTTCCACCGCCTTTTGAGGAAGAGAGTTCCAAAGACTCATGACCCTCTGAGAGAAAAAATTTCTCCTCATCTGTTTTAAATGAACAGCCCCTTATTTTTAAACAGTGACCCCAGTTCTAGATTCTCCCACAAGTGGGAATATCCTCTCCACATCCACCCTGTCAAGACCCCTCAGGATCTTAAAGGATTCAATTAAGTCACCTCTTACTCTTCTAAATTCCAGTGGACACAAGCCTAACCTGTCCAGCCTTTCCTCATAAGACAATCCGTCCATTCCTGGTATTAATCTAGTAAACGTTCTCTGAATTGCTTCTAACGCATTTACATCTTTCTTTAAATAAGGAGACCGGTACTGTACACAATACTCCAGATGTGGTCTCACCAGTGCCCTGTACAACTGAAGCATAACCTCCCTGCTTTGTAATCAATTCCCCTCACAATAAATGATAACATCCTATTAGCTTTCCTGATTACCTGCCTTACCTGCATACTTTGGTAATTCATGCACTAGGACACCCAGATCCCTCTGAGTCTCAGAGCTCTGCAATCCCTCACCATTTAGATAATAAACTTCTTTTTTTATACTTCCTGCCAAATGAAAGATTTCACATTTTCCCACAATGTACTCCATTTGCCAGATCTTTGCCCACTCACTTACCTTATCTATGTCACTTTGTAGCCTCCTTATGTCCACTTCGCAATTTACTTTCCTACCCATCTTTGTGTCGTCAGCAACTTTTGGAACCATTCCTTCGGTCCCTTCATCCAAGTAATTTATATAAATTTTTAAAAGTTGAGGCCCCAGCACTGATCTCTGTGGCACACCACTCGTCACATCCTGCCAACCAGAAAAAGACCCATTTATGCCAACTCTCTGCTTCCTGTTAGCTCGCCAATCTTCTATCCATGCCAATATGTTACCCCTTTCACCATGAGTTTTTATTTTCCACAATAACTTCTGATGTGGCACTTTATCAAATGCCTTTGGAAATCTAAGTACAGCACATCCACCGGTTTCCCTTTATGTAAAATGATGCGTGGTGATGTCAGGCGAGCATTCCGACATCACTGCACGCCATCACGATATTTCGTTGGGCGGGCGCGCAATGATATCTGCTGCGCGCCTGCCATTAATTAACGGGCCACTTAAGGCCCTTGACTCACTAATCAACGCCGATTTTTCAGCGCCCGTGCAATCTTCGGGTTGGTGCACAGGCACAACGGGCAGGCGGGTTGGACACATTTGTATAAACCTCATCCACGGGCAGGATAAGAGGGCTCACTGGGATCGTGAGTGTGCTCTCTCAAGCATTGATTTTTCAAAGATTTTGAAACTTGCCTGTGTGATCTGCAATACTTCAAAACGCATACCAGCTGCTTTGTCTGGACTCTTAACCCTCAGGTCAGCACTCTGCAGTGAGGAATCTTTTTTGGGCCTGCAGGTTTCTGGAAGCCTTCCCATAGCCTGGGAATGGGAGCTGAACTGTCCACTGGAGGCACATCCTCTGAGGAGGGAGGGCTAGAAGGGGGAGGAGGCCAGGAGTGCACATTCCGCCTCCGGGGAGCCACCTTTGGGAGGACAGGCGCAGGCACAGGGGGCACAGGGCCAAGAAGTAGACCAAGGCGGAAGGGGCCGCAGAAGACGCCACTATCCTGCTGCCAGGGTATACAGGCGGCGAAGCAACTACCTCAACATGTCTGAGGTGCATTGCTGAAGGAGGCTCCGGCTCTCAAGGGAGACAATCAACAGTATCTGTCAGATGATTGGGCCTGAGATCCCCGCACGGTATATCCTTCCATAGCAAGGAGGCGCAAGTACGTAGAGCGCAGGGGACAGCAGATGGTTCGTTGCCACGCCACCTTGAAACTCCCCTCCTAGCATGTCATCACCCTGACTTTGACACGTCCTTGAGTTCCAGCACTGCGCCTAGGTGCAGCCCCTCCAGGTTGCCCCCAAAACAGTCATGTGGGTCGCAGTGTACCACATGCTGCGGGCACAGAACCCATCTCTTCACCACCCTCTCAGGCTGACCTCGGCATGGGAAATACCTGCTGGCCCACCCAGCAAAGGACACATACCATCAATGATTCAATGCAGTCACTACACTCAGACTTTTGGTGGGGGGAGGCAGCAGGGGGGAAAGCCGACCTGCTGGCTTAAGTGACCAATGCCAACGTGGCAATCACCCTTCCAGAGCACAACAAGTTGTTGAAGCTTGCAACACTGGATCCAGGTGTGCCACACCACGTCGCAGGAGCTCACCACTTCCGCCACTTCCTCCCAGGCACATTTCGCAATGTGGAGGGGGCTCCTCCTCCTGTCCTAGGGCATCAGGATCTCCCACTGTGCTGCCACCTCGAGGAGGGTAGCAAGGCAGTCATCGGAAAAACAAGGGGCACACTGGCCCTCCCGCCCTACCCTCCGACCTGGCCTGCCCCGATAGCCTACCCTCCGGACTTGCATAACCTCCATTGCTCCTC
This sequence comes from Cetorhinus maximus, assembly GCF_964194155.1. Lineage (NCBI taxonomy): Eukaryota > Metazoa > Chordata > Chondrichthyes > Lamniformes > Cetorhinidae > Cetorhinus > Cetorhinus maximus. The sequence continues at coordinate 113,125,193 of NC_135890.1, forward strand.
TGCAGAGCCCTTTGCCCAGCCATTGCGAGCAGCCTTTACAAGGCTGACAGGCCTTCCTTTATACAGGCTGCCGGGTCACCATTGGACCCGGCGGGCTGAGCGCACCTGCTGCTGCCCGTAGCGGGAGTTGTGAAGTATGTTGGGCGGGCCTTAATTAGCCCGCCTGCGTAAAATGGCGGCGCGGACCCGATCGCGAGCAGCGATCGGGTCCGCGCCCGCTCCAGCTCCGTGCCCCCACCATCCAGAAAATTCTGCCCCTAACATTTTCCCTATGACAAATGTTAGGCTAACTGGCCTATAGTCTTCTGCTTCCTGTCTCCCTCCCTTTTTGAATAAAGGAGTCATATTTGCTATTTTCCAATATAATGGAACCTTCCCCGGATCCTCGCCCTCGCTCCCTTCGCCTCGCCTTTGCTCCCCCCACCTCAACCTCGCTCCCTTTGCCTGGCACTTGGTCCCCTACTTCGCCCTTGCCACTTTTCTGTTTGACTTTGTCTCGTGCCGTTTCTGCCTCTTTGTCTCTTTTTTGCACTGTTTGTGCCCTTTTTGCCTGCTGTACTCTGACCATTTGTCCCCCTTTAATCTCAGTGCCTCCCCTCTCCTTTGCCCCCATTGCAGATGATTATTTTTTTTCACTCTTTCACTAGAAAAATCTGGCGGATCGAGGCACTTTCTCCTGAGTCAGGTTTGTGTAGTCGGGAAATTTCCCAACTCTGCGAACCTGACTCGGGAGCGAAAATTCAGGCCTTTAGCCCTCTAATCTTTTGCTCCTCCACTTCTCTTCTCTTTTTTAATAGTGAAAAGTAGCTTAGCCATTCTACAATAAATAACTCATTGGCCATGATTTATTGGCCCGAGTTCAACAACTTGTCACTCGAATAGGTCATGAGGATAAATTCAGAATATTGGTTCCCACAGAAACCATAAATGGGCCTGCGGCTCTGTTAAAGGGGCATGAAGTTTGACCATTAAAAGACATATTATGTTCAATTGTAATGTGCAAAATACTTTCAAGCGTTAGATTATTTATAATTAATATGCATATTTTACAAGCTCAGTGTTTACAGCACAGAGAGTTGTATCTGCTGCAGCGAAGGTTCACCAGACTGATTCCTGGTATGGCAGGATTGTCGTATGAGGAGAGATTGGATTGACTAGGCTTGTATTCACTGGAGTCTAGAAGAATGAGAGGGGAACTTATTGAAATGTATAAAATTCTGACAGGGCTGGACAGGTTGGATGCTGGGATGAAGTTTCCTCTGGCTGTGGGGGTCCAGAACAAGGGGTCACAGTCTCAGGGTAAGGGGTAGGCAATTTAGGACAGAGATGAGGAGAAGCTTCTTCAAACCTATGGAATTCTCTACCACAGAAGACTGTGGGGGCCAAGTCACTGAATATATTTAAGAAGTAAATAGATAGATTTCTAGACTCTAAAGGCGTCGAGGGGCATGGGGGATAGAACGTGAGTATGGCATTGAGATAAAGGATCAGCCATAATCATATTAAATGGTAGAGCAGGCGTGAAGAGTTGGATCACCTACTCCTGCTCCCATTTTCTGTTTCTATGTTTACCTCGCTATTTCCAGTACACTCTTCAGGCCACCCACAACAATGCATGTGCTTGAAGCTTTTATGTTTTTTTAATACAACGACACAGCCTGTGTTTTACATAAGAGCAAGAATAGGCAATTCAGTTAGATCATGGCTGATCTGTATTTAACTCCATCTGAGTGTTAGTCCTCTCTCTCTAGAGAGCCTGGGGAATTAAAAATGGAAAATAAGGAAACGATGGATTAATTGAACAGACGTTCTGCATTTGTCTTCACTGTAGAGGATGCAAATAACATCCCAGAAATAATTGTGAATCGGGGGTAAAAGGGAGGGAAGAACTTAAAACAATTACAGTCACCAGGGAAAGGGTACTAAGAAAACAATTAGAACTAGAAGTTGACAAGTACCCAGGTCCTGATGGACTTTATCCTGGAGCCTTAAAAGAAGTAGCTGCTGAGATAGTAGATGCAATGGTTTTAAGTTTCCAAAATTCCCTAGATTCTGGAAATGTCCTATCGGATTGGAAAATAATGAATGTGACTTCTCTATTCAAGAAAGGAGGGAGACAGAATGCAAGAAACTACAGGTCAGGGAAATTGCTGGAATCTATTATTAAGGTTATAGCAGGGCACTTAGAAAATCCCAATGCAATCAGGTAGAGTCAACATGGTTTTGTGAAAGGGAAATTATGTTTGACTAATTTATTGGAGTTCTTTGAGGAAGTAACAAGCTGGATAAAGGAGAGACTGGATGTGCTATACTTAGATTTCCAGAACGCATTTGAAAAGGTGCCATATCAAAGGTTACTACACAAAATAAGCGCTCATGGTGTAGGAGTAACATATTAGTACGTATAGAGGATTGGTTATCTAACAGGAAACAGTAGACATAAATGGCACATTTTCTAGTTGGCAGGATGTGATGAGTGGGATCAGTGCTGGAGCCTAAACTATTTACAATTTATATCAATGAAGAGACCAAATGTATGGTTGCTAAATTTGCTGATAACACAAAGATTGGTAGGAATGTAAGTTGTGAAGAGGACATGAGTCTGCAAAGGGATATAGATAGGGTTAAGTGAGTGGGCAAAAATTTGGCAGATGGAGTGAAATGTGTGAAAATGGGAACTTGTCCACTTTGACAGGAAGAATAGAAAAGCAGCAAATTATTTATATGGAGGGAGAGATTGCAGAACTCTGAAGTACAGAAGGAGCTGGGTGTCCTGGTATATGAATAACAAAGTTAGTATGCAGGTACAGCAAATTATTAGAAAAGCAAATAAAATATGGTTGTTTATTGAAAGGGGATTGAAATGTAAAAGTAGTGATTTTTTGCTGCAGTTGTACAGGGTTTTGGTGAAACTATATCTAGAGTACTGTGTACCGTTTTGGTCTCTTTATTTTAGAAAGGATATAAATACATTAGAAGCAGTTCAGAGAAGGTTCACTTGACTGATACCTGGGATCTAGGGAGTTTTTTTTATTCATTCACGGGAAGTGGGCTTCGCTGGCTAGGCAAGCGTCTATTGCCCATCCCTAGTTGCCCTTGAGAAGATGGTGGTGAGCTGCTTTCTTGAACCGCTGCAGTCCATGTGGTGTAGATACATGTCCAGCTCCTTCAGCGTTGTGGGAGCTGCATTCATGGAGAGTATTCCATCACAATCCTGACTTGTGCCTTGTAGATGGTGGACAGGCTTTGAGGAGTCAGGAGGTGAGTTACTCATCGCGCGATTCCTAGCCTCTGACCTGCTTTTGTAGCCACAGTATTTATATGGTTAGTCCAGTTCAGTTTCTGGTCAATGGTAACCCCCCAGGATGTTGATGGTGGGGAATTCCGTGGTGGTAATGCCATTGAACATCAAGGGGCGATGGTTGGATTCCCTGTTGTTGAAGATGGTCATTGCCAGACACTTGTGTGGCACAAATGTTACTTGCCACTTGTCAGCCCAAGCCTGGATATTGTCCGGGTCTTGCTGCATTTGGACATGGACTGCTTCAGTATCTGAGGAGTCGTGAATGGTGCTGAACATTGAGCAATTATCAGCAAACATCCCCACTTCTGACCTTATGATGGAAGGAAGGTCATTGATGAAGCAGCTGAAGATGGTTGGGCCTAGGGCACTACCCTGAGGAGCTCCAACAGTAATGTTCTGGAGCTGAGATGATTGACCTCCAACAACCGCAACCATCTTCCTTCGTGCTAGGTATGACTCCAACCAGCAGAGAGTTTTCCCCCTGATTCCCATTGATTCCAGTTTTGCTGGGGCTCCTTGATGCCACACTCAGTCAAATGCTGCCTTGAGTTATGTTATGAGGAAAGGTTGGACAGGCTGGGCCTGTATCCATTGGAGTTTAGAAGAATCTCTCCACATAACTGAAGTCTCTCATCCTTGTAAATTCTTTGTAAATCTTTACTGCAACCTCTCTGAAATCTTTACATCCTTCTTAAGTGCGGTGCCCAGAATTGGACACAACACTCCAGTTTAAACCAAACCTAATGGTTCATCTTGACTTCCTTGTTTTTGTACTCAATGCCTCTATTTATAAAGCCAGCATCCCATATGCCTTATTAACCACTTACTTAACCTGCCCAGTTGCTGCAGTGCGTCTTGTTTCCAATGCACACTGCTGCCACTGTGGTGGTGGAGGACGTGAATGTTTAGATTGGTGGGTGCAGTGCCAATCAAGCAGGCTGCTTGCCCTAGATGACATTGAGCCAACACATGTACAACTAAAAAGGGGAGTTGCTTGACTAATCTTGCGTACACTTGGGTAGATTGCAGTCCACAATTTTGCCAGTTAATATCTACTTCTGACAAGAATGAGAATAGACAAGATGAAGGTAGTATGTGAATTTTGTAATTGTAACTTAAACATTTTCTCAAGCTTGAATTAATTCTTGACATCTACTTTTCTGATGTGGTGAACTTTTAAATGTGGTTTATGAAAGTTCTCTTGATGGATTAATGGTTTAAAGTGCTACCCAAAGCAGAACTAAACCTTAGGGAGTATTCGTCCCGGGGTCGATTCCCTACTTGTGCTGAGTTAGTGGATCTCAACTGGGGTTATAGTTGGCGATTGCTACCCTAGAGAACAGTGGGAAAGAATCAGCCTGGACTCCTGTCCCTTATTTCTGCTGTTGAATCCTGCACCTGATTGCTGTCCATTTTAGGGGAGGCAGTGGCATTGTGGTGTTGTCACTGGACTCATATTATTTGTCATTTATATAAACGACATAGATGACTATGTGGGAGGTAGGATTAGTAAGTTTGCCGATGACACAAAGATTGACCAGGTGGTTAACAGTGAGGTTGAGTGTCTTGGGCTACAGGAAGATATAGACAGGATGGTCAAATGGACAGATAAGTGGCAGATGGAATTTAACCCTGAAAAGTGTGAGGTGATACACTTTGGAAGGAGTAACTTGACAAGGAAGTGTTCAATGAACGGCATGACACTAGGAAGCTCTGAGGAACAAAGGGACCTTGGCGTGTGTGTCCATAGATCTCTGAAGGCGGGGGGGCATGTTAGTGGGGTGGTGAAAAAAGCATATGGGACACTTGCCTTTATCAATCGAGGCATAGATTACAAATGTAGAGAGGTCATGTTGGAGTTGTATAGAACCTTGGTGAGGCCACAGCTGGAGTAGTGTGTGCAGTTCTGGTCGCCACATTATAGGATGTGATTGCACTGGAGGGGCTGCAGAGGAGATTCACCAGGATGTTGCCTGGGATGAAACATTTAAGTTATGAAGAGAGATTGGATAGGCTTGGTTTGTTGTCGTTGGAGCAGAGAAGACTGAGAGGCGACCTGATCGAGGTGTACAAGATTATGAGGGGCATGGACAGGGTGGATAGGGAGCAGCTGTTCCCCTTAGTTGAAGGGTCAGTCACAAGGGGACATAAGTTCAAAGTGAGGGGCAGGAGGCTTAGGGGGGATGTGAGGAAAAACCTTTTTACCCAGAGGGTGGTGACAGTCTAGAATGCGCTGCCTGGGAGGATGGTAGAGGCGGGTTGCCTCACATCCTTTAAAAAGTACCCGGATGAGCAATTGGCACGTCATAACATTCAAAGCTATGAACCAAGTGCTGGTAAATGGGATTAGGTAGGTCAGGTGCTTCTCACGTGTCGGCGCAGACTCGATGGGCCAAAGGGCCTCTTCTGCACTGTTTGATTCTGTGATATTCCAGAGACCCAGGGTAATGCTCTGGGAACCTGGGTTCGAATCCCACCACAGCAGATGGTGAAATTTGAATTCAATCTGGAATCAAAAGTCTGTTGATGATGACCACAAAACCATTGTCGATTGTTGTAAAAACCCATCTGGTTCACTAATGCCCTTTAGAGAAGGAAACCTGCCATCCTTACCTGGTCTAGCCTACATGTGACTCCACACCCACAGCCACATGGTTGGCTCTTAAATGCCCTTTGAACAAGGACAATTAGGGATGGGCAATAAATGCCAGCCTAGCCATCAACACCCACATCCCATGAACGAATATTAAAAAATTGCTGGAAATTGTATGTGTTGGGGAATTGGGTGAGAAGATTAGGTTTGTTTGGGTGCCTTTCAGAGTGGAACAGCCTCCTGACAGTCATCAGTGTTTAGGCTCACCCATGAAAATAGACTTTGTACAGGGAGGGAAGTACGGGGAGGGGAAGGGTTGGAGGGCAGACTGCCACCATCTGTTGACCTGTACCCGTACAGGAGAAAATGGAGAAAATTTGGCAAAAAGAGTCTTTAAAACTTTAAAGGAATATTTCAGGATAAGATGCTAAACTGTAATTAGTCTTAAAAACAAAAAGCTAAAAGCTACTGCGGATGCGGTCTTGACTTTTCATAACAAAATTATTTCAATATATCCTTTTCTTCCTTTCCTGAAGGTAGTGATTTTTTCTGGGGTTTGATCCCATGCTGCCCACTAGCACTTGTTTTCTTCATTCGGTGTATAATTGTACCATTCAAGGTGAAACATGTCAAGTGCTGAGAAATGGAATACCTTCTTTTCTTTTGCACGATGTCCACACCAAGCATTCCAGGCTAAGTACAGCAGGAGTTAAATGCAAAATAAACATGATTTACATCTACCCAATAGAATGCCCTTAACCACAATCTCAGAGAATCTTCTGCAGCATCATTGTGACTTTTTAAATTCCCACCCACCTTCCTTGCAGCTTGTGTGTGTCCACGTGCATGTGCTGGACCATTTCTGCTTTGTTGCTGACGGTTTTGTATTATGCTTACATGCTTACAAAGTCATGCACTTCTCTCCTATCCTCAGCACTGACTGATACTTTTGTACAGATCTACAGGCACTTTCTTGCGACTTAGGAAGATAGAACAGGAGACCGTTCAGCCACTCGAGCCTGTTCTGCCATTCAGTTAGATCATGATTGATCTGCACCTCAACTCCATTTTCCTGCCTTTGTTCCGTATATCTTGATAGCCTTAACTAACAAACATCTCTCGATCTTGGTATGAAAATTTCGACTGACTCAGCATCAGCAGCATTTTAGGAGAGGGTTCCAGATTCCACAGTCATATCTTTGTTCAAGAAAGGAGAAAAGAATAAACCGGGTAGCTTTAGGCCAGTTAATCTAATGTCAGAAGGAATGATAAATGCAAAGTGATGCATAGCTTTGTGCAAATGACCACTTTTCACATGTGAGCCTGAGCAGTGAGTGTTGACAGGCATTACAACTGAGGCAATTCTTTCCTCAGCTGATACCCACATGTGCATTTTCTGTTGGATAGCTATCAAAGATGAAAATGCCTCCTCCCCTGCCCACCCCTGGCACCAGCCATAGGAACATTAAGCCCAGTTGGAGTGCTATAAACTGCTGGCCTGGGAAACATGACTAACTCACTATAAGCCTATCATGAAACCTGGGATCTTCCTAGTCTGAGAGGCACGATACCCCTTGATCCTCCAGACCACTGAGGAAGTTCCTTCTGTTCTCAGATTGAATTATTATTTTATCACCATTATTTCAAGGGAGATATGCTTAAGTCCTGGAAAAGATTCTTCTAAACAAAAATTTCTACTGTAATAACATTTTCAACTTGTCTACAGTAACCAGCAGTTTAATCTTACTGCCACGAGGCAAATTGCTGCAATGTGACTGTTACAATCTCGGCTTGAATATTTTTCGTGACATTTTCTTTGTGAATCTTTCAGTAAAGTGAGGGGTTGTTTGTACTGCAAAATTAAACAGTTTCTATTTACAGTGGCAAAAGCAAAACAAAAATTCACAAGAATGGTTTCAGGGATGAGGAACTTCAGTTGTGAAGATATTTGGAGAAGTAAGGATTGTTTTCCTTGGAGAAAAGAAGGCTGAGAGGAGATTTGATGGAGGTGTTCAAAGTCATGAGGGAGCCAGGACAGAGTAGATAGGGCAAAACTGCTCGCACTCATGAAAGGATCAGGAATGGGAGGGCATTTAAAGTAATTGGCAAAAGTGGCAAAAGCAATATGAGAAAAAATCTTCCGTGCAGCGAGTAGTTAGGGTCTGGAATGCAGTGCCTGAGAGTGGTGGAGGCAGGTTCAAGCGAAGCATTCGCAAGGGAATTAGGTTGTTATCTGGAATGGAAAAATGTGCAGGGTTACCGGGAGAAGCTGGGAGAATGGGACTAAGTTAATTGCTTATTGGGAGAACCAGTGCAGACACGATGGGCCAAATGGCCTCCTTCTGCGCTGTAACAATTCTGTGATTCTGAGATTTGACTCCTAGGCCTGAATTTTTCAGTCAACGGGTCAGCGGGAGCAGTCACAGAGCTGACTGCCGCCCGCAATCAACTCCAAGCCACCATTTTGTGCAGGCGGGCCAATTAAGGCCCACCCAGCATAAGATGCGAGCGGTAGCACTACCTGTGCGAGTGGGGGGAGGAGGGAGAGTCGGGGCCAGCACTCTTTCACTATGCACGCGAAAGAGCGCTTCAATCTCCCTGAGGCACAGGGCTTGAAATAAATAAAATAAGGCAGGATTTGGCCAAGGTAGACTAGGAACAGCTGCTTGTGGGGAAATCTACAAAGGAGCAGTGGAGGGCGTTCAAAAAGGAAATGGGGAAGCTACAGGCTCAAGATGTTCCCTCTAGGGTGATGGGAAGGAGTAACAAGACCAGAGAACCATGGATGACCAGAGATATTCAGGATACGATGAGAAGGAAAAGGGAGGCATTTAGCAGGTACAAGGGAAGCAAATCAGCAGAGGCATTAGCGGAGTACAGAAAGTGCAGGGTGGAGCTTAAGAAAGCAATTCAGAGAGCAAAGAGGGGATATGAGAAAGCTCTGGCTGGTAAAAGTAGGGAAAATCCCAAGATATTCTATAAGTATATCAATGGGAAGAGGATAACCAGGGAAAGAATATGGCCCATTAGGACCAAGGGGGCAATCTATGGGTGGAGCCAGAGGACATCATTAGAGTGTTGAACGAATGCTTCACATCCGTCTTCGCCCAAGAGAATGAGGATGAAGGTATCGAACTCAGGGAGAGAGACTGCGAGGTTCTTGAACAAATTTATATAGGGAGTGACAAGGTATTGGAGGTGTTGGCAGGCTTGAAAGTGGACAAATCTCCAGGTCCGGATGATTTGCGTCCCAGACTGCTGACGGAAGCAAGGGAGGAGATCGCAGGTGCTCTGATCCAAATTTTTAATTCCTCTCTGGCCATGAGGGAGGTGCCAGAGGGACTGGAGAACAGTTAATGTGGTTCTGCTATTTAAGAAGGGTTGTAGAGATAAACCAGGGAACTGCAGACCAGTGAGTCTCATGTCAGTGGTAGGGAAACTATTGGAGAAAATTCTGAAGGAGAGAATCTATCTCCACTTGGAGAGGCAAGGTTTGATCGGGGATTGTCAGCATGGCTTTGTCAGAGGGAGGTCACGCCTAACAAATTTGATTCAATTTTTTGAGGAGGTGACCAGGTGTGTAGATTAACATAGTGCAGTTGATGTAGTTTATATGGATTTCAGCAAAGCCTTTGACAAGGTCCCACATGGGAGACTTATAAAGAAGGCAAATGCACATGGGATACAGGGTAATTTGATAAGGTGGATGAAGTTGGCTTAGTTGTAGGAGACAGAGGGTGATGACAAAAGGATGCTTTAGTGACTGGAAGCCAGTGTCCAGTGGCGCACCACAGGAATCTGTGCTGGGTCCCCTATTATTCATCATTTATATAAACGACATAGATGACTATGTGGGGGGTAGGATTAGTAAGTTTGAGGATGACACAAAGATTGGCCGGGTGGTTAACAGTGAGGTTGAGTGTCTTGGGCTACAGGAAGATATAGACGGGATGGTCAAATGGGCAGATAAGTAGCAGATGGAAGTTAACCCTGAAAAGTGTGAGGTGATATACTTTGGAAGGAGTAACTTGACAAGGAAGTATTCAATGAACGGCATGACACTAGGAAGTTCTGAGGAACAAAGAGACCTTGGCGTGCGTGTCCATGGATCTCTGAAGGCGGAGGGGCATGTTAGTAGGGTGGTGAAAAAGGCATATGGGACACTTGTCTTTATCAATCGAGGCATAGATTACAAAATTAGGGAGGTCATGTTGGAGTTGTATAGAACCTTGGTGAGGCCACAGCTGGAGTAGTGTGTGCAGTTCTGGTCGCCATATTATAGGAAGGATGTGATAGCACTGGAGGGGGTGCAGAGGAGATTCACCAGGATGTTGCCTGGGATGAAACATTTAAGTTATGAAGAGAGGTTGGATAGACTTGGGTTGTTTTCGTTGGAGCAGAGAAGACTGAGGGGTGACCTGATCGAGGTGTACAAGATTATGAGGGGCATGGACAGGGTGGATAGGGAGCAGCTGTTCCCCTTAGTTGAAGGGTCAGTCACGAGGGGTAGGAGGTTTAGGGAGGATGTGAGGAAAAACTTTTTTACCCAGAGGGTGGTGACGGTCTGGAATGCGCTGCCTGGGAGGGTGGTGGAGGCGGGTTGCCTCACATCCTTTAAAAATTACCTGCATGAGCACTTGGCACATCATAACATTCAAGGCTATGGGCCAAGTGCTGGTAAATGGGATTAGGTAGGTAGGTCAGGTGTTTCTCACGTGTCAGTGCAGACTCGATGGGCCTCTTCTGCACTGTGTGATTCTGTGAAATAAGTAAAATGGATTGAAAATTTAATTAAACATGTCCCCTCATGTGAATTATTTAACAAAAGCTTTAGGATACCTCATCCCGCTTGTGGATGAGGTTTCCTAAAAAACGTAAAGGCTGCTCACCCTTTTCACCTGACCATCAACCGTAAGGTTGGACAGGCAGCGTAAGGTTGACCTTAATTACTTCCTTAATGGCCTTAATAGGCCGTTTAAAGAACAAAACATCGTGAGACAGCGCGATGACGTCGGGACACACGCCCTACATCATCGCGCGCCATTTTACATGCCAGCATGTCAGGCCCACTCCTGACTGAAAAATTCAGGCCCTAAATTTTGGCACTTCTGCCTGCTTCTCCCACACATCAAGTAAAACTGATGTTGGACTCTACCCTATCCACCTCATCTTGAGGAAAATTTCTGTACACTTCCTGGTCGCCAAAGATAGTCAAGCTAATCTCCAGAATACTGCAGCATCCACCTATCTTTGTTGTTCAAATGTGGCATACTGTCCTGACACAGTATTTAATTATTTCAATTCAGGTTATTCCAATAGTCACAATTCCATTCCCAACCAATTGTTGAGCTCCTTAAAGGACAAAATTATACTTTTGATGATACCCATACAGTTACCCATACATGTGGCAACGGTGGAACAAGATACCCTGGAGATGGTGCCCACCAGTAATTTCCACGGGGTTTCTCCAACTGGAAATCAACGGAACCCCTGATGAAATGGCGTAAATGGCAAAAAGTGCAGTTTACATTGTTAGAGTTTCTGCAAAGTTAGATCAAGAGAACCCAGTGGAACTTCTCCCCCACAAGATCAATTATTTGCTTATATTTAACTGAGTGGAACTAAATGATTTTCAGGAGATAATGGAACCAAATGGGCCTAAGTCTGCCTGGTGCATTTTAACTTACTTGGCACTGCTGTTTGTTTTAGATGTTAGGTGCTAAATATCACAGTTGATATTCTTTTTTGGTGTGATGTTTGTAATAGAAGTGGTGAAAATTATGCTGTTCTGTAAATAAATAGCGTAAGAGCCAACATTTTTAATATCAGCCTTCACCTCAATGCTATTGAGCAATAATTTGTGAACCTTACATTCATAATGTTATAGAGCACAAAAGGAGACGATTTGGCCCATTGTATCAGCACTGACTTTTTTAAAAAGCTATCCAATTAGTTCCACTCCCTTGCTGTTTCCCCACAGCCCTACAAATCTTTCCTTCTTTAAATACATATTCAACCCCTTTTGAAAGTTCCAACTAAATCTGCTCCCACCAGCTCTTCAGACAATGCGTTCCAGAGCATCATAACTTACTGATTTTTGTTTTAATGGCTCCTTATCGCCCCACCAGCTTTTTTGCCAATTATTTTAAGTCTGTGTCTTCTGGTTACTAATTTTCTTTTTTTTGTAATTTGTCCTTGGGATCTGCAATGGCACTTCATCAGGTGATGGTGAGCCGGCTTCTTGAACCTCTGCCTTCCATGTGGTGTAGGTATGCCCACAGCTGTTCAGGAGAGAGTTCCAGGATTTTGACCCAGCGGCAGTGAAGGAACAGCAATCATGGGCAGAATTTTGCCCTTGATGGGCGGGCGGGCAGGCCCCACCGGCTCGGCGGCGGGAGGGCAGCCGATCGCCGCTGCCGAAACGGGCCCCACTGCCATTTTAAGTGGGCAGGCCACCCGACGGGAAGCGCTATGCGTTTCCTGTGCAGGGGGCGGGGGGAGGGATTCCCCAACTGTCAGAGTGCGCTCTTTCACGCATGCGTGCTAAAGAGCGCTCATCTCCCTGAGACTAAATGCTGCCTCAGGGAGATCACTGACAGTGTTTTAAATATCAAAAAGAGAATAATAAAAAAAAACTATTAACATGTCCCCCTCATATGACAATGTCACACGAGATGCGACATGTTAATAAATGTGACTAAAACTTTAAACTTTTTAAAAACAGACATGAAACCTCATCCCGCCAGTGGATGAGGTTTCATGTTTTTTCAGAAGCCCGCTGGGGCTCCTGGCCTGCCCACCAACCTTAAGGTTGGATGGGCAGGGCCTTTAATCGCCTTAATGATCCTGTCAATGGCCTCAATTGGCCATTGACAGGTCGGCGGGCGGACAGCTGATCGCGCTGTACCCCCGCCTTCCTGAATATCTAAATGGGGTGGGATGACGTCGGGGGCTTCCCCCGAATGTCATCCTGCTCCCAATTCGCCGACGGAAAAATTCAGGCATGTAGTTCCAAGTCAGGATGGTGCGTGTCTTGGAGGGAAACTTGCAGGTGGTGGTGGTCCCAAGCATCTTTGCCCTTAATGCTACCCTCTGTGCTTCTAGGGCTCCCTGGGCACTCCCCACACCCCCACCTTCAACTGTGTACCACTGTGCCACTACCTCTGGTGAGTCTGTCCTGCTGGCTGGACAGGATATAGCGAGCAATGGCGATGGAGGAGTCTGGGACGTTGCTTGTATAGTATGATTTGGTAAGCATGACGGTTAAGCTGTTGCTTGACTAGTCTGTGGGGCAGTTCTCCTAATTTTGGCACAAGTTCCCAAACGTTATTGAGGAGAACTTTGCAGGGTTGACTGAGAGGATGCATCTTTTCCAGTTCCTAGGTCAATGCCAGCTGGTCCATCCAGTTTTATTCTTATTCAACTTTTCTGTGGCAGTTTGATATAACTCACTGGCTTGCTAGGCCATTTCAGAGGGCAGTAAAGAGTCAGCCACATATTTCAGTGCCATTGAAAAAAGTGCAAACATGGTCCTGTTCAACTAATTATGGATGGGTTGCAAAACGCATTCAGGATCACAGGAATACATGGTCCGCTTGTAGGAATGAACTGTAATGCCAAACTTCGGAGAAGAGCGCAATGCCCACAGAAATGTAATATCTGGATTAGAGTCAGTGATAATATGGGAATTTTTATGACATCCCATTTGTTAAGCTATGTGATTAACAATTATATATTTTTTCACATTTTGTCCTGTTTTGCTTTCCACTGTCTGTATTGTTAATATTGGTCTGCAATGCTTATTGTCACAGTGGTCTCTTGATCTTTCAGGTTTAAAGGTTCCCAGCAGCTGTGAATTGGTGGTAGGTGGGGAGCCACAATGCTGGGCAGAAGGGCGCTGTTTGCTGTTTGATGATTCCTTCCTACATACGGCATCCCACGGAGGCAAGTATACTGTTAGCTGTCACTGATTATTTTAACCTCTCATCCTTAAATTCTCATTCTCATTCTTCAGATCCCTCTGTGACCTCGCTCCTCCCTATCGCTGCAATCTCCTCCAGTTCTACAACCCCCTGAGCATTCTGCATCCCTGCAGTTCTGGCTCTGGATTTCTTTGCCCCACCATTGGTCATTGTAGCTTCAGTTGTCTAGGCCCTCAGTTCTGGAATTCCCTCCCATAAATCTCTGCCTCTCTCTACCATTCTTCCTTTAAGACGGTCCTTAAAAACTACTTTTTTGACCAAGCTTTTGTTCATTTGACTTAATGTTTCCATACATGGCTTGTTGTCAAATTTTCTCTGATAATGCTATGGTGAAGCACTTTTGGGATATTTTAGTGTGCTGAATGACCTGTTTTCATCTCGTTCTAATGTACCCAGATGGCAGTTTGACCCTGCAGGGCATCACAATTGAACCTAGCCTTTCCTTGCTGAACATTTGTGCCCTCCTTGTCTCTCACTTAAGTGGCATTCCTGGTAGCGTAATTAGGAACAGTGGGTTGTACAAAGTGAGAAGTATTTTCCTTTGGCCATACTATTACTAACTTTTGTTTCTTGTGATTGCAGGTCCAAGTGAAGAAGGTCCACGGGTTGTCTTCATGATTGATTTATGGCACCCGAATGTTGCTGCCACCGAGCGCCAGGCTCTAGACTTCATCTTTTCTCCGGGCCGCTGACTCCCTTTGATGGTCTTTTATTTTTCCTCCGGAGTGGCTGATCTCGGAAGGAGCGGAACACAGGAACGAGGGCTCTTGGGTCATCAGACGTGCCGCCCCCTCTTTCATTCATCAAAAGGGAATAAGTGGGCACACTAAGGAAAATTTAAGCTTTATTTGCTGAAAATGCACGCAATGCCGTGTTAATGGTTAGGTGGAGAAAAGAGTCCAAGATTTATTTATTTATCTATTGCTTCTGATTTATTTTTTTAAACAAGATATGTCAGGCTCAACTTCCTTTCCTCCCCACTGGTTAGTGGGGTGGCCACTGCTGTCTATCTGATTTTCCTCTAGCTGCGCTGCAGTCCATGAGACAATTTTCTGTAATGCCTTGAGCTGTAAAGTTTTTCATTTGAAGCCATCTCTCCTGCGAGAGCTAGTCCAGTTGAGACACTGTGAAGGTTTTCTAGGCCGGAACATCTGGTAATCAAAGTTCATTTTTAGGGAGAGGGGTGGGTTGAGGGGGGAAGGAGGAGAAATGTAGTCGCGTTCCAAGAATTTTCCAAAGGAACTCCTAGGATCGGGTGTCCGTGTACAGGTGAGTGGAGCCAAATCCCAATTGAGCATGTCTTTAGAAAAATGTGTTTCACCTGAATCAAAAATTTCTGGATCGGACCGTGATTTCCATAGACTGCTTATCGACTCGCTTGTGTATCTCAGCGGTTTTAATGTATTTTGCAGTGGAATCAAAATCACACTTAAAATGTATTCACTTAAAAAGGAATAGTTTTGCAAAAAAAAAAGAAATGAATGGGGTAAAAGGAAAGTTACACACACAAGCTGCTCTGTTGTCATCAGGGAAAATGAGACAATGGATTGACCATGCAGGGCATGCTAGATATATGGAAAGAGACTAACACTGGAAAGTTATGCTGTGATTATTAGAACTATTATTTTTGGAATGCAAATTCTACGTAACTAATAAATACGGTATAGCTCACTGTCCCATTTAAGGGCAATGAATGGGAAATTATTTGATCCATTGGATATCCATATAATGGGAGTGAATGAGAATTTATCTTTGCTGGATTTCACTATAAACAGGTTTACATTTATTTTTAATCTCATGGATCAATACAATAAAAAATTCTCTTACTTGAATCTAAAGGTATTTAACTTCGGGTCATTATTTTTAATTCTTTTATCGATGTACTTTGAGATTAAAACTGTGGAAATATATTTTATTCCTTTTGTGTTTATCAAAGTGGCAGGATGATTAACAGTGCTTGAAGATTTTTTTTCCTTCTTGTGTGCAGTGTCTGAAGCACTTCAAGTTCAGGTGCAGAATAGTGCAGCACAGGATAGGTGTAAGCTCCATAATGCTAGAACAATGTTCATGAGTGCCACCCAAGAAGAAAAGAAGGGGACCGCCAGTTGCTTCCCTTCACGTCTTTCCCTCATTCCTCCTTCCATGTCTTAAATAACCAGTTCTGGCACTGTATGCCCCGATGGACTCCAAATAAGATTGTCCCATCAAAATGCTAAGGAAATTGACCACTGTGCTGAATTTTTGGCACTTTAGTACAGTGGAGTTGTGTTGACTGAGACATTCTGAACTGACCTAAACAGCCAACAGAGAAGGAGAGACTACCATCCTGCATCAGCTGCGTTCAAACCTAGGTTCCTTGTGTCATTGTGTACTTGATTTTAGTGCTACATTAGTCTATTCAGATTGTAAATGTGATATGGTGTTATTTTTGTTTGTGCCACCAGTGAATTAGTGTTTTGTGAACTCAATTCTAAGAGAAGCTAACACAATACTACATAATTCAGACTAACATCAATGCTGTTCATGATGTAGTGTTATGCTTGCCTACCACTGAGAGACTCCATTTGATGGACTATATTTCCATAGGCACGTTTACCTCTGTTGGCCTGGTAATTTTGTTTGCACAACCTGGCCATTGGTTTCCCTCAAATCTTGAGGTGAATTACTTCTTTGATGCACTTTACTATATATGATAGCTAGCGTGTATTGCATGTGTACATGTGGAGTTGTGCTGGTGCAAGATTTGGAGAAATAAACCACACATTCTAATCTTACTGAGTTTTTATTTGTAAATTGATGCTTACTGTATTCATCCCAAAATTTATATGCCTCTGTCTTCCATTGACTCAGGGCAGAAATTTACACCTGCTATGTAATTTTGTGCTGGTTGGCAGGGTATCCACTATCATGCTTAAAAACAAATCTCCAAACCAAACTGTTAAGAAACCCACGTCAATAGTTTCCATTTGCTGGACTACAAGTGCCCGGTTTTTTTTTTTCAGTGTGAGCATGTCCATCTATCTAAAGCCATAGAATTCCAATTCAGGTTGGCAGGAGCTAAATCTGGGTTGGGTTTAGTTAGTAAAATCCTCACAGCTACCCAGCACAAGTGTGTTTCCTGCTGCTTGTCCAACTAAGATCACCATTTTCATTGAGACATTATATTATAGGGTTATTTGGAGATCCAGGAAAAGTTCTAGCCCTCAACGACTGTTCTCATCCGCCAGAATCTCATCAATAAGCCAGGTTGGCTGGTCATCCATCGTTCCACTGGACCTCCCCGCCCCCGTTGGTTCAGTTCTAAGTTTGTCACAGAACACTGGGGAGGGAGAGGGCTGGAATTTTAACCCAGAAAAAATAGGTGGGTTTGGATTGGTTCTGGAGGGTGTTCTGAATCCAGACTTAAAACCGCCTCCCACTTGCCTATTTTTGACTTTAATTGTGGCTGGTAGATGGGTGGGTGACCAAGCCGCTCCAAGGAGTGGGTTGGTACTTTGAATGAGATAATGAAGCTGGAAGCCTCATTGTTCACTTTTTTGAATTTAACTGTGGATGACCGAGTTTCCCAAGCCTTGGGAAATCCACCAGCTACTTCCACACAAAGGCTGCTGGGTTCAGGGAGCATGTGCATTTACACCTATCTAATGGATTCAGCGTGCCTGCCTGTGCAACCCTCTGAGTGATCAGGCACCCGCCCTCCCAGGTTTCAGACTTACCCCCACCCTAGGCATCCAAATGACTCCAGCTCCCCAGATGCTTGCTGCAGTCTCTACCGACCTGTACCCCGCCCAAATGGAGGTCAAGCCTGACAATAAGGGTGGCTTCAGAGTGAGGAACTGATCATTGACATCACGTGCATGCCAGGGAGTTGAAACTACAGAGCATGCAGGGGAATTCTGTACTGTCTGTACCCTGCGCCTTACCAACCCTCCAGCTGGTCAGGTAAATTGAAATCCAGACCATTAAGTCTGTTCCAATTTTGCATTGTTAAGTGTGCTTCCACCCCCTTGCTCCCAGAGGATAGCAACTAATTGACTGTTGGACAACTGTTCAGTGCGTAATTGACATTTTCCTAGGAGGAGAGCATGTACCAAGACCGAATCCTGTGCAGTACTGTGAACAGCACAACTCACCGTAAAAATCTGAGGGTAGATGTTAACATCATTGTAACTGCAAAATACATAATCATACTCCACTTATCAATCGGAGGTGCAGAGTTTCAGTGGCAAATGCTTGCCTTGCTACAGTCCAATCCAGGTAACCAGGGATAGGGCTGTTGTCAAAAGAAGAGAAGAAATTAATGGGTGATTTGATAGATGAATCATCATGGATTGAGCAGAATAGGTAGAAACAGACTGTTTTTAATGATCTTGAACAAGGGCACCTAGATGTACGATTAAATGCAAGAGGTTTAGAGAGCAGGGGGGACTTTTTTTTTCTACAGACGGTTGGGAGGCTGTGGAATGCATTACCAAGAATTAGCGATTGAAGAAGATAGCATGGGGTTTTCTATGCATGTGTGCAAGGCTGGTTTTGGGACTGCATTTCAATCTGACCAATTGAGCAGTTAAAGCTACTGACTTGATGACATCAGACAAACTAAAGTAGTTCCTTATACGTTTTGTGAATAAGAAGCAGAGCCAGGGAATCTGGCAGCAGCTGACGGGATAAAAAGCAGAACAGTCAAAGGTTGGATTATTTACATTTACATAGAGTTAACAGCTAAGATAGCTGCATGTTGACATTGGCTGTGTTCAAATGTAAAATGATCTCTATCACCTGTCTTAATATTGCCCTCTTTTGCTCGGTGTCAGTTTTTGTCTGTTTATGGCCCTGTGAAGCAGCTTGGGACATTTAACTATGTTAAAGGCACTGTACAAATGAAAGGTTGTTAACATTGCTTTCACCCATGTTAAATAGAATACTATTCAAAATCTGGACAGTCTTCATATTCTTTAGTGTGGCACTTTTAAGTTGTCTCATTTCCAGTAATACCTCAATTTCACTGAATTTGGATACCATAATCTGTCTGATGTAGTTCAGTCTTGCTTGCATCAGGATCAGTTTTTAATTTTTAGCTAGTACAGCTGGCTCTGCAAAAATAATGTACAGTCCTGAACTCATTATTGGCTTGTAGTTACACATCAACTGGATACTGAAATTTGTTTCCTTTTATTTTGACCTGAATTTATTTAGCTTTCAGCAAAACCTTAGTTATCCTGAACATTGGCAATTGGATTTTGTCCAATTTTGGAACCGTTCTTGGTTTCAAATTGCAGTAAGATCAGCCATCATTAAGGATGCTACTTTGCTTTTGAAGTAGATTGCCAGTAATGAGTGAGAAGCTTTTCTCTTTTGGGGACAATAGGGATGGAAAAGATTGCTGCAAAACACAGCTAGAAAACTAAAATGGTATTTGCTGTAGGATTGAGAATCTTTTGCATGTTCTTACTCCTCAGGGATGGAAGTGCATTTCATTGGAAAGTAAAATATGTTTAGTCCCAAGCCGTTCCCTTCTTCTTCTGAAAGCACCAATTCTCGCTCGGATGGGTACTGGCTTAACACTTCTCCAGTGCTTCACCTGTTACTGCTCTTCACCTGTATGCGTACACAGCAAGTATCTGCAGGATATTCAATCATCAAAGGCATCAAGCCAAATTGCTAGATGCCCTTGTCAACAGTAAATGGGTCACTGCAATAAGTGTAGCTGTGTAGCAATCTAGAGGAAATCATAGTTTCTACCCTCCCAGTCCAACCGTTTCCCTAACTCTGATCTGTTAACTCAAGTACAGACAGGAATCAAACCTTGTATGGCCTAGTGCAACATAAGGTGGCACTTTTAACTGTCAGGCCACCAGGGAACCTGCTAAATGTATATTAAATTCAAAAATTTCCTAGTGGTGCATAGGGAAATGAGAACAACCTCCTGGCATTTTGGGTTTGAGGTGTGTGACTCACATGTAGAAAAACCCAAGTGGTGTTGACACTGCTTGTGATTTCCCTCTCCTGTGCACGCCAACCTCCTTCATCCCCCATTCACTTCAATGGAGCAGGAAAGCTCCCCCTTTTTTAATGGCTTATTTCTGCAGTGTACATTCTCTGTTGATGCCAACCTGGTTGTTTTATTGTAGACTTTGTTCAATCAATTTTGAGGTCTGAACGAGGGCTAAATGTCAAAATATTTGCAACTAAATTTAGCAGAGGATCTTCTAAAACCATGGGCACTGTTCTTTTCCAATTATCTGCAGAATCACAATACTTTCACCCTTTGTATAGAACTGTGTGGTTCAAGAGTGATACCCTGTCATATATAAAAAGCATAAAATGATTACATTACAGACTGCTACAGGATCACTTTTCAAAGAAGAAGCAAAATCTCAGACACTAATAAATTTGAAAAAGAATCTGCATTTTCTGCGAAAAGGAATTTCTGTTGAGCATCTTTAAGATCCTAAAAAGGGTGATCAGTCTCGTCTTTCTTTAACTGGCCCATATTCTAGTCAAGCACCAAGACTATCCTGGTCGTAGTCACAAAATGTATCTTATTTTCATCTTATCGCTTCAGCTCCCTTGACTTCTCTGCAACCTTTTACTATAATTGACCATTCAATTCTTAGATCTGTGACCCAGCCCTGTACTGTGACTGATTTACTGCCTGAAGTGTAAACAATGCTGGAAAGGGACCACGTTGATCAGCATTAAAAAAAAAGAATGAATGGTGAATCCTTTTTTGAGATGTGCACTGTACTTAAGGCTGAGCCTTTTGTTCACTTTCAGACATTGAGGAACCTGCAGTAACTTCTGTCTTTGTTTGCGATTTTTATCTCCCAAGAATTAAAACCTTTCTGCTGGGAGATCAGACTATGGCTCTTGTGGAGTATTATTGTAACCTCTTCAAGCATTGTGGAAAGAAAGGGATGATTGTAACAAAATATTTTAATGTTTCGGGATACATCAAAACCAGGCTTAAGTCTTAGACTTGATCCAGGATCTGTGCTGAGTTAAGTGATCACAACCAGGGCAGTAATTGGAGTGATTTTGATCCTCTAGGATGATAGGGGGAAGGGCAAAAGTCAGTAACAAACATCGCTAAAACAGATGATCATCATATTATCCCATTGCTGTTTGTGGAGTTTGCTGTGTGGCACTAAGTGAATTGCTTATTTGGAGGGCCGGTGCAGACACGATGCTGTAACAATTCAGTATGCAATTAGCTGCCCAGCATTCAAGAAAGGAAGTGGAGGGGAAACTCGGCATCAGTTTTTTGTTTAAATGTAAGCAGGAATTCATTATTGAATATATTTCAATCAGAACTTTGAGATAGCACCAGCTTTGGTATGTTTCATATTAAGAAACTTGTAAGTCATTGCTATATGTGGTATTATTGTGGTTGCTGCAATGTCTAAGACACACATGAACATCTCAATATAGCATATGAGGTGCCTGAATATTTGCCTGGATTAAAATAAATAAATGTGTGAAATACAGGAAGAATTGTTTGGAAGCGCTAGGGTCAATGGTATGCTCTACATTTTGCAGCTGTACAGTTACTGCAGAAATGCTGTGCCTAGTCTTATGCATTCCTTTTTCATTGTTTTTGCCCAAACCCCAAGATGTGGGCAATAAATGTTTTTCACATACCTTGGAAAAGCTAGCTTAGACAGCATATAAATATAATCTATTTTTCTGATGTAGCGAAAGGGCTTGTGGCCAGTGAATTTCTGATTTGCAAGTTGGAAATGCACTTAGTTAAAATAAATGACATTTCAGGGTGAGGGGACAGCATGTTTGCATTGTATTTTTGAATTTGCCTTGAAGATACGTCCTTCACAGAGAATCTTGTACAATACCGTGGTCATCATTAAGATAAAAGCAAAAAACTGCGGGTGCTGGAAATCCAAAACAAAAACCGTTATCAATACAGCTCTTCGCGTTCTGGTTTTCTCCTGAATTGACTTGGACATGAGTGTGATTCCAGCAGTCATCTGGTGCTGTGTCCATTCTTCACGAATGAGTCAAGGCAGTGAATTTGCTGACCTTAGACAGCGTCCTATAAACTCACTAAATGTAGAGATATTGCTGAAAAAAGAGATATGTTGAAGCTTATCATCTTGCACTCATCAAGACACTTCGCAAGAATACTAATATAAGGGGAAGACAACGATTTATTCTGTATGTGAAGAGAGTGCTGATTGGTTGGCCAGTGAACTCTAATGTATTCACTGGTGCATTCTCCATGGCAACACCTCTACCAATCTGAGTCCACTTCCACATGCAGAATAAATTGTTGTTTTCCCCTTATATTAGTATTCTTACAAAGTGTCCTGATGAGTGCAGGATGAAAAGCTTCGACATGTCTCTTTTTTTTCAGCCATACTCAAGTTCTGTGCAACCAAATGTAGGGATGGTAGAAATCGACAGCAGAAATGGTTTGATGGTAATGAGGAAACTTGAGTGATTTTACTCAGAGCGTTGAGGTCAAATGTTCTACCCACACTGCCACCCTAACAGAGATCAAATAATTCACCATAGATTGAACTTGAGCACTTACTGTATAGTTCAGTACCTAATGTAGGGAAACACAGCAGTCAGTTTGCACACAGCAAAGTCCCACAAGCAGCAATGGGGCAATGGCCAGTCCAGAGTTCTGAAGAAGAGTTGTACTGGGCTCGAAACATTAACTTTGTTTCTCACTTCACAGATGCAGCTAGCAGGGTGACCTCCTCTGGGGAGAAAGGAGAGGGACACCACCAGAGGAGCAGGGGTGGGGGTGCTAACAAGACCTGCAGATCGGTCTGCTTGGTTCATCCTGTACCCTCCCCCCCCCCCCCCCCCCTCCACCGCCTTCCAATTATTCTCTGACATCCCTCCCCTTTTCCCTGCCCAGACCCCCCATACCTCATACCAGCTGGAACCTCACCCTCTCATGCCCCTCAGGTCTGCCAAAAACATACCTGAGCCTTTGCCGGACTTAACCCCACCCCCAACCGGACTTGAACTTGAGAGGGTCATCTCTGGACCTGACTTCAGAGCTACCGCCTCCCACCCCCCCACCCCCCCCGCCCCTCCCCCCACCACCAAACTCACCGGGCTGAGTGGTGCTACCTGTCCAGACCCTCCACCGGACTCTGCCAACCCCACCCACACACCTGGCAGGAAGAGAGTGGCGCCAGCCAGTTGTGCAGCATTGCTTATGTCTACCCGCGTACACTGTGCCGCCTCTGGGTTGCGCACACACAGATACCAACCATGATCAGGCCCCGATAAGAGGAGAGAAATCCAGGATGAATGGTGACGGACAGGGGGGAGAGTTCCTGCACGGTTGGTCAGCCTGACTGCCAGACCTGCTGAGTTTTTCCAGCACTTTGTTTTTCTTATCAATGACCAGACCGTCTGTTTTTGTGCTGATGAGTGAGGGATAAATATTGCCCACCTCTTCAAATATTGCCATGGGACCTTTCTTGGCCAGCTAAAAGAGGGTATACGGGACCTCCTGCTTAGTATAAAAGCAAAATACTGCGGATGCTGGAAATCAGAAATAAAAACAGAAAATGCTGGAAAAACTCAGCAGATCTGACAGCATCTGTGGAGAGAGAAACAGAGTTAATGTTTTGAGTCCGTATGACTCTTCTTCAGAGCTAAAGGGAAGTAGAAATGTGATGAAACTTATACTGTTTAAAGGGGATGGAGCAGGTGAAGCTGGATAGAAGGCCAGCTATAGTTGGGGACTAAGAAGAGATTGACTTGGATGCCATGGAGAAAGAGACAAAGGGAGTGTTAATGGTAGTGGTAAGGGCTAAAGAAGCTGCTGATAGTGGCATAAAGGTAAGAAAGCAGAATGTGATAATAGGACAAGGGTAAGCACTCTGTGAAAGAACAACATGGCACAAATAACATGGCCCTTTTGGGGGTGGGGTGGGGGGAGGGGGTGGTGGTTGGGGAAAAAGGATAGAAAAATTGATTTTAAAAAGGGGTAAAACAATGAATAAAAATAAGTAGATAAAAAATAAAAATTGATTTTTAAAAAGGGGTGGGGATAGAGGAGAGAGTTCATGGTCTGAAGTTGTTGAATTCAATATTCAGTCCGGAAGGCTGTAAAGTGCCTAGTCGGAAGATGAGGTGCTGTTCCTCCAGTTTGTGTTGAGCTTCACTGGAACAATGCAGCAGGCCAAGGACGGACATGTGGGCATGAGAGCAGGGTGGAGTGTTGAAACAGCAAGCGACAGGGAGGTCTGGGTCATGCTTGCAGACAGACCGAAGGTGTTCTGCAAAGCGGTCACCCAGTCTGAGTTTGGCCTCCCCAATGTAGAGGAAACCGCATTGGGAGCAGCGGATGCAGTAGACTAAATTGAAGGAGGTGCAAGTGAAACTCTTGTTTAATATAAAGGCAGAATACTGCAGATGCTGGAAATCTGAAACAGAAACAAAAAATGCTGGAAAAACTCTGTAGATCTGACAGCGTCTGTGGAGAGAAAGACAGAGTTGACAGCATGTGTGGATCTGTCTTTCCCTCCACAGATGCTGTCAGACCTGAGTTTTTAAAGCATTTTTTTTTTCTGCTCCTGTTTAATATCTTAATCCAAAAGACAATTTTTCCAATGATGCAATAATCCCTCAGATTAGATGCGCTGGAGAGCGACTTGAACCCACAACCTTTGGATTCAGAGGTGAGAGCAGTACCACTGAGCTATGGCTATTACATAACAGAGGACTTACTCTCTACTCCACCATCTTATAGCAGCATACATTGATGCCAGCAATTTTCTGTTCATTGAATGTAGACCAATGGCTCTGCCTTTACATCTCCCCATTCCCCCCACCACCTCCCTCAGCCATTTTACTAAAGTGAGTGTGAAAAGTAATTGGATAAGGTAGGAATGACGTAAATGTTAAAATTTCAGGTTGTTACCTGAGTCATAGCATTTGCAGGTCTGTGGTGAGTTTGCTAATTGGCCTAAGTACTCTTGGGTTAAGGAGAAAAAACAAACCAGTGCTCAGTGACCCTTACTGAAATGTGCAGATTTGGCAGAGACAGGATTATAATTGGGTATGATGCTCCCACACTGCCAATGGCCTGGCAATACATACTAATAGGCTCACACTGTTCAGTTGCCACTTGGCTAAGATACTGAAGGTGACCAGTAGCCAACAATGGGCTGGTACCTTCAGGGGGAAAAAATGACAAGGGTTGGGGGGGTGGGGGGGAGGGGGAAGTGATAAGTGGAGGTGCAGTATAATGGGTTGTAATTGGTGTGCTCAGCCCCTGCAGCTCAGTTGGTCAAGCTATGGAATTAATGAGCTGTTAATGGGAGATGTCTGTGGTAGTCACAAGGCCATTCAGGAAATTCGCACCTTTTCAAGGTTAGCAGTAAAGTGTTAAATACAGGAGCCGGTATTTGAGCCAAGTACTTTAGCTGGGTTTTTTCTGGCTCATCCTGATATGAAAATAATCCAAGTTTGTTCTATTCTCACTCCTACCTCGCATTTAGTTACAGATCAGTACATTTTGTTGGCACAAGGAATACTTTGAGTGTTTTTTTTGCCCAATTGATTCTCAGACTAAAGCATTTAAGATGTATTTACAACTACCACTGCAGAATCAGTGCTAAACACGAGGGCACAATCAAATTCTGTTAACAGGCAGTCTCACTTAACTCACCTGACTCTGGATTTCTAGGCTCTTTAGGATACGGCATAAAGGAAACACGAAACTATACGGGATAACATCTCTATTTGTGGTTTAACATTCCACAGTAAAGACACTTACTATTAATGAAACTTCTGTTTCTTTTTGGGAGGGTGAAGCTGCTGTCGTTTCGACCAGACTCATGGGCCTGGAGGTTGCTGCTTTACTGAAACAAAATTCAAGTAACTCTTCCTCCCTGTGTCATCTTGCTGATTTCAAGTTTAAGGTGCTCTACTGACTCCGAATTGTGCTGATAGTCTGCCGTGTTTGGACTGCTCAGAATTGTAACTTGCCTCAATTTATGCAATAAAGATGTTTAAAATAATAAGTAGAAATTCCGAATATTACTTTGTGTAGCGTGCAGTTACTTCAATAAACATGTAACAAAGCTGTTAGCTGTGGCTCAGTTGATAGCAGCACTCTTGCCTCTAAGTCAGAAGGTTGTGAGTTCCAGCCCCCCCTCCAGAATGTAAGCACAAAAATTGATGCTGGTGCCCCTGTGCAGTACTGAGGGAGTGCTGCTCTGTTGGATGTGCTGCCTTTCGGATGAGACCGTTAAACCGAGGCCACGCCTGCCCTTTCGAAGAAGAGCAGGGGAGTTATCCCTGGTGTGCTGTCCAAAATTCAACCCTTAACATCAGAAAAACAGATTTTCTGGTCATTATCACATTGCTGTTTGTGGGAGCTTACCATGCACAAATTGGCTGCTGTGTTTCCTACGTTACAACAGCAACTACACTGCAAAACTACTGCATTGACTGCATTGGAACATCCTCAGCCAATTAATGACTTTAGAAGTGTGGTTGCTCTTATACTATAGGAAATGCAGCAATCAATTGACACACAGCAGGCTCCCCCCATTAAATTACTGACCTTTCAGGTCTAGTAGCTAGGTATGAATCCAGCCTAATCTGATGGAAAGAAAATTGGTTTGCTGAGGTTGTTAACTGAAATTCACTGAGCAAAATGTCCCTGGTTCTATGCCCTGTCTTGCATTGATCTTACCTGGGGAACTAACATTGACTTCATTGCTCCTGGGTTAGGGATGGGAAAATCAGCCAGGTTTCCTGGTATCCAGTCACCTTTGCTGGAAAGTGTGTGTGTGTGGATACCAAGTGAGCACAAAATAGGATTTTACACCCTCTGCAATTAAACGGACGTTATCTGAGCTGATGAATGACCACTTATGTGAGGTTTTGGAGAGTGACAGGTGCCTGCAGAACCATATTCTGACAAGGACGCAGTGCCTTCAGGGAATGGGAGTGAAAGTTGATGTGGCATTTTAAAAAGGAAATATTTCTGATTATGATTCAAGCAATGCAACCTCTGTGATTGGGTGTGTGAAGAGGGTGAGATCTCAGAACCAATGATATGTCACTAGGTAACTTGTGTTTTTCATACTGCCTAACAATTAATGGAAATGTGTTGAATGTGGAGAGCAAGTATTTCAGTAAGGTATTCAACCCATTCCCTGCAACTGTTAAATTTAATAAATGCCTCAGCGACCTGAGGCAACTGCATGCTTAGTTATTTGGCGCAATCTGTAGTCCCTCTCCTTGCCCAGAAAATGCAATGACACTTTCATGGTTTGGTTTCTTTATTTAGGATGATAGCTTTAAGCTGCTAATAAACACAGATTTTATTTTGTGCAGAGATCCCATCTCCAAAATGCTGTTATTTTTAGGTTGCATTCTTGCTATGATCAGGGTCCCATGCCGTAAGTTTCATAGCCGGTCTCAACCCAGTTCCTAAATGCTGTGCGTCTAGAATGCCTGTCACTGAGAGAACGAAATGTGGCAACCGTGGGGATTTGAAGCGATAAATGGGTGCAGAAGGGAACAGAATAGCTTTTTGAAGGTGCAGTATGAGAGTAGTTTGAGGCAATGGCAGGTAGCGAGTGTAACATGTTTGTGAGGAGCAGGTGCCATTGGCCCAATGGTTCCTAAAAT
Organism: Cetorhinus maximus; assembly: GCF_964194155.1. Classification (NCBI taxonomy): domain Eukaryota; kingdom Metazoa; phylum Chordata; class Chondrichthyes; order Lamniformes; family Cetorhinidae; genus Cetorhinus; species Cetorhinus maximus. Next base: position 113,152,707 of record NC_135890.1, read on the forward strand.
CCAATGGGGGTTCTCCTCTTTCTTGTCGGGGGCCTGTTGTAGGTTAGTTAATTGTGTGATTAATCAACTCCAGCAATTACCAGCACAGCAAAAGGCAGATTCGATGGACCTTGTTTTTTTTTCACCAAGCAGTTCCTAGGTTGAGTTCAAGATTCATTGTTGAGGCAGAGTAAAGGAAGCATCTGAGCTGTGCTGTCTTTGAGCTGCAAAACGGGGCATTGAAGCTCTGTTGTTGGAAGCAATTTCCATATCCTCCCTCGGATGTGTGTAAACATTCACCAAAGGAAACTTACTTATGTACACCTGAAATACACTTTGAAAAGGCTACATGGTTGGAGTGAGAACTCTGAAATTCTGCGAAGAAATATGCAATATTACTGAGACTGTATCTGTCTCAGTGATGGGTGATAGAGGAGTGTAGTATGTGTGTCAATACCAGTTTAGTGAGTCTCCTTCACCTGTGACTTTTTTCTCTCTTAAGTGGTGCCTGTTTAAAATCTGGTTAAGTGATGATATAATGTCCAATATTTACATTAAGATTACAACGTTTTAAGGTTGTTATTTCTGATGAAAGCCAGTGGTGTTGATCAAGTACAGATTTTCTCCTTCTTTGATTCCAATGTGATATGGTTTGATATTAAAAAGCTACGGTATTATCAAAAATCAATTAGCCAAATTGTTCATTTTAAGTAGCGGTTCAAGTTTGCTTTCCTTTGTGGAGTTGGGAAAACAGAATTGTGTCACAGTGAATGCCGCACAATTTCCAACCTGTGAAATTCACATACAAGAACACAATGCACTTGTTCTGCATTTCTCTGTGCACTGTTTTCAGGCTAACACCCGTCTTTGGCTGAGATGTGAAACCAAGGCCCCATCTGCCCTCAGATGGATGTAAAAGATCTCAAGGCACTATTTCAAAGAAGAGCAGGGGTGTTCTCGCCAGTGTCCTGACCAATATTTGTCCCTCAACCAACCTCACTAAAGCATCTTGTTGTTATGTCATTACTGTTTGTGGGACCTTGTGTGAAAAATTGCCTGCTCCCTTTTCTGTATTACAACAGTGGCTATACTGTAAAGGTAAATCATTAGCTGTAAAACACCATGAGTCATCCTACGATTGTGAAATGTATTATATAAATTCAAGTTCTTTTTAAAATAGTGTACAGGGAAATGCATTATGAGCTCATTAAGCATTCCTGCTGATGGAAAGATATGTCCCAATGTATCTTGGTGTTGGTGTGTTTTGGCCATCCACACTGCCGTTGCCCGATTTTACAAAGCTTGTTCATTTTTCAGTGGGGGACACTATATTTTATTGGCGTAAGCACATTATTCTCTGCACCTCACTTGAAAAAGAAAACTCGATTTCCCGGCCCCCATTTTCCGTGGTTTCAGTACATGTGTGATCTGTCATTATTTCTGTTGGCCTAACTTGGCCACTGTGCCTCATTTGCAGTAAATGAGCTACTTTTGAGTCTGTTGCTCGTCTGAAGAGAAGGGAGACTGATTTATTTGAACCAAGTTCTATGAGCCTGCCCGCAGCAGCCTCCTGGTTTGGTGAGGTTGACCCACTGGTGTGTGCGATAGTTCTCACTGTGTGTAAGATGTTTTGTTCAATGTGCTGTAATTTTAAGAAAACACAATGTTATCCAGTGTTACATTCTCAGTGCTTAAATAAATGTGTGTGGGTGACAATACATCGACTGGTCTTATTTTGCCTTTCTTTTTGTGCTGAAGGGGACTCTTTAGGCCTCACTGCTTTTGTTCATGCATATCAGTCCCTATGATCCCTATATGAGTTGATAATTTTGCTAAAATAACCCAGGTAACTTTCCCGCTGGCGTCCGCAGTATTCAAGGCTTTCTAAGCCTGGACTGCTGCAGGAAGCACCTAAGGTTCGCCCTGTGGGTGTGTCCCTGCAGGGAGAGAGTGTACACGCCATATCACGCAAGCAGGAAGTCTGCCTTATGGAAATATCTCAATAACTTGATTTGGGGCCTTCTAACCATGAGAATAATTCCCATTGATGTCAGGAATCAGTCTGGCCAAAAGAAGCAACCCAATCACTGAAACAGCCTGCAATAAAGTACAAATATCTCAACCATACATGCGTGCTCCCTCCTCCGGAGGTCCCCAGCATCACAGGTGCAAGTCTTCAGCCAATTTGATTCACTCCACGTGAAATTTGTAAGTAGCCTTTCTAGTCTTGAAGACGTCAGTTGGGTCACCCAGACCTGGACAATACCCAGGCTTGGGCTGACAAGTGGAAAGTATGACCTGGCCTCCACAGCCTTCTGTGGCAATGAATTCCATAGATTCACCACTCTCTGGTTAAAGAAGTTTCTCCTCATCTCTGTTCTAAAAGATCTTCCTTTTACTCTGAGGCTGTGCCCTCGGGTCCTAGTCTCTCCTACTAATGGAAACATCTTCCCCACATCCACTCTATCCAGGCCTTTCAGTATTCTGTAAGTTTCAATCAGATCCCCCCTCATCCTTCTAAACTCCATCGAGTATAGACCCAGAGTCCTCAAACGTTCCTCATATGTTAAGCCTTTCATTCCTGGGATCGTTCTCGTGAACCTCCTCTGGACCCTCTCCAGGGCCAGAACATCCTTCCTGAGATAGGGGGCCCAAAATTGCTCACAATATTCTAAATGTGGTCTGACCAGAGCCTTATAAATCCTCAGCAGCACATCCCTGCTTTTATATTCTAGTCCTCTCGAAATAAATGCCAACATTGCATTTGCCTTCCTAACTACCGACTTAACCTGCAAGTTAACCTTAAGAGAATCCTGGACTAGGACTCCCAAGTCCCTTTGCACTCCAGATTTCTGAATTCTCTCCCTATTTAGAAAATAGTCTATGCCTCTATTCTTCTTACCAAAGTGCATGACACTTCCCCACGTTGTATTCCATCTGCCACTTCTTTGCCCATTATCCTAACCTGTCCAAATCCTTCTGCAGCCTCCCTGCCTCCTCAATACTACCTGTTCCTCCACCTATCTTTGTATCATCTGCAAACTTAGCCAGGATGCCCTCAGTTCCTTCATCTAGATCATTAATGTATAAAGTGAAAAGTTGTGGTCCCAACACTGACCCCTGCGGAACTCCACTAGTCACCGGCTGCCATCCTGAGAAGGACCCCTTATCCCCACTCTCTGCCTCCTGCCGGACAGCCAATCTTCTATCCATGCTAGTACCTTGCCTCTAACACCATGGGCTCTTATCTTACTGAGCACCTCCTGTGCGGCACCTTGTCAAAGGCCTTCTGGAAGTCCAAGTAGACAACATCCATTGGCTCTCCTTTGTCTAACCTACTCGTTACCTCCTCAAAGAATTCTAACAGGTTTGTCAGGCATGACCTCCCCTTGATGAAACCATGCTGACTTTGCCCGATTTTACCATGCACTTCCAAGTATTCTGAAATCTCATCCTTAATAATGGATTCTAAAATCTTACCAACGACCGAGGTCAGGCTAATCGGCCTGTAATTTCCCGTCTTTTGCCTCACTCCCTTCTTAAACAGGGGGGTTACATTAGCGATTTTCCAATCCTCTGGAACCCTCCCTGACTTGAGTGATTCCTGAAAGATCACCACTAATGCTTCCACTATCTCTTCAGCTATCTCCTTCAGAACTCTGGGGTGTAATCCATCTGGTCCAGGTGATTTATCCACCTTCAGACCTTTCAGTTTTCCTAGCACCTTCTCCTTGGTAATGGCCACCATACTCACTTCTGCCCCCCGACTCTCTTGAACTTTGGGGATGTTACTCATGTCTTCCACTGTGAAGACTGATGCAAAGTACCTATTCAGTTCCTCTGCCATTTCTTTGTTCCCTGCTATTACTTCTCCAGCATCATTTTCCAGCGGCCCAATGTCCACTTTTACCTCTCTCTTACCCTTTATATATCTAAAAAACTCTTGCAATCTTCTTTTATATCACTGGCTAGTTTACCCTCATATTTAATCTTCTCCCTCCTTATTTCTTTTTTAGTTGTCCTCTGTTGGTCTTTGTAGGCTTCCCAATCCCCTGGTTTCCCACTGCTCTTCACCGCATTGTATGCTTTCTCTTTAGCTTTTATGCAGTCCCTGACTTCCCTTGTCAGCCATGGTTGCCTCGTCCTCCCTTTAGTATGCTTCTTCTTCCTAGGGATGAATTTTTGCTGTGTCTCCCAAATTACTCCCAGAAACTCCTGCCATTGCTGTTCCACTGTCTTTCCTGCTAGGCTCATCTCCCAGTCAATTCTGGCCAGCTCCTCCCTCATGCCTCTGTAGTTGCCTTTATTCAACTGTAATACCGTTACATCTGGTTCCAGCTTTTCCCTCTCAAATTGCAGGGTAAATTCTATCATATTATGGTCACTTCCTCCTAAGGGTTCCTTCACCTTAAGCTCCCTTATCAAATCTGCCTCATTACACATCACTAAATCTAGAATTGCCTGTTCCCTAGTGGGCCCCACCACAAGCTGCTCCAAAAGGCCAACTCGTAGACATTCCACAAATTCCTTTTCTTGGGATCCACTACCAACCTGATTTTCCCAGTCTACCTGCTTATTGAAATCCCCCATGATCACTGTAACCTTGCCTTTCTTACACGCCTTTTCTATCTCCTGGTGTATCTTGTGCCCCACATCCTAACTACTGTTCGGAGGCCTGTACATAACTCCCATTATGGTTTTTTTACTCTTGCGGTACCTCAACTCTACCCACACAGATTCTACATCATCTGACCCTACGTCATTTCTTGCTATCGATTTAATTTCATTTCTTACTAACAAAGCAACCCCACCCCCTCTGCCAACCTGCCTATCTTTTCGATAGGATGTATATCCTTGGATATTTAGCTCCCAGTCCTGATCCCCTTGCAGCCATGTCTCCGTGATGCCCACCACATCATGTCTGCCAATTTCAATCTGCGCCACAAGCTCATTTACCTTATTTCGTATACTGCGTGCATTCAAATACAACACCTTCAGTCCTGTATTTCGTATCCCCTCTCTCATTGTCGTCCCTTTATCTGATGTGCTTGAAGTTAGATTCCTAGCCCTTTCCAAACACTCTGCATATTTTGTGTTCTGGAGACTTAAATAGCCTCTCCTGGGCTCTCCTTACTTTTCAGTTTTTTCATAATTTTCCATGAAGTTGAATCCACCCCCCCACATGCTAACCTGCTGTTTTGTTTCCCATTAGTCATACTTCTTGGAGTTTTACCCTTCCCTCCCCACCCCACTTTCTAGTTTAAAGTCCTGTTGTCCACCCTATTTACCCTTTTCGCTAGAACATTGGTCCCAGATCGGTTCAGGTGGAGACCGTCCCAACAGTACAGATCCCTCCCGTTCCAATACCGATGCCAGTGCCCCACGAAATGGAACCCCTCTTTCCCGCACCACTCCTTTAGTTATCTTTGCCACACAAGCACGCAGCTTAGAGGGAACTTAGCCCCAGACCCACACATTGTGGTTGACTCTGAATTGCCCACTGAAATGGCCTAGGAAGCTACTCAGTTGTATTGAAGAAGGTGGCTCACCGCCAAAAATTTTGTGTTGTGAGTGGTCCCGTTAAAGTTTTTTTTCTGCAGCCATGCACACGTGGTATTTACTTGGAATAAGGCCTGCACGGTACTTTCCAGGCTAATGCACAGCTACGCATAACCACAGCTTAAAAAAAAAACAAAGGAAAAAGACTTGCATTTATATAGCTCTATTCACGACCACCGGACATCTCCAAAGCGCTTTACAGGAGCAGAAATATTTCTCACCAGTGTTTTCTCACTAGGGTAATGAGGGGTGTGCGATGAATGAAGGCCTTGTGGTGATGCAAACATCCTGTAAATTAATAAAAAGGGTAAAGCCAGGATCAGGCTTGGCTATATAAATAGTAGCTGTTGTTGGCAGTGGTAATCCCATTCATAATCAAATAGCTTGAGCCCAAGTGAGGTACTGAACAATGAAGTCATAGGAAAGTGAATAGAAGGGAGAAAAACGTGCATTTATATAGCGCCTTTCATGATCACAGGAAGTCCCAAAGTGTTTTACAGCCAGTGTGGTGTTGGTGTCGGTGTAATGGAGACAATTTGCCCACAGTGAGCTTCCATAAACAGCAATACGATAATGACCAGATATTGTTTTCTCTCTAATGTTGATTGAGGGTTAAATATTGGCCGGGACACCAGAGATAACTCACCTGCTCTTCTTCGAAATAGTGCTATGGGATCTTTTAGACCCAGCTGAGAAGCTTAACATCTCATCCAAATGGTGGCATCTCCGACGGTGCAGAGCTCCTCCGGTACTGCACTGGAGTGTCAGCCTAGATTCCGTGCTCACGGCTCTGGACTGGGACTGTGGTAGTGCAATCAAAGACCATAAGACATAGGAGCAGAAGTAGGCCATTCGGCCCATCGAGTCTGCTCCACCATTCAGTGAGATCATGGCTGACCTGGTAATCCTCAACTCTACTTTCCTGTCTTTTCCCTATAACCTTTGATTCCCTTACTGATTAAGAATGTATGGTTATAAGCCAAATCCATTTTTCAACTCGAGCACAGAATTGTTTAATCATTCTAAAATTCCAGTGAGATTTTAGAGATACAAAGTAAAAGAAAACAGCAAACACCTTAAATCTGAAACGAAAATAGCAAATGCTGCAAAGAGACTAATTCTACATCAAAAGCATTAACCTATCATATTTCTTCACAGATGCTGACAGAAGAAATGAAGTACTGTCAGTTAGAGACCCACAATGAGGCATGAACAGAAGCGGATACTCAGCCTTGTGTGAGCCTGGAATAACTAGTGCCAGCAGGCAATTCAACCACGGACACCATCACACGGATCATGTTCTCACCTTATATTCACAGACACTAATTTCCAACAAGTTGGTTCAAGGTAACAATCAGTAATGTAACCTCTGATCAGCATTACCACCAACCCCATCCTCTCCGTAGCCCAGGGGCATTGGGACCCATAGTCACAATCAGATAATTCAGCTCATGTCACATTGATATGATGGAATAACATTCACACTTGGTGCTGGAATCCAGAACACAGGAGCATTATCTAAAACATAGAGTGAGGCGATCCAGATGTCAGGAAGCACTTCTTCACACAATGGGTAGTGAAACTGTGGAACTCTCTCCCCCACAAAGAAAAACCTTTGAGGCTGGGGGTCAATTGAAAATATCAAAACCAAGATTGATAAGATTTATGTTCTGCAAAGGATATGGAACTAAGGTGAGTAGGTGCAGTCAACATACAGATTAGCCATGATCTAATTGGAATGGTGGAACAGATTCGAAGGGCTGAATGGCCTCCTCCTGTTCCTGACTTAGCCACGTTCACGTTGTGGAGCAGCTTGAACAACCTCTGAAGGAAAACATCCAATGCCTCCACACCCGCTCCATCCCCAACCCACCCCAGCCCCGCCCCACCAAGTTGAGAAGGATTTTGATGTCTCCAGGTGTAAATACAGGGCTTGTCTCCAATGATTTGCTTGCTGTCAGAGACAACCCTCTAATTCAATTGGGTTTAAGTAGGCAACAACATCACATTATCCTAATCTTTCTTCATTAAACTGTAACCCTGCAATTTACATTCAGTTGTGTGTTCAGATGGCTTTTTTTTACATAATAATGAAGTAAGGAGCACCTTAATGATCAGCAAGACACCTATGGCTTTAACCTCATGTAATTTGAAACTGTTACACTAATTGCCTCTTTATTCACACTAATGTACCTTTGTCCTCATCCAAAAATTAGTTTATGTCATCTTTTGAAGAACCCAGAGGCTTCTACAGTACGTCCCAGTTCCAAGCCCTCTGGAACCTGTTCCAACTACCTTGGCAAGGCAGATTTCAGATCAACAATGGACAAGCGCAGTAACTCAAAAAACACCCACAGTGATATCTCCAATTTGAGAGAAAGTCAGTGTCCGCTGGACATCTGCAATGCAAAGGCAGCACAAGGCAAAACAAACTTGGTGGCATCAGCCTGACTGAGTGCAGCCCCCTCCAACCTTTCGGACAGGCAATGAGCAACCCATGCTTTTCTAGCGTGTGATAAAGAACCTGGTTTTTGAGGGAGAATCAGGAGGGGGTGGAACAACATGAGACGCTCCAAGGAGAAGAGGAGTAAGGGGGTAAAAAGGCAGTTTGGGCAGGACAGGTGACAGAAGGTATAGTCAGGAGGATATCAGGTGTGGAGTCTTCAGTAAATAGGAAGGTGTCAACTCCTGTGAGTCAAGTTTCTGTCCAGGTCATCATAACAATGCAACCATTCACTATAACTTTATGCATAGTAAGTACTTTGTTACCAAGTGAATGGACATTCTGGAGTGAGCTGCAGAGAGGGGCAGTGATTGTTCTTTCTCTGGTAGAGTCCACAGGGTCAGTGGTGTGAGGGTGAGTGGTAGGGGAAGGAGTTTGGTAAGATTTTCCCTCAGTCAGCTTGTTGAGTGGGGAAGTCGGTGAGAGAGTGGGACAGGACAGCTGGGAATGCTTCTCATTGGGAGACAGCGACAATTGCCTTGATGGACCCTTCATGGAATGCCAAGAAAGGGGTACGGAGGGAAGCTGTGTTTATCCATGAGGGAGTCAAGGATGATAGGAGAATAGGAAGGTCAGAGGTCGAGGACTTGGCCATAGGTTGGCCAAGTCCAACATTTAGAGACCCTGAAGTGTAAACAATTAAGTCTATAGAGGATATCTTCAAGGAGTACAAGTAAAATTCCCAACTGCTTGTCCAGCTGGAACCATCCCAAGCTCCAAGTTAAATACTGATGGACCTGCAGCACGCCTCCAGCATTTTCTGATTTTTAGTTCCAGCATTTTAATCTTTAAGGTTTGTGAGAAAATCAGGAGCCCAGTCGGAAAATGCCCAGCAAAATGATACAGTCCCATTGATAAACCCAACCTGGATACTCAATCATCAACTGCGGACCTGCAATCTCCCATTGCAAGCTCTGTCATCTTGGAGTAAACTTGGACCCAAATCAAAGACCACTCATTTTATCCCACCCTTCAAGAAGGAAGAGCATTAGTTGGCCCTAAAATGATTTAGCACAGAAAGAGGCCATCCATTCCATCTAGCCTGTGCCAACCCTTTGAAAGAGTTATCCAATTACTTGCACTTGCCTGCCCTTTCCCCATCATCCTGCAAATATCCCCTTTATGTATTTATCCAATTCCCTTCTGAAGTTATTACTGAATCTGATTTCGTCAACTGGTCAGGCAGTGTATTCCAGACCATAACAACTCGGACAAGCAGCCTGTAAATGAAGAAGGGTTATTGGGAGACAGCGACAATTGCTTCGATGGGCCCTTCATGGAATGCCAAGAAAGGGGTACAGATGGAAACTGTGTTTATCCAAGAGGGAGACAAGGATGATAGGAGAATAGGAAGGTCCACAGATGCTACCAGACCCACTGAGTTTCCCCCCAGCATTTCCAGTTTTTATTTCAGATTTCCAGCATCCAGTGTTTTGCTTTTATTATACTATAAATGTTCGATTTTATTAACGCAGGCTTATGAACGAAACAGGGAGCAAAACCCTGTGCATTCTGGAAATCTGAAATAAAAACAGCACATGTGAGAAACAGCCAGCCCAAAGCTGCCTGAACTGCTGAGGGTTTCCAGCACCTTCTGCTTCAAAAGTCCAGGAGGGACACGAGATCGGGGTGAATGATTCTGTAACCCTCTTTAACCCAAAGTTGCGCTTTCCAATAGGTGAATTTCTAGTCTGCCCAAATCGTGAGTTAAAAGCAAAATACTGCGGAAGCTGGAAATCTGAAACAAAATGCTGGAAAATCTCAGCCGGCCTGACAGCATGTGTGGAGAGATGAAACAGAGTTAACTTATTAGAGTTAAACGGAAAATCTTCAGTTGTTATCTTTATTTTATATATTTTCCTTAACCTAAATCGCTGGCACATTTTCCAACATTAAGTGGTGGCAACTCCCCACTTGTGGGTGACAATGAATGGCCATTAAGGAGAAATCTTATTGCAGTTTTTTTTTAAAAATCCCATTCATACGCAAATCTCCGTTAACATTGGTGGACGCCAGGAGGCTAGACACACCCTCGGAGTGCTTAAACCGTGGTGTAAAAGGGACACCTCCGTGGCACCAGCGTAAACGAGCTGTCTGAAGATTACAGACGTCAAGTCTCCCTTTTACACCCTAATGATCTCCCAAATCTTTCTGGTGCATTGCAAGGAGTTTATAAGCTGGTGGTTGAGCGGTTTGCAACATTCCCAGTGGCTGGGCAGCCGCTCGTTGGGAGAGGAAGGAAGGACCATGTTTCGAACAGCTCTCGCTTGCTACGTGTTGCTGAACCTCCTGCAACTTCCCTGGGCCCTGCCTGTCCATTCCGAAAGCCCCCCCTTGCAGCTCGAGGACGAGGGGCTGCTCTACAAATTTCTGAGCGGGAGCCTTGAGATGGAGTTGAGCGAAGACCCCTTGGAAAGCGGCAGCAGCAGCAGTAATAGCAAGAGAATGGGCAGGAGTGAGACCATCATGGGAGTGAGGCACGCTCATTGTGCCAGACCGAGCGAGAGCTGGTCAACAGTATCCAGCGGTTCCGCCTTACTGGCCGAGAGTGTCTTGTACCGAGTGACTATCACCACCGCCTCTGCCGAACCCCCCTGGAAAGTCTTCCCGCTTTGGCATCTCATGATGTTCATGAAACGTTTCTACAGCTGTTGCAAACTGGGATACACATGCAAAAGAATAAAAGGCTACCAAGGGCGTTTAATTGGGCGTAAGTATTAGCAACAATGTCAGAGTAAAAAGTTATTTTGTTCCCTGCTGGGTTTGACACACAGGAAGGTTGGAAATAAGAGTTGGCTTAACCCTATATGTTTTTAAAAAAAAAACCCTGCAGAATGTAGAAGGAAGACTGAGAGAAGTGGCTTTTAACTGTTACAAGATATGAATTTAAATGCCTCCGCTTTATTTTTAAATTTGATCCAAATTTGACTGCTGTTTTCAACTGAGAAACGAGGAGAGAGAGGGGCCATCAAAAAGCAGTAGGGCTTTTAGTGGACACATTGACAGGGAGCCACAGAGCTAGAATCCGAGAAAGGAGACAGAGCTACTCAGCCATTAATAACTCCTCAGTGATAGTTGATCTATAAATTGCCATTCTCCCACAATGCGAGAAGTGGGCGGTGATGGCGGATTCGGTACGCCAGGGGCAAGCAGACAAAAAAACAGAACTTGCGCTTATAACATAGAAAAGTATCCCAGCGTATTTCTGAGGGATGGGGTTGGGATTCACACATGGAACGGGAATTGAGATTCAAGGGGTAAATGGCCGAAGAGGATGTTGAAAGTAGAGGTTGTGCAGGAAGAAGATGGGGAGATTTAAAGCAAGAGGGGTTTAAATTCCCATCACTGACTTTGGTAGGATTTGGAAAGAGGAATTTCCTTTTTAAAACACGTTACTCTTATCACTGCACAATATTTATTGTAACATATATCTCCTGGGAATTACCAGCAGGTGTGAGATTCAGGAGCTGTGGTGAATTTGGGTTGTGCACAATGGCTGATTCAATCAATGAATATTAATTCTTAAACATTAGAAACAACCACAACACTTTCCTCTTGACCACACACACTTCTGATCTTGGAATGATGGGTCAGTTTTGGTTTGATTATGTACAATGTGAAAACAAAAAGATTTCATTTCTTCATAAAACATTTTTTTGGACTCCATTCTCGTCAACTGCTAATTGGATGCAATGGGTTCTGCTTAACTTCAAATAGATTGTATTTAGATCTTTCTTATATAGAAACAACCTGAAATGGTCAAGAGCAAATGCTCACAAACGCATTTCTTGTTTCCCAGATAATGAAAGGAAGATGGAGTTTTTCCTGAGACCGGAGTATTTGAATCTGAATGTCCTGAGATCACAGCTGCACCTGCACATTGCCAACCCAGATAGACTGGTGCTGGAGGCAGAGATCAGGATGAAAATGCAAGGCACCACTGTTGCCAAAACCACACGGTAAGGAGAGGTCAAAGCATATTGATCTTAACCCAGTAACATAACTAACCACCGTTGTCACCAGGTTTATTTATTTGGTGGGTTACAGAGCCATACGGGTGAGGAGGACCCCACGGTGGATGCCGCAGTGGCAAATTCAGCATGGACTGGGATAGCGGACATTACAATGAATGTTCATCCCCTGGGGTAGAGAAAGCTCAGGGAAAGTTTCCGTCCATGTCCAGAAATCACTGGTGCAAATGTGTTTGTCTTCGTCAGGTGATGATTGGGCTAGGCTGTGATGCCTTACCTGTTCGAATAGTCTGACAACATTCCTTGTCAATAGTTATGCATGGATAATGATCTTTGGACAGGGTACCTGAGGGAACCCTGTGGAAATATGTCTCAAGGAGAGAGGCTAAAATTCTGAGATGATAAACTGGCAGCAAATGGAATTCTGTTTTTAAATCGATCGGGTCACATTGTTGGGGGTGTGGTCTGCTTTTTCTGGCTGCCCACTGCAAGTGTGAAATCCCTGACCTCAGGTGACCATCATTCATCTCTTTGAGAGTCACCAACCCAAGCTACTCATTCAATTCATGAGGGCATAGTTGGCAAGGTCAGCATTTATTGCCTATCTCTAATTGCCCCTGAGAAGGTGGTGGTGAGCTGCTGCCTTGAACCGCTGCAGTCCCTGTAGTGTAGGTACACCCACAGTGCTGTTAGGGAGAGTTCTAGGATTTTGACCAAGCAACAGTGAAGGAATAGTGATATAATTCCAAATCAGGATGGTGCCTGAATTGCAGGGGAGAATGCAGTTGCTGTTTTCTGTTTGCCTGAGGTTTATTGCACATTCATCTGGAATGATACATCCCAAATTTAGAGCTGATTGGCAGTAGGCTTTGTGAGAGCCTGACTCCCCATCCCAGCCCACTTTCTCCCAAATATATACGGAAGCACTGCCAGAGTTCAAACTGGGCCATGTAGAACACTGGTAGGCTTCCCATCGTTTGTCTATCAAGGACTACCCCATTAGGCAAGGTTATATGGAGCTTAGTGTCATAGTCATAGAGTTACAGCACAGAAAGAGGCCCTTCAGCCCATCTTGTCCATCCCGGTCATCAAGCACCTATCTATTCTAATCCCATTTTCCAGCACTTGGCCCATAGCCCTGTATGCTATGGCATTTCAAGTGCTCATCTAAATACTACTTAAATGTTGTGAGGGTTCTTGCCTTTATCACCCCCTCAGGCAGTGTGTTCCAGGTTTCAACCACCCTCTGGGTGAAAAATGTTTTCCTCAAATCCTCTCTAAACCTCCTGCCCCTTACCTTAAATCTATGCCCCCTGGTTATTGACATCTCCGCTAAGGGGAAAAGTTTCTTCCTATCTACCCTATCTATGCCCCTCATAATTTTGTATAACTCTTAACGGGTCCCCTCTCAGCCTTCTCTGCTCTGAGGAAAACAACCCTAGTCTATCCAGTCTCACTTCATAGCTGAAACGCTCCAGCCCAGGCAACATCCTGGTGAATCTCCTCTGCACCCTCTCCAGTGCAATCACATGCTTCCTATAGTGTGGCGACCAGTGGGAAGAAACATCTCCCAGGGGCAGATCTCCATGCTGGCTGGCCAAATCATTGCCACATCCTTCAGCTGGAAATATTTCTACTCCATGAGAGACCCAATTTACATCACCAAATGATGAACAGGCACTAATTGGTCACTGATTGAAATTTGCCTCCCATCTTTGATTGTTCTAATAGTCAATCCACCAGAGCAGAGAAGTGGGAAATCTGCTGCCTGTCCTCACTAATACAGTTGTACAGCTTAGGCTGGACATTGAACATTTGTTTCATATGGAGTGAAGTTCCTCACGTTTGGGTAGAGCATGAAAATTCAATAGTGCTCCTTAAAAATCAATGTAAAGCATTATCAGATTTACTGATCATTGGGCTCCCTGACTTCATGGACTCCACAGAGTGCAGCCTGTGAAAATATACAGCCTAATTGATGATCGTTTGCTGAATAGGGTCACAACAGGGCATGGTATTGGGGGGAGGTTCTCACTCAAGTTTTTTTTGACCTCTGTCCAAGTCTGAAAATATACAATGTCCACTGGGTATCTCTGTTCATTTGGGAAACTGGAGGGTGAATCCAGGAAAGCTGCAGCCATTGTCCAGATGTTACTTACATCTTATCTTCATCTTTGTGTTTCAGAAACATCACTTGGCACAAGTATGGTGAATCTGAGCTGGCCTTTGACACGTTGTTCCTGTTCAAGATGATGAAGGAGGCGCATTTTAAGGAGGGTGGTGGGACCACTGAGTTATCCCTGATACTGAAATGCTTTCAGGGCTATGACCCACTGTCATGCAGCGAGCACGGGGTCAGTGTATTGCGTGCACCTTTCATGGCCATTGGTTACATTTAGAACACACCACATTTTAAAGAGGGACATACACCATCAGGGCCCCCTCACCAGCCGACTAACTGAATGAATGAATGAATGTGCAGGCAGCTGAGGCACGCTGGAGTAATGGGGTCATCACTTGATATTCAGATCCTTGCTATGTTGCAATCAGCAGTTTAACCGGTTTGCAGCAGCTCCACTAACAGGGGTCCCTGATGGCGGGACTCGCTCCACTAACAGGGGTCCCTGATGGCGGGACTCGCTCCACTAGCAGGGGTCCCTGATGGCGGGACTCGCTCCACTAGCAGGGGTCCCTGATGGCGGGACTCGCTCCACTAGCAGGGGTCCCTGATGGCGGGACTCGCTCCACTAACAGGGGTCCCTGATGGCGGGACTCGCTCCGTTAACGGGGGACCCTACCCTGATGGCGGGACTCGCTCCGTTAACGGGGGACCCTACCCTGATGGCGGGACTCGCTCCGTTAACGGGGGGCCCTACCCTGATGGCGGGACTCGCTCCGTTAACGGGGGGCCCTACCCTGATGGCGGGACTCGCTCCGTTAACGGGGGGCCCTACCCTGATGGCGGGACTCGCTCCGTTAACGGGGGGCCCTACCCTGATGGCGGGACTCGCTCCGTTAACGGGGGGCCCTACCCTGATGGCGGGACTCGCTCCGTTAACGGGGGGCCCTACCCTGATGGCGGGACTCGCTCCGTTAACGGGGGGCCCTACCCTGATGGCGGGACTCGCTCCGTTAACGGGGGACCCTACCCTGATGGCGGGACTCGCTCCGTTAACGGGGGGCCCTACCCTGATGGCGGGACTCGCTCCGTTAACGGGGGGCCCTACCCTGATGGCGGGACTCGCTCCGTTAACGGGGGGCCCTACCCTGATGGCGGGACTCGCTCCGTTAACGGGGGGCCCTACCCTGATGGCGGGACTCGCTCCGTTAACGGGGGGCCCTACCCTGATGGCGGGACTCGCTCCGTTAACGGGGGGCCCTACCCTGATGGCGGGACTCGCTCCGTTAACGGGGGGCCCTACCCTGATGGCGGGACTCGCGCCGTTAACGGGGGGCCCTACCCTGATGGCGGGACTCGCGCCGTTAACGGGGGGCCCTACCCTGATGGCGGGACTCGCGCCGTTAACGGGGGGCCCTACCCTGATGGCGGGACTCGCGCCGTTAACGGGGGGCCCTACCCTGATGGCGGGACTCGCGCCGTTAACGGGGGGCCCTACCCTGATGGCGGGACTCGCGCCGTTAACGGGGGGCCCTACCCTGATGGCGGGACTCGCGCCGTTAACGGGGGGCCCTACCCCGATGGCGGGACTCGCGCCGTTAACGGGGGGCCCTACCCCGATGGCGGGACTCGCGCCGTTAACGGGGGGCCCTACCCCGATGGCGGGACTCGCGCCGTTAACGGGGGGCCCTACCCCGATGGCGGGACTCGCGCCGTTAACGGGGGGCCCTACCCTGATGGCGGGACTCGCGCCGTTAACGGGGGGCCCTACCCTGATGGCGGGACTCGCGCCGTTAACGGGGGGCCCTGATGGTGAAGCACATTCAATTAATGAGCCTCCTGAAGTTGAGGCTCCATCATAAAGTGTTTTAAGTGGTAGTGTAGCCGAGCGGTCTAAGGCGCTGGACTTAAATTCCAGTCTCTTAACGGGACGTGGGTTCAAATCCCACCACTGCCAGACAGTCATGTTGGGGGCTTCATGCAAATCGCTTCCGGTGGAGTGGAGGCTGCTAAAATTTTTTTTTTTTTTAAATGTTTTAAAACCAAAAATGTTTAGTCAGTATAGAACACTCGATACCAAAGATGCCACGCTTCTTCGGTGTGAGCACCTGGTCTCACTGACTGGAATGAGGTGGGCAGATTGCATGCTGTTCAAAAACAGTTGCAATAACACCACACGAGCAGATCAGTGGGTGTACAGTCATTGACCAGACGAATTACCTCATTGAAACAGTTGTGAGAGATACTGAGACATTGCTGCATCACAATGGGACTTACCCAGTTGACAGTATAAATGTACAGAAGATGACGCAGGGTGTGTGTGAGTTGACAGTACTGCGAATGGCCAACATTCCCCACCCCCGCAACCCCCGGCCAGCTCCGTGCGTTAAATTACTGGAGAAGTGCAAATGGAAGAATATGCCGGCAAGTGATCATTTTCGACTATTAAGCCTCACCAACCCATGGGAGTCAACGATTTGACCCAAGTGGCACCGGGAGGCTTGAGAGCCAAGAATAATCAGTTATTCAGGCCTTATCACCACCAATGCCACCTACTTACAGCAATATTGGCCTAGAGATTACACTGTGATATTAGTGTACAAATATTTAAATGTTAGTATAGATTTTTTATATTCAGTTGCTGACAATTTACAATAATTTCATAAACACTTTAGATATTAATATTGCAGTGCTGTTTCCAGGTAGGGTCCAAAGGTAATGTCATGCATATGACTCACTAGTCACACGCACTTTAGAAAAGCTGTACAGAATTTTTATGCATACAGAACCTGTAAATACAGATTGAATCTATTTATGTATATTTTAAGACTTTTTTTTCTAAATAAAAAATCTGAGAATTGGTTCAATTAGGACAGCTTTTGTGTGATGTTACAACATGCTATAAAAAGACATTGATATTCAGAACTGTTTTGTATTTAAAAACTGGTGAATCTTTGCAAGACCACCTTTTTTTCCTCAGTTTTCTTCCCCCACCTCTCCAATTTCTTTACTAGAATACGATTCATGGGCACTAGTTGTACTTTGGTATCTCACGCATTCTCTGTGTGAGCTGAGACAGTGATTGCTGGTGGGCTATATCTTTTATCTCCTTCAGACAGGTGGATGCATAAGATGCGATGGCCTTTTGTGAAAAAAGTTCAGGGAATTTGGTCATTCTCATTGCATTTGCCTACACTAACAATGCTTCTAAATGTAATTCATCCATTTAATGTGGAGACAAAGGCCACCCATTCCATCCTTATCTGGCCATGCAGCATGTAGTAAAGGTAGAATAATATGGCACAGGAGGCCATTCGGCCCATCATACCTGTGTTGGTTTTAATAGAGCTACCCAGTTAATTCTCCTCCCCTGCTCTTTCCCCATTGCCCTAATAATTATTTCCTTTTAAATATTTATTCAATCCCCTTTTGAAAGTGTCTATTGAATCTGCTTCTACCATCCTTTCAGGTAGTGTATTCTTGATCATAACATCTCAATGCATATCAAAAAACCCTCCCAGATCTGCAATACCCTACTCTTAAAACTGAGATCGATACATCATTGTTGGAAGCAAAATGTTTAGATGGAACCAGCTCCAGCGATTGAATAGTTTATTCCTGTTCTGAGGATAACACATGTAACGAACATTTTGATCAGTTGAATAACTGATGCTGGCAAGTTGATCAAAGATGGTCAGACCAGGCAGTGGAAGTTCTCGTGAGAGACACTAACCTGTGATAGCCCATAAGTCAGTTGTCCCTTTCCAATGATGGATGGCCACTGGTCCGTGTCTGAAAGAGTGACCAGCTGATATTACAAGGGGTGTACTGTGCTAATGAGAGACTGACTGAAGGAGGTCAACTCACACTTCAAGCTTCAGACCGAACTGCTGGTCTTCAGTGTCCTGATACAGCACACCTCATTCTCAAGTATTCATTTAAGCTCTGAGGGTGAATTTTAACCCAGCTGTTCAAACCTATTCTGATTATTTTTAGGCAACGTAAGGCCTAACTTTTAATCATAATTTAGAAATCTAAATTGTATAGTCACTTCTAAATTTCCTCCAGGACAAAATTCATGCTTTACATTTTAAGTTGGCATAGGTGATGGTTGAATTGATTACGGCAGGGACTTAACTAAACCATGAAGAGCCCGGTTTTGATCCCTAGACTGAGCCGAGTTTTGAGGTCTGAGCCAAGTGGCAGTAAAACCCCTTAAAGGGCTGCTTCTGGTTTTTGCCAAGTATCACCAACAGGCAAACTGCATGTATGCATAAAAATTTGAGAAAGAACTTCAGCCATTGCACCCTTTGCATTGACCACATGAAGCCACTGCCTTGAGGTAGGAGAAAATTAGCATAAAAATTTATTAAAATATTTAAAACAGTAAGATAGTTTATAAATGCACACTAGGTTGTAACCTATGCCATTGCATCAAATTCTTGCCACTATTAGTTAAACAGACAAGCATTTATTTTCATTATAATTTACTATTTTTAAGGTAACTTTAATCAAGACTGAAGTTCTATGGTAAGCCTGCAATGGAAGATTATTGTTGCTTTTTAAGTTTAACACAAGACCCCCTGATCCTTATAATTTAGTTAACTGCTAGGACAATTCCCTTCATTGTGATGCAGCTCTTTGTGAGAGGGTGTGGTGGAGGAAAGTCAGGAGTCAAATCTTTGCTTAAGTAGGTGATGATGGTGCGGAATCAGTAATCTCTCGAGAGACCTGAACACTTTCAATGACCTCTCAGTTTAAGTGCTCTTACATTAAGGCAATGCAAGCAAAAGCTGACATGCAGTTTTCTCACTCTTGGCTGCATTCCTAAGTATACATGACCCAGACCTTCAGGGAACCACAAAAATGGGCCAATGAATCTGCTATTGGATCAAAGCCTCTTGTTCCAGTAAGCTAAGTGCACAGAATGGTTTCTGAGTGCCATAGAGAGGAGGGATTTGTATTTATAATTGTGCCTTTCATGACCTCAGGACAAAGCAAAGCACCACAGCCAATGACGTACTTTTGAAGTGTACAATTGTAATGGAGAAATAGTGAAACACAGCATACACCTATGAAATGCTGCATAAAAAATAAGGGGGTAGTCATTGAAATATTCTTCATTTCTTCCCTCGGCTTTTGCCTTAATGCTCCTGTTTTCAATTGCCAGCTGAACCCACCTTGCCCTATCTCTCTCTCTCCCGCTTTACTCTCCCTCCATTTAAACTCCGCCCCACATTCATCAAATGCCCTTGACTTTGCTATTTCATGTAGTCTCTTATGTTTCCATCGCCTTGATGATAGACAAGGCCATCACTGAGCACTTGTATCATTGACCACCTACATCCCTGAACTCCATCCAATCCACACCTGTATCTTCACTCCAAGTTACTTAAAGCAACACTTTCACATTCACAGCTCTCTTACCTTTGGCCTTCCATTTGCCAAAATATTTCTGCAGCAGTTAATCTGTTGAACTATTCCCTCAAGTCCACTTTTGAATCCCTTGGCCCCAGTACAACCCTTACTCATTAACATCCTGGTCATCCCCCTTGGTATGACTTGCATCTTGCACCCTAAACTCTGAGAGATGCAGACTTAAACTGGTTACAACGTACAACTGGTTTAAACATTCATCACAATACCTGGTTGGGCCGCACAATAACCATCAGGCATAGCTCTACTCTGCCAAAACCATTCACTGCTCCAAGATTATGCTGGAAAGCAAAGATCTCCTTTGTTTTTTTCCTCAATTACCATGCATCTCCTCCAATAAAAATGTGACAAAATCATGGGTTTCTTTATCACTAAGATAGAGGCCATCCAGTCTGTTTTTCCACCAACTAAACCATCCCCACCCCCTCTCTCAGCCACATCCACTGCCTGAGCATTGGACCCGCCTCTTTCTCTATTCAAGGAGAGGTGGTGGCATAGTAGTATTGTCACTCGACTGGTAATCCAGAGACCCAGGGTGATGCTATGGGGACCCGGGTTCAAATCCTGCCATGGCAGATGGTACAATTTGAATTCAATAAAAATCATCTGGAATTAAAAGTCTAATGATGACCATGAAACCATTGCCGATTGTCGTAAAAACAAATCTGGTTTACTAATGTCCTTTAGGACAGGAAATTTGCCGTCCTTACGTGTTCTGGCCTACAAAAGACTCCAGACCCATAAGATGTAGGAGCTGAAGTAGGCCATTTGGCCCATCGAGCAATGTGGTTGACTCGCAAATGCCCTCTGAACAAGGGCAATTAGGGATAGGCAATAAATGCTGGCCCAGCCAGTGATGCCCACATCCCATGAACGAAAATTTTTTTTGCATGTGTCCCCTCACGCCCAAAATGATCTTACCTCCTGCTCCCTCAACCCCACTGCTACCAAATTGCTGAACACACAAACTCCCTTCCTGACCACTGCTAGTCGTAAAATGATTTCCTCTCTTCAGCTGCTGTTGCCCTCCCGTTCAAAACTGCCATCTTCACTCTCTACCCACCCTTCATAAAAGCTCCATCAACCTCTTTCCTTGTAAATTCCCATCGCATGTCTAACCCGCCCTTTCATTTTCAGCCTCCTGCGCCTGCTCAAATCTGTGTTTAACTTCCCCACAGTGCTATGTCTGAATGTCTCCAATCAGTTTTCTATCCCTCCCCATACAGCATTGAAACGATCCTAATCTAATTCACTAATGACATCCTGAGACTAGGACCATGATATACTATTTCTCCGCCTCCTTCTTCACCTCTCTGCAGCCATTGACACAGCCCACCACACATCACACAAAGGTATATGTTCAGTTTCTATATGTACCCTGATGACATCAAACGCGTCCTCTCCTCTATCTTTTCTTAACTCCTCTACTGCTTCTGTGTTGTCAGTTATGTGTTTGACAGCCAGAATCCGATAAGATGCAATTTCCCCCCTTCCATTCCCTTCTTTGACCATTGTCTGCAGTTAAATCAGACTGTTTGCAAGCTCAGAATCTATCTGACCCCCAAGCTGAGCTTCCGACCTCATAGCTTATCCCTCACAAAAACCACTTAACTCTCCAAGACATTGGTCACCTCCACACCGGCCCACTCCCACTGAAATCTCCATTCATGCCTTTGTCACCTCCAAGCCTAATTATTCTAATGACGTCTTGGCCAACCGTTCATCCTCCAATTTCCTTAAACTTCAGCTCACCCAAAACTCTGCTGTCCATAAAACTACTAAAACTCTCTTACCCAGCCATCATGCTTCCCCAAAACCTCAAAGTTAAAATTTTCATCCTCCCATTTAAAAATCTTTACAGCCTAGCTGATTTTCCACATTTCAACAGTGACTACAAGAACATTTCATTGGCTGGTAAAGTGCTCTGGGATATCCTGATATCACTAGGTCAAAATCTTGGAACACTCTCCCTAACAGCACTGTGGGTGTACCTATATGACATAGACTGCAGCGGTTCAAGGAAGCGGCTCACCACCACCTTCTCAAGGGCAATGAGGAATGGGCAATACATGCTGACCTAGCCAGCGCTGCCCACGCCCCTTAAAAGAATAAAAAGGGTGCACGCCATCCTGACTTGGAAAAATATCGCTGTTCCTTCACAGTCACTGGGTCAAAATCCTGGAACTCCCTCCTTAACAGCACTGCGGGTGTACCTACACCACATGGACTGCAGTGGTTCAAGAAGGCAGCTCAACACCACTTTCTCAAGGGCAATTAGAGATGGACATTAAATGCCAGCCTAGCCAGCAACATCCACATCCTGTGAAAGAATAAAAGAGGTAATAAGAAATGAAAGTTATTTCTTTTCTTTACATATAAATATGAACCTATAAGACATTGCTGATGAGAGTGGGTGAACCTTTTAACATGTTCAACATTTTTCTGCAGCGCAGTTCATTTTAAATGTGTTAACATCTCTGCTAAATACATAACAGTGCAGGGTCAAAGATGCACCATTAACAATAATTTAATTGTCATTTCTAAGCTATAACTCTTTTTTAAAAAAAGAATCACATTGGCTCAGTAGCTTGTAAGAAGGGTCCAAAATTTTCAGTGTAAAAACCAGCACTGAGCAGTCCACATTCATATGCAGAAATTTGACCCAGCCACAATACATGAGAGTAAATGAGGCGATAACAGTTTTAAGAATAAAAGTTCCTTAGCTCTCCTACTGCTCTTTAATTTAAATTTAACAAAGCTTTATTCTCATGTAGAAACTGCATTGAGCATCTAGCTCAATGCAAATTACGGGATTAGTGTTTAATGTGAAAACATTAGGCCAGTGCAACACTGTCACCCGTGAGGTTAGAATTCTACTTTATGTAAAAGCTGGGAACAGCTGAATTGTCTTTTCTACTACTTAAAGAGACTTTCAAAATCCAAAGTCATACTGCACTCTCCACAGATGCTGCCAGACCTGCCGAGGTTTGCCGGCATTTTCTGCCTTTATTTCAGATTTCCAGCATCTGCAGTATTTTACATTTATCTTCAAAATCATATTTAGTGTAAGGACAATACTGAGGGCCCAGATGACTTTGCAAGTTTATCCAATAAATAGCAGATCCAAACTAAACTAAGAGAGTCATTGATTCACAATTCTGCACTGAGTTAGCTGATGCCAGTAAGGTTCTTGAGGGGATGGTAACTAAAGTAAGTCATTAGGTTAAGAGAGTGGTTAATAAAGCATCCCTAGGCTGTATTAATAGGAGCATAGAGCACAAAAGCAAGGTTATGTTGAAATAAAAGCAAAATGCTGGAAATCTGAAACAAAAACAGAAAATGCTGGAAAAACTCAGGTCTGACAGCATCTATGGAGAGAGAAACAGAGTTAATGTTTCGAGCCTCTATGACTCTTCTTCAGAGCTCTGTTATGTTAACTCTGTTTCTCTCTCCACAGATGCTGAGCTTATGTTGAACTTGTATAAGACACGAGTTCGGCCTCAGCTGGAGTATTGAGTCCAATTCTGAGCGCCGCACTTTAGGGAAGATGTGAAGGCACTGGAGAGAGTGCAGAAAAGATTCACAAGAATGGATCCAGGGATGAGGAACTTCAGTTATAAGGATATATTGGAGAACTTGGGATTGTTTTCCTTGGAGAAGGCTGAGAAGAGAATTGATAGAGGTTCTCAAAATCAGGAGGGGTCTGGACAGAGTAGATAGGGAGAAACTGTTTTCACTCGTAAAAGGATCAAGAATGACAGGGCACAGATTTAATGTAATTGGTGAAAGAAGCAAAAACGATATCAGGAAAATCTTTTTCTTACAGAGAGCGGTTAAGCTCTGGAATACATTGCATGAGAGTGTGGCGGAGGCAGGTTCAATTGAAGCCTTCAAAAGTGAATTAGGCTGTTATCTGAAAAGGAAGAATGTGCAGGGTTACGGGGAGAAGGTGGGAGAATGGCACTAAGTGAATTGCTAATGGAGAGCCGGTGGACAGGATGGGCTGAATGGCCTCCTTCTGCACTGTAACAATTTTGTGATTTTTTTTCATTGCAGATCTCCAGTCATCGACAAGTACATGCCCAGAAGAAGCTACTGGATAATGAAGATGATTTAATTTGGCAGTGACCAGTTGAATGGGCTACCAGTAAGCCACTGTCTAGATTCACAAATTAACAATGAATGATTGAAGAGGTACCAGAGGGTAAGCTGCTCTGCCATTGATGGATGGCTTCAGCTGCCTAGTTCCTAAACTCTGGAATTCCCTCCGGGGTCACTGTCTCCTCTTAAGACACGACTTAAACCTACCTCTTTGAATGTGCTTTTGATCATCCATCCTACTATTATGTTAGATGGCTTAGTGTCAACATTTGCTTGGTAACGCTCCTGTGAAGCACCAGATGATGTCATATCAAGCTAAAGGCACAATATAAATCCAAGCCACGGAAGACAAATTGATGTTAATCACGAGTTTGGTGGAAGCCGCGGGTGGACACAGGATGCACTGTGAACCGAAGCATTTAGCAATTAATTCTACAGAAAAGCCCACTTCCTCCCTCTCAATTGAACACTTTAGTCAAAGAAAGGCACACTGAACAAAGTATATTCAATTTATTGCACAGATGTGAGAACACAGCCTGAGCTGAAACCCAGAAGGCATTTTACTCAAGCCCACATACAGCAGATTTTCCAAATAAAATTCTACAAAGTACCATTAGAACAAATATCCTGCAATGCTGAGGCAATCTGACAGTTAGGAAATGTAGTTAACAACTAGTAGTATAAGCAGTAGTATAACTAGTTGTAGAACAATAATTGATCAGCCAAATTGCAGCACTGAGTGCAAGGTCATACTATCAATACTGAAGTTATATAAAGTATTACAGGACTGCATGGTTACTATAGCCAGACAGTATAAATTGGTTTATACAGATTAATTTATGCAGATCAGATGGAGTTAGGGTCATGTGATGCAGACCACACAGTTCTATTCCCTTGGTTAGTGAGGCTGAAGTGCTGAGGGTGGATACAGTGGAATGAACAGATGAGGAGGAGCAAGTTGTCGTGACAAAGGGAACACTGATGCTCCTGTGGTTACCGCAGTACTGTGGGCAATAATATGGCGACAATGGCAACTGTGCCACGTTGCTGTTGTTCTTCAGTGGAAAAGAGAAAGTAAAGTGATAGCCAAATATTGGTGCACACCCACAGGTATAGAGTTAAGGTGGTCCACTAAAATTTACAAAATCAATTAATGCCATTTTCGCGAAAGCGAGAATGAAGGCATAATGGGCTTAATTTTCCACCTGGATGTAATGGTAGAAAAGTCTAGCTCAAAAGTTTTTAGGAAGAAGAAAAGGCCTATCAAGCTCACACTTTTACAATGGATTT
The DNA here is from genome assembly GCF_964194155.1 of Cetorhinus maximus. Classification (NCBI taxonomy): domain Eukaryota; kingdom Metazoa; phylum Chordata; class Chondrichthyes; order Lamniformes; family Cetorhinidae; genus Cetorhinus; species Cetorhinus maximus. The sequence continues at coordinate 113,177,665 of NC_135890.1, forward strand.
CAACTTCAGCTACCTGTCTTATCACCAAGTCCGGCAATTACCACTGGCTTCCAAACATATATAAAACCCACTTATACTGTCTGCTTCAATGACCTCCCCAGTAATTTGTTTCATCAATGTATCACTCTTTGCTTAATACTAGGACACAAAACCAGCCGTATAATGAAGTCTAAGAGACCTTCCTTTAGTTTGTCCTAGATGCAAGACTTCATTCACTGTACGAATTCAGTTTATATTTCTAAGGATTTCAATACAGGATAAACAGCTCAACTGATCAGGCCGGTCAGTCCACAGAGAACACCTTTTCCCTATTACTGTCAATTGGTCACCGGAACCGGGATTTGAGACAATTTGCCCAAGTCTCACCTTCCCCCTCCGCGTCGCACGGGGCAAACTTGTAACTCATGACCTTCCAGATGTGAGAAAAACAAATTTTTATCTCATAGCTCCAAGATTCAGGAATTGTGAAATAAAAACAAACAAAATTGCTGGTAAGACACAGCTGGTTGATAAGCGTCTAAAAGTGAAAGGCATTTCGATAGGACCCTTCAGCAGCAAAATATGGGTCCTTAGTTTTCCTGCATTTTCTCCCAAAGTAAATTAACATTTTATATCTGATAAATATGTATGTCATTGCTTTCAATTTAGTACAAATGCCATGCACTAGCCTCTCTCTTTCCTTTATTCCACTAGTCAATTTATGGTAAAACTTAAGTTACTTATAAATGTTAAGAAAATCAGCTATCGTTGCTAACTATCAAAATTCCTAATATCTCTGATCTCAGCTACAGCATTTGTGTAAAGTGCAAAGCTTAACAGATGAAAAATATCACTATATCTCAGTCTAGGCATCTGCGTGCTGTTACAATTAGCCTCAGTGCCTCTGGGCTGACGGGGGGAGGGGGGAATCAGTTAGGGTTCTCACCCCTGAAAAATGCAGATAAGTGAGTGTTCAATCAGAGTTGGTTGTAATGTCGTGCAGGACTGAAAAGTCAACAAGATGAGGCAACAAAAACAAAAAACTACTGCGGATGCTGGAAATCCAAAACAAAAACAGAATTACCTGGAAAAACTCAGCAGGTCTGGCAGCATCGGTGGAGAAGAAAAGAGCCGACGTTTCGAGTCCACATGACCCTTCAGCAGAACCGTTCTGTAGAAGGGTCATGTGGACTCGAAACGTCGACTCTTTTCTTCTCCACCGATGCTGCCAGACCAGCTGAGTTTTTCCAGGTAAGATGAGGGAACACATGGACTAAGCATAAGAAGTCTGTTAACACCTGTAGAATTTCACAAGAAAACTAATGAAAATAAAACTATTAAAATTATTTTACTAGTGTTGTAATGAGCACAAGAATAGGAGTGTTGAAAATTGGGATAATACAGCAGGCCTTAAACTCTGAAATTCTAACCCCCTCCCAACACCGCCAACATCTCTCCGCCCCTCAAACCCCCTTTAGGACGCTCCTTAAAACCTATCTCTTTGAACAAGCTTTTGGTCGTTTGTACCAATATATCAAATTTTATTTGATGACACTCCTGTGAAGCATCTTGGAACATTTTACTACATTAAAAGCGTTACATAAAGGCAAGTTGTCAGACTGTGACGGGAGTTGATCAGGAATGAACACTTCTTCTACAAATTTGATTGCCAATATGAACTTGCTTCTTATGCCCGAAACTACAAATTGTACCACATTTAATCAAAACCAAGGTATGTGGACAGGATATTAAAATGAGCTCCAAGTCCATTTGGGAGCTTTCCAATTCTCAAAATCCACAATATATTTCCCATCATGATTTCTGTTGGTCCATTAATTCTTATGCATAATATGAGAAACCCTGAATCAAGTTAAGGCAAGCTGTGTGATGTGTCTTCCCCTACCCATTCCCATTGCAAAACGAAAAGATAAGTGAGGGATCTCTATTTGTTAGTCAATTTAAGCAATTATACTGAAGTAAGAGTGTACCGTCTAATGATTGTAAATCGAGTGTGTGTGACTTTTAAAAAGTTACATTTTTCTCCATTTTACAAAAATAGTGCTAGCAATTGTCCATTTAATACTGCTGGCAAATCTCAGAGGCTGGTGTGATTCAGAGCAGGTTTACTCCGTATTTTAGCAGCTTCTGCTTGGCTCTTCCTGGTAGAGCGAATGCACTGTCACGGGGGTTTGGGATGCCAGAGTTCCGGGCGGGAGTCGCAAGGTTTTGGAAGTGAGTTTCCTGGGCTGGGTTACGGCAGCTGTAAACAGCAGTGGCAGTGTTTCTGTTGGAGAAAGTGGTATTGGTTAATGCAGGATTGTCAACCGGGGGAGGGAAAATCACTTCATGTTTTTTTCTGTCTCTTTTTGGTCTTAGAAATCTAAGCTGATACTCCCAATGTCAGTGCCAGGGGAGTGCTGCACTGTTGGGCACTGTCTTTCAGATGAGGCATTAAACTGAGGCCCTCTCAAGTAGATGGAAAGGGTCCCATGGCACAATTTCAAGAGTTCTCTCCGGTGTCCTGGGCAATATTAATCCCTCAATCAACATCACTTGCTGTGTGCAAGATGGAAAGGCTTTTCCTGACACAACACTTCAACAACAACTCATTGGCTGAAAAGCACTTCTGAACCTCCTCGGGTTTTGAAAGGTGCTATATAAATGCAGCTCCGTTCTTTTTTTTTTCCGTTGAGAATATTTAGAATCGGCTCACTCATACCTTCCCAATCTGTTATTTAGTCCCAGGATAATGAGACAGGTGGATGACTTGATCCACTCTACGAATCGTCCTAAGTCCCAGGGATAGGCTTTCCCAAATAATTCTTCCCTATTGGTCACCGCTCACCATTAAGCAAATGAAGAGGCGGGTGAAGGGCATGAAAGCCCACTCCACCATTTAGTTGACACATGGGAGGCAAATAAGGGTGGGAAATTTTGGGGTGACTGTGGCCATGCTTTTCCAATCCTCCTTAGATACAAATCTTCAGCGTTGGGAGTTCTGACAAACTGCAAGGCATGAATCTATCACACATGCAGCACATGCTCCTCTTCCCTGCACCTTTATCCAGCTAGTAACAATCCCAGTTTCAAACTGGGTCTCTCCTGAGTTAGTTAACCTCAGCCAGGAAAGTAATACGGGTACCACAGCTGGGCCAGCAGGAGGTTGGGGGTCAACCTGGATTCGGACTACACCCTTCCCCCAACCTGCCCACCCAACAGTCGCTGGGCCAGAAATGACTGGAATCATAGAAGTTGCATTAATGGCGCTTGCCTTAAATCAATACGCAAAAAAGTCCATCAATTTCAGTGTAAAAGAGATACGGCACGATAAAAATATCATTTCACTGCGAGGATCCGCAATGTCTTGCTGCAGTTACTCAGCTACTTTTTTGCCTGCAGTCTGACTCGCATTACAAACTCTAGACAAAAAGTGTATTCTCTCCAACCTTCCCAACTCTTTTACTGCATCAGGAACACAACGTACCGGACAATCATCTCTTGAGTGGTACTGTTCAAGTCTGTGTGCATTAAAGCTGTTGCTCTGATGAAGTGCCCCTTCTGTGCACCAGGAGAAAGCTGAGCTTTAAAAATAAAATGGAATAGTTTGGTAGCGGTTATTCAGTCACAAGGAGAGGTTTTGCTGCCAGAGATTTTACCATTATAGGTCTTGGTCTACTGAACCACATCAAATGCAACACTATAGTTTAGCGTTTGCAGATTTTGATTCCCCTCCCCAATCTTTTTCCCTCCTTTGCTAATGATGTTTTCGGGTATGGTTGCACAGATGTCGGATCACCCTCCAGCACATCACCCATGGACAATGATTCAAACGGCAACTTTGACAGCAAACATCAGACTGGTCACATACTTGTCAGGGGTCTCTGGATAGCAATTAGAAGCCGTAACCTTGGTTAATTTACTGTGCCCTATTCCTGGAGCTCGAACAACAATTGCAGCAATTTTTCCATCTCCTGACTTCAGCGAACTCAGTACACATAGGGGATTGAACCAGATGCTGCCTGTTCATTGTGGCTTAGCAACTCACTAAAGCTTTAGCAAGCTCCTTTCCGTTCCCCCTTTCTGGAAAATTCTGGGCTCTTAAGATACATGATTATTTACTTGAATATTGTCATCCTATTGTGTGATTTTGTCTTCACTTGAATTTACACTAACGGATTTGTGTGGCTCAATGCCTGCAGTTGATACAATCATTCTTTCCTCATTCACGCTTTCTTCCTTTACACACGTTCAATTTTTCCAAGTGATCCAGGCTCTTTAGAGATTGGAAGTGATTCTGTAGCCACTTACAGGACGGGTTCCAGCACATCTTCATGGCAGCCAGTTTCAGGGTGTTGGTGGATGGGGAAAGTATAACTCATTTGGTCACCTTCAACACAACTTCTCTAAAACTCTCTTCGCTGGACTTCAACCTTCATCGTGCAAAAAAAAAAATCCCAACTCATTCAGTGTTCCGCCATTTACCCCCCCTCCGAACTAAATTCCACTTATCCATCGACCCCTGTCCTCATCTGACCTTCACTGGCTCCCCATTTCCAGGGCATTTATTTCAAAACCCACGTTTTCATTTATAAATCCTTCCAGAGCCTTATCCAGCCTCGCTTCCCATCACACACTGTCTGCCCTTCTGAGTCTGGGCTACTTACTGCCCATCCTGTGGCAAGGTGAGCAGCTCTCATGGAGAAAGTTAAGGTTCAGTCCTGCCATGGGGTCCGGATGAACGGGTGGTGTGGTGGGGATGCGGCCAGAGCTGCGGGAGCTGTGCTGGGGGCGCAGGCAGGAGGAGAATGGGTGCCCAGGACGGCGGACTCAGATACAGCACGATTCCATGGAACAAGGGGCAGCTGGTCACCCTGATCCTCCGTCACCCTGTGCTAAACAACCTGCGCTGTTGCAACATCTCTCCCCACCTTCAACAGCTTTCTCAAAACCTATAGCTCGGATCACCCTTGGCTTAGCTCCCCTAATCTTCTCATTTCCCCCTCAGTGTCCCATCTATCCCTTTGTGAAGCACCTTAGAAGCACGCTGATCTACCAGGTAGAGACTGGATTGGAGACCACTGAGGACATCTGCTGGTCCCTTTCCAGACAGCACCTTCTTCTCTCCTGTTTTTGCCTTTACTGGCTTTTGCAAGTTGAATGAAATCTGATTTTATTCCACGTCATCTAAGCTGTCCCTAGTGTACTGAGGAATGTTAGTCCATCTTGTTTATTTATCAGAAGGGCAGAATTTAAAAATGTGTGTGTAATGACTGGCATTGACCAATTCAGATCCATTAGTAGTTTCTAAAAGACAGACTTGAAGAGAAAAAATTTCAGGGACATGGGGAAAAGTGGGGCTAACTGGGATTGTTCTTTGAAAGATCGGAGACAAACACAATGAGTCAAATGGCCTCCTTCTGTGCATTACTGTCCTATGATTCTATATATGGGAAGCCAGTTAAACCTGAAAATGTTTATGCTGGAATTTCACCCAATATCTCAGTCAC
>NC_135890.1:113783350-114056245 GCF_964194155.1 Cetorhinus maximus
CACTTATCGTTAGTTTAATGATCACAAATTATGGCAAATTCCTTTTTCATTGCTGTATATAATTGCTGTAATTTTCTGGGTAGATGGTGCATCATGATATGGTAACAATCTGGATCTATCTCAATTATCTTTGAAATACAATGTGCGATAACAGTTCTCTACTTTTTTTTCTATCTGTCTCTTATTCATGTTCTAAACCTAACACCCAGGAGGGGAGTGGAGGTGAATTTAAAAATTACTATTCAACACATGCTAATTTTCCAAAACTGTTAGCCTATTGTGGAGTTCACCTTTTTATTATTTTGAAAAGCTAAATTTAGTTACCCCTGACTTCCCCTCGAAACCAAAAAAAATTCATTTTACCACAAGCGTCCTTCACTGAAGGCATGATAGTTACCTCCTGAGTGGTTGGCTGGCCTGACCAGTGTAGGTTTTCTGGCACCTGTAACAAGAATGGACAAACCTACTCCGTAAAGAGAGAAGCCTGTGCAAACTGAATTCCCATACTCTTTTTTCCTTTGAGTACTTGGGAACTTGCAGTTCTGTATGATTAACGACAGTGATTGCCTTGACATCTTTTGCCACTTTGAGGAGGTCCCAGGGTTACACAGTCATCTCTGCTCAAGGGAGAGAAAGGCTGATGACATATATCATCATTAAAGATTTGTTTTCCACCATGCCTTAGTGATTTCAGAATCATGCCCATGGCCAGAAGTCAGGTACCTCCAGGCCCCTAGGGTGGTGTGTCTGTAGTTCGAAGCCGGAGGTCTTTTTGGCCATGGTTCTTTGTCTGACAGGACTGTTATGCTGGCTCCTGTGTCTAATTTAAAGCTGGTCAAATGGCCATTGACTGAAACGTCCACATTCCAAAAGGAGAAACCCATGACCTTTGACTTGACCCAGGAAGGATGGCTGTGTGTCTTGCGGGCTTGCAGTCTTGACCTTGTGGGATAATCTTTGGGCCTTCTGTGCATCTCAGACTTTTTGCCCCGCACAGTTTGCCGTGGTGTCCAATCCTGTTACGCTGAAAGCATTGGGCTTAAATTGCAGGACAGTGATCTCGCCTATGGGGGGCCTTTGCTCCATTGCCCTGGCACGGTCACTCTGCTGGTCAGTTTGAGTATTGCTTTCCCTGACCTAGAGTGCACCTGTCACTTTGTTGCTTAACTAGCTGGACTGTGGGTTGGCCTCTGCACCACACTTCATTCTCTCCCCTTAAAATGGCCCTGTGTTGCTCATGGAGTTCTGACTATCTAACTATCTGGATTGCCTTTTCTAGGGTTAGACCTTGCTTTGTTTGCAGGAGGTCAGAGAGTGTGCCATCTGCTGCTCTGGCCGCTATTCTGTCTCTGATGAGCTTTGGTTTTAAATGTCCATACTTGCAACCTTCTGCCATCCTGTACAGGTCATTGATAAATGAATCAAAATGTTCTCTTGGCTGTTGGACTCTCTTATTGAATTTAGCTCTTTCAAGTATTTCATTGTTTCTTAGGTTAAAGTAAAAGTAGAATGATTCTAGCACCTCTTTGAATTTTGCGGATGATTCATTAATTCTCTGTCCTGCTATAATGTCATCAGCAACTGGGCCAACCGAGTAAAGCAGCATGTTCACCTTCTCTTCTGCTGACTTTTTAATTATGCAATGCTGTATCTTAAGAATATTTTCCTCTAAAGTCCCCAATTTTGTGATTGATCTGGACCTTGGATTAATCCGAATTGATTTGGAAGTATGGAAGTATATGTTTTGCTTTAAGAGCTTTCTGGATTTCAAGATGGTGTCGCCGTTCACTCAGAGACAAAAGGATTTCCAGCTCTTGTCAGTTCTGTCAGGCTCCACAAGTACAGGTGATGGTGCTTAGCTTGAAAGAAAATTGACAATGGCTGCCTGGTTTGGCTGCCTGCAGAGTTCTTTTGTTCAGCGTTTATGTTTATATTCACAAACTCATCAAATCTTAGTTTTTGCTTGGTTTTCGCTGGATTTAAAAAGTCGCTATTCTCCTGGATTATTTAATTAATCATTTTTTTTGTTTCAGAGCGAGCTTGGACATATATCGACTTTGGGATTGAGTTTCAGGAATGGGTTTTCTCACACTGCTGTTTTGACTCTGAACTATTTTAAAGATTTCTCAGGACTTGCTGTAGCCCAGAGTTTTAAAAGATTTAGCTCACCTTGCTGACTCTACATACTGGGATTTGAAGGTGGACTTTGAAAGGAGCTGCAATGAAGCCTTCTGCTGCGTTATGGAATTTTAAACTCCTGCCTTAAGCTGCCAAGCCTTTCTTTGGAGTTTTTTATTGGTGACTTTTCCTCTGCACATCTGCTTCTGGAGCTTGTTTTCAGGTAGGAATACTTTTTTTTGAATTGTTCCCCAGTCTTCCAGCATTTTTGTTTGTCTCTGCACTTTAGCGAGGTTTTGGGTTTTTTTACACGAGCTGCCACCATGTTGTGGGGTGTTGGTTAATAGGTTTGATGAAGCTTTTGTAGCCTTTAGCAGGTTAACTGTAAGTCTTTATTAACTACTAGAACTATTTGTAAATTTTAAAAAAATATTCATGCATGGGATGTGGGCATCACTGCCCATCCCTAACTGCTCAGAGAACATTTTAAGAGCCAAGCACATTGTTGTAAGTCTGGAGTCACATTTAGGCCAGACCAGGTAAGGACAGCAGATTTCCTTCCCTGAAGGATATTAGTGAACCTGATGGGTTTTTACAACAATTGGCAATGGTTTTGTGCTCATCATTAGACTTTCTACTGAATTCAAATTTCACCATCTGCTGTGGTGGGATTTGAACCCAGGTCCCCAGAGCATTATCCTGGGATCTCTGGAATACCAGTGCAGTGACAATGTCACTATGCCACCACCTCCCCTCCACAGTAAAGTGTACAAGCTAGGAGCTGCCTCCTTGCTTGCTGGTGCACATGGCTCTGTCCAACACCACACTGCCCCCTAGGTGCAGGTCATGTGTTCTCTTACATCATTATGTGGGTGGTACTATACTCAGTCCCATATTAACCCTATGTGTATCAGACCATTATATACAGTTAGCCCACCACCTTCTTGCTCATCCTGAGCTGTCCCCCATAATGCAGCAGGTGGACGGGCGCTGAAATGGGCAGCCTGCCCACCACATATAAATAAATAATTAAGGATCAAATGAGCTTGTTAACAAGCCAATTTACCCCAATGTCATGCTGCCCATGGCAAAGCACGGTTGGCATGGGCAGGCAGGTGGGATTGGGCAGCCCTTTCTTTCAAAAAGTTTTTAGAAGAGTGAGGAGTAGGGGATACTATCTTCTGGGGGGTTCCTTTGTGCATTGGGGCCCTCCCCCTCAAAGATAGCATCCCCGTTTCCTTCCTCCCTGCTGGCACAGCACAACCCACATCCTCACCAACCCTCTCCCCCATCCCCTGTCTAAAGTGCCCAATTCCTTCCCGCCCAATACCCCTGACTTACCTGAGTCCATTACGAACTGGGGTCTTCATCCTGGGCCCACTTGCAGTACCGGCAGCGCCCACTACTGAGCTCTGGCACTGCCGGGACTGCAAGGTCTGCTGGCCAATCTGATTGGCTGGCAGCTCCCATGGGCGGGACTTCCTCCCAGTGAAGGGTGGAGGCCCCACACTTCTCTAGTTGCTGCAGCTGGCATTGTATGAGTGCTGTGGGGTGGACTTGTTACCGACCGACATTTTAGACCTGGGGTTGAGCAGTATGTCCCCCTCCAAAATCCAGCCCAGTATTTATCCCTCAGCCGACATCACTAGAACATATTGTCAAGTTATTTATCTCACTGTGGGACATCGCTGGGTGCAAATTGGCAGCAATATTTCCCTACATCACAACAGTTATACAGCATAAAAGTACCTTACCGGTTGTGTAGTACTTTGGGATGTGATGAAAGATGCTATATAAATATAAATCTGTCCCTTTTTAAAACTGTACTATCCAAGCCACCAGCTGTGATGGTTCTGATTCAGCCATTTGCTAACAGTTGTTTCAAGTACAAAATAGAGGTTTTGTTTGATGGACAACATTAGTTTCTCACTAGAGTTGGGAGGTGGGGGTGGTGGTAGATAACATCCATTAATTATACAGGCCTTTAATCTTGGCTGCCACCTCTAAACGGGCAAAGAGGTACTCTAAGAGGTTGCCCTAAGTGCCAAACAGGGCATATTCCTTGCATTCATGTCATGCAGCAGAATTCCTCTTGTGCCAGCGATCAAACTTAAGTGATAGGCAACAAAGTTGAGTGATGAATGGATCCATCACATGCCCACAGGCTCCATCTCATTCTCCAACATTGCTTTTCTTTTCACTTTTACTTTCCTCTGGTGCTGGTTTCACCATTCCCAGTCTTTAATTTTAACGGCACCGAAGGAGGCTATTCGGCCCATCATGTCTGCACCGGCTTTTCAAATGAGCATTATGCCATTGCCCTGCCTTTTTCCTATGCCTCTGTACATTGTTTCTATTCAAATAATCATCTCATGTCCTCTTGAATGCCTCGATTGAACCTGCCTCCACCACACTTCCAGGCAGTGCATTCCAGACCCGAACCACTCGTGTGAAAAAGTTTTTTCTCACGTCACATTTGCTTCTTTTGCAAATCACTTTAAATCTGTGCCCTCTCGTTCTTGATCCTTTTACGAGTGGGAACAGCTTCTCCCTATCTACTCTGTCTAGCCCCCTCATGATTTTGAACATCTCTATCAAATCTCCTCTCAGCCTTCTTCCCTCCAAGGAGAACAGTCCCAACCTCTCCAATCTATCCGCATAGCTGAAGTTTCTCATCCCTGGAACCATTCTTGTAAACCTCTTCTGCACTCTCTCCAATGTGTTCACATCCTTCCTATAATATGGTGCCCAGAAATGTACACAATATTCCAGCTGAGGTCTAACGAGTGTCTAAAAAAATTCAGCATAATCTCCCTGCTCTTGTACACTATGCCCCTATTAATAAAGCCCAGGATACTATTTGCTTTATTAACCATTCTCTCCACCTGTCCTGCCACCTTCAATGATCTATGCACATATACACCCAGGTCTTTCTGCTCCTGCACCCCCTTCAAAATTTCACCCCTTATTTTATATTGTCTGTCCATATTCTTCCTACCAAAAATGAGCTTTGGGGAATAAAATTTAGGGAATACGGTTAGGAAATGGTATAGGGCACCTCTCCTATTAACAAGCCCAAAAAAAAGGCAGTTATACAAAACCTTTACAAATCCCTGGCTGGCCTTAGCTGGGGCATTGTGTACAATTCTAGGCACCACGATTTTTTTTGGAAGATCAGGGCCTTGCAGTGAGTGCGGAGGAGGCTTATCAGGATGACACCAGGCACTTCATTTATTTGGAGAGATTGAAGAAGATTGGACTGTTTCTTCTTAGAACAGATAAGGATCAGGGTAAGATTTGATAAAGACGCTCAAAATTTTAATGAGTTCCATAACTCCACACATGGACCGAGCTCATATATGGAAGCTTCTGGAGCTGCCTTTTACTTATTTAAAATGCCCACTGATGAATTGTTAAGATGGCTGCCAAGAGGTCAGGTGACCATTGCTTATTCAATACAGGCTATCAAGCTTCTGGAAAGTTCTGAATTGAATAACCGTGGATGGGGCCTCCCCCTGGAATGGACATAACAAGACAAATGATATCTGCGGAATTCATGCCTGCCATTGTTGAAAGTTTACTCAAAGCTCAGAATCAATGGACTGGTAGGTCCTATGGGTGGAGTGGGTGCCCCCTGGCATTGGGTGTGATGTGTGGTGTGAGCGGACAATATGGCACCATCAATTTTATGACGGCGGGAAACCAGTTCGCGATCGTCCGCTCAGCCCGCTGATGCCAGGCTGCATTTCCCGCCATCGGACATCGGGAACCTCATTCTCATACATCAGCATATCATTATCAGGCCAGCCTGCCAGACTCATCCCCCCCCCTCCTACCCGCTGCTGGATTGTCCCGTCGTCGGCGGGAAAGCACATTGAAGTGTTTCAAACGGCACATAAGCAACGTGCACTTGGCGGCCTGCACTTTGAGGGGAACTCGGAGGTCAGTGCACAGTAATGTTGTGCAGCGCTCCCCAGGGTCGCACGTTGGACATTAAGCTTGAGGGGTGCTGGGGGGGCTCGGGGTTAAGGGCAGCCCTGCTGTTGAGGCGACTTGAGGAGGGGGAGTGCCAAGGACCTGACGTTGAATAAAGCGCACGAGTATTCGGGGTGGGGAGTAGGGTGGGCGAGGGAAGGGGCCATGCATTAGGGAAACCTGTATAAAGTGGCCATTCCTCTGCAATTCAGACAGTTCAGGCGCAGCCACATGGATATGATTGGAATCGGGCTTCTAGCTTATCTGCCCACTCAAGCAACGTAGAGGCACCAAAGTGCCACCAAGTGCTCCAGAGCTTTACTCCCCTTGAGCCCCCGCCACCCCCACCCCCCGGCCCTCAATACCCCCACCCCAGCACAGTCTGCAAAGTCATGAGCATTTTAGTGGACGGTAGAACAGTTAAATGACTGCACACGCTGTACAATCTCCTTGCTAAAGCTGGCTCTGGAGCAGTCACTGGTGGAGGTGCTCACAGCCCCTTGCAATGTCAGCATCCTGGTTTGGACCAGTCCCCCCCCATGGTTCAGGCTAACAGTGCAGCCTTGCAGTGCGGGTTAGGAGAATGCCTGTGCCTGAGCTGAGAGCACAGCATGTCGTCCAGTGGGCAAATCTGCTGCTAATAGGTCGGGTGGACTGGGGTGGAAGTGGTGGGGTCTCGGGCAGCCATGCGGAGCACTAATCTCTGGCCATCCAAGTGGTGGCCGCGAGTGGTGGCTACACTCTCCAGGAAGTGTTAAGGGGCCCTCACACTTAACCAGGACACCTACATCCTCAGTCGGTCACAGATCCCTGGAGTCTTCCAGGGTCAACTAAAGCTGCAGGGATGGCTCCCTGGGGTTAAGGCCTACCCGCAGAGGATGTGGCTGATGACACCCGTGTGGCAGCCTCAGACCACAGCAGAGCGACGCTATAATAAGGCTCATTCTGCAGCTCGCATCTTGGTGGAGCAGACCATCGGGATGCTGAAGATGAGGTTCCAATGCTTGGACCAGTCTGGTGGAGCCCTGCAATACAGTCCGCAGAGGGTGTCATGCATCGTCATCGTCTGCTGCATCCTTTACAACCTGGCACTGCAACGGGGAGATGAGCTAGCTGAGGAGGAGTTGGAGGAGCTGCACATCTTCTCCAATGAGGAGGATGCTGATGGGGATGAGGGTGATGAGGTCCTCGGAGATGACGATGACGGGGTGAGGCCCTTGTACTGGCTAGATGAGACGGGTGCACATGGGCCCTCATAACTGCTAGATTTGTGGAGGATGATGATGATATGCATTGAGGTGACCCCATGGACCCTCACATCGTATCTGTGAACATTTGACTCCAGTCTGGCTTATGACAGTGCGAATACCCTTTGTGAGAATGCCCCTGTCATGGAGATACAGTGGAGAACCTAATAGTCACCCGATCACAGGAGGATGATGACGACATGCAGTGAGGACACTCCATAGATCTTCACAAAGCCTCTGAGAATGTCTGACTCCTGTCTGGCTGAGGGCAGCTCGCTTGCGCTCTGTGATCAGAGTCATATCATAGAGACGCAGCCATGAAACTTTATAAGCATCTGATCCTTTGTCCACCTTCAGCACCTCAGCCCTTCAGGAGACAGCATCACTGGTCACAGATGCTGAAGAGATGGGAGCCAGTCCCTCCTTAAAGGTCCTGAGAACACACAGAGAATGAGAGAACTCTGTGGCACCTGCCCACTACATTCTGGCAGCAATGACAAGCACCACCGAGGTGTAGGTGTCAGTATTGTGTCCAGGTGTGTGAGGCCAGACCATCACTTTGGTCTGAAGGCTGCACAGACACAGGGAAGAGGCCCTGGACTGAGACACCTGCCTTTATCTTGTGCAGAAAGGTTTCACATCTGAGTGACATGAACACTGCTCAACAGAACAAGGAGCCATAGGCAGGGAGATATTCTTGGGAGTTTATTGACAATATTGAACAATATGTACAAGTGATTAACACCCATGCCCAGGCTGTGCAACTAATTCTCCTTAACTCTCCTAACCCTGATGCTACATCTTGTTACTCCCCAGACATCCACAGTGGAGGTGGAGGCAGCCTGCTGACTGCTACACCCTGTCTGTGATGACCTTGGTGGGTGTCCTCTGGAGGGCTGAGACTTGGAGGGCCCTGGCCTGCTTTCCGGGTCCTGCTGTGTGACAGTGGCACCCTCCTTGTCCTGTGGAGCTGGAGCTGCTGAGGTCACAGGAAGAGGGGAATCAGATGGGCCGGACACTCCTGGAGTCACCTGGATCGATGGGCCCATAGTGGGCACCTTTTGACCCTCCTCCCTATGGGTGCCTGGGTGCCCAGGCTGATTCCTTGAGGAGCAAGGGTAGCTGGAGTGAGATTGAGCTGCCTGGCACCCCTCTCACGTACACATTGTTGAAAGCCAACTATGGCATCAGCGATGGGGTTGAGCCCGTGCAGCTGTGCAGGAGCGAAGTCCTGGACCAAGGTCTCCATGGCAGCTGCCATCCTACCAGTGTTGACCATGGGGCATTGGCATGCCGGCTCTATCAGCTCAGACTGAAAGTGGGCGGATTCCTCCATCGTGCCCTGCAGTCTGAGGAGTGCAGCGGACATCCCTTCCTGTTGTTCCCGAGCTTGCCTTTGCAGCTCCAGCAACTGTGACATGACCGAGTCCAGAGGCTCCTCATCTGACTCGGACTCAACAACGTTCTGGCCTCCAGTTGTTCTCCGAGGAAGTCCCTGCTGCCTCTGCTGTGGATCAGACACTGCAAAGTGCTCACCAGATTGTGATCCCAAGGCTATTCGAAAGCTAGGTCTCACTGAGGTGTGTGTCTCTGTGCTGGTGGAGGGTGTGGGTGAGCGCTGTGACAGGACTTCAAAGAGGGTGTCTCCAGATTCCTCTCCAGAGGTTTCTTGATTGGAGGCCCTGGGTCATGGACTCCATCAGCTGTTTCCCAGATGTGCCTGCAAAAGCAAGGGGAGATAATCAGTGCATGGCAGTCGCCTGTGAAAGAGGACACATCACTCACAGCATGGTTATCTGATGGATGTTGCACTGCTGGATCCTCACTTGGTAGAGCAGCGCCGACCTCACCGTCAGCACAGGACCGGTCCAGATCCTCGCCGGCCAGCTGGATGGCTCTGTTTTTCAAGGACCTTGAATATCGGGCGTTCTGCCACTGGCCAGTGAGCTCTCCCTCTTGTTGTGTTCCAGCTTGTCCTGTATGAATAGAGATGGAGAAAGTGTATCAGGATGCCTGCCAGGCCAGATGATAAGTATGCCCGGCCTGTATGGCTGGTGAGTGGTCCCATGGATGGGATGAGGACAATGACAGTGAGTGTGAGAGAGTGAAAGGTGATGCCCCTTGAACTGGCAGTGCGTGAGGGCCCTGTGGATGTGTTATGAGTTTGTGAGTGCGTGAGTTGAAAGTGATGAGAAGAGTGACTTAATCTGGTGGAACAGAGGAGATCATTCATTATCCAGTGCTCATTCAGCACTGGGTGGCTGTCCTCTTTTGAAGGGCATTGGCGCTGACCACCACCCCCCAAGCTGGGTTAGTGCTGTTGCTGCCCATCCTGAGACCAGAGCGGGGGTAGAGGACATCCCAGCGGGTATTCCACGACACCCAAAAGGCACTCAAGGGTCGCATTGCTGAACCTGGGGGCTGCATTCTTCTTCAGTTTCAGGGCCATGTCTTCCGTGCAGCAGTGGTGGTCTGGAAGCACTGAGATGTGTGCTTGCGGCTGGACTTTTAATATGGCGCCCGGCGTGATGCCTCAGCTGGGTGATGGCGGGTGGGAGAATGACAGCCCGCTCTCCATTGGAAACGCCGTGTATCCCAGGAGGGCATAACTATTGTGGCGGGTTTGAGATGAAACGGCGTGAAAACCCGCCATCGCATCCGACGGGTAAAATGTCGTTTTACCCGGCCGCTACCACACTTAGTACAAACCTTAGCAAATTCCGCAGTATGTCTCCAAGTTTGCAATTTCATAAAAGAAATCTGACAATTTACCAGTTATCCACAAGTTATGTATAAAAGACCTGCATTTATCCTCTGTAGTATATCAATGGCCTTTCAGCTTTAAACCATTCTGGTTGGATGGCCAGACCATCTGGCCTTTGATCATATGACCAAAAGTGACTTCTTATACTGATATCCTTTATTATCCCAAGACCCAGAACACACTTGAGTAGACTTCAGAATAACACCAACAAGACAACAGCTGAAGAGGAAGGCTGTGCCATCTTTGCTTTTTAAGACCCATCAGTCAGTCTGAGAGCAAGATACTGAAACTAGCCACAAGTCATCAAGCAGCCAAAGTACTTAACTTGTTCCACTTTCAAAGTTCACCTGAGAACCAACCTCCTAGATATTCAACTACAAAAAGCTTCACAACCTACTGTGACTCCTTCGCCTTGCAAGACCCCTACTTCAACTTTAAATCATCCAAGCCATCCAAGAAACCATAAACCTGCCATGTGGGAGACCATAAATCATAAATCAGACACTGTAATCTGTAAATGTGCACTCTCCCTATCTGTATCCAACATTTGTGCGTGTGTACACATGAGACTGAGTGTGTGATGTTGCATTAATTCGGGGTAAATGTGTGAGAATAAATAACATTCTTTATTTTTAAACTCAGGAAAGCTTGGTGCTGAATTATTTAATTGGAATACACATTCCAAGGGTAAGAAAAGACTCTTCTTTCTGGACAAAACGTACTGATTATGGGTAGTAAGAAGGGATATACCTTCTGCCTGTGACAGTTTTGGTAACAAAAGTAGGGAGAAGTTGTTTCCTCTAGCAATTGGGTTGGTAACCAAGAGGACAAGAATGTACAATAATTGGCAAAAGTCACCTGAGGGGGAAATAAGGATTTTTTTTCACTCTAATGTCGGTTAAGATCTGGAGCACACTACTTGAAAGGCTAATGGAATCAGATTCCGTAGGATTTCCCTTTGGAAAAGTGCCAAAATCCATTAAAAACTGTAGAAAATTGTGTTGGGAAACTATGCTGACATGTTTCAGACTGCGAGTCAAATATCCAGAGATCTCTACCTTTGAATAAAATTGCCATGCTGTTCAAAGTTAAAAAAGCTAACCACCTGCTCCACTCCATTGATTGCCAGGCAATCGTCTTTGAAATTGAAAGACGCCATCTGTAGCTTAGTATAATGAAGATATTAATGTATATAATGTTATTGGAAATTATTTTTAAATTGGACTTGCAGTAGGGTCTGTGTTGTCGGTGCCTCTGTGTGGCTTAATTGGATTAAAGCCAGATAGTCTGGGTGTTCTGATGTATTGTAGTTTTGAGATATTAATTGGGTGAACAGTAAGTTAAAAGGCAAACAGCACATTTTGCATTTGTTGAATAAGCCATTAAAAGAGGGAGTAAATTCTTGCACCTAGCTAGCAGACACCAAGCAATATATTACTAATAAACTTGGTGCTATGCAAGGGGCTTTATTGTTAGAAGAGGTGGAGTTAAAAGACCTAGGGATACCATGAGAAATTACACTTAAAGGGAAAGCTAGATATAAAGAAAGGAGTTTTGCATGTACAGATCAGAGGCATGTAAGACCTAAGCAGCCTGTAAAACCTACAGCTGTCTGCAAAGGAAACACATTGAAATGAGCCTCATTTTGAAATCGTAAGATAAAATGTGCTTTGCCTGGTGTCTGTTTAAAGGGTTATTGTTGCCTTGGTGAAGATTTACCTGGGAGTGATTAATTTGGGGATCTGTTTAAAGGTTATTGTGGTAGTAATTTATAGAAATGTGTATGTGTTTAATTCCTTGTTAAATTAATAAATGTTTAATTTAATGGATATAAAAAAAACCTATTGCAGCTTAGTGGTTTTTATTCTTGAATTCAGAGCTGCACCTCAAACATACCAATTGAAAATATAGATTATGACAGTTTTTTAAGTTTCCCTCTGGGATTTTAAATAAATTAGCCTTTACCAACCGCTGTGTCATAACACTTAGAAAAAAAAGGCCATCTGTTTTTCTGTTTCAATGGAATCCATTGTTTATATCTCCAAGGGATTGTTTCATTAGTTGGGGTTATTATGAATGTTTGGCTGAGTTTCAAAGCCCCAGAACCACTTATCTCAGAAGGAGAAGTTTGATTGATAGTTTTAAGAGGTTATTAAAGGATTATCTGTCTTTGCTGTAAATGAATAAATGTTCATTTGTTTTTACAATAGATTGACTACTTGACAGGATTTAAATTCTTTTAAAAATTGCATGAGAGTTTTTTCAGTATGAAATATTTGAAGGACAGATCTATTAGTTGGTTAGAGGTTGTTTTTTATTTCCATTTCAAAAATATGGCACCTTCAGTTTGTCCATGGTGGATACTGGGTGGGTAGCTATGGAGACTACATGGGGACACAGAGGGGGCATGGAGGTATGAGGGTGCATGGAGGGGACATGACAAGTATGGGAGGCATGGAGTTGGCATGGGGTGGGTAGGGGGTAAATGGGGTGAGGGCTGAGCTTTATGGGGCATAAGATCAATGTTGGGAGCTGGGCTGCTGTCCCCAAGAACGGTGGTGTTCCTTCTAACACGCTTCACCTCTTGCATCTACACTCCTCCTGCACTATATCACAGAATCACAGAATTACGGATTTATTACAGTGCAGAAAGAGGCCATTCAGCCCATCGTATCTGCACCAGCTCTCCGAATGATCATTGTGACTCAGTGCCATTCTCCTGCCTTTTCCCCGTACCCTTTTATATTGTTTCTATTCAAATAATCATCTAATGCCCTCTTGAATGCCTCAATTGAACCTGCCTCCACCACACTTCCAGGCAGTGCATTTCGGACCTGAACCGCTCACTGCGTGAAAAAGTTTTTTTCGCATATTTCATTTGCTTCTTTCGCAAATCGCTTTAAATCTGTGCTCTCTCATTTTTGATCCTTTTACAAGAGGGAACAGTTTCTCCCTGTCCATTCTATTACAGTCCCTCATGATTTTGAACACCTCTATCAAATCTCTTCTTAGCCTTCTCCTCTCCAAGGAGAACAGCCCCAATCTATCCTCATAACTGGAGTTTCTCATCCCTGGAACCATTCTTGTAAACCTCTTCTGCACTCTCTCCAATGCGATTGCATTCTTTCTGTAGTGTGGCACCCAGAACTGTACACAATACTCCAGCTGAGGTCTAACTAGCGTCTTATATAAGCTCAGCATAACCTAATGGTTCATAATACCTGACCCCTTCCCACTCACATTTCTCAGGGACAAAAATATGGTGGGAATGGGTTTCGGTGGAGGGCTTGGGCCTCAGAAGTCGGGAATGGGCCTAACTTGAGTTTCCTGACCCCAAGACAAAAAGTCTGGGCCAACGATTCTACTTGCTTTTGACCTCAAATGTGTTTATGTGAAAATCCTAAAATCCTAGGCTGAGGTTTAATAATCCAGAATATTGGTGGTTAAGGGAGAGTCTCATTGACGTTTATAAGATATTACATTCTATGGATAAACCCAAATTAATCAAAATATACCATGAAGTAAGTCTAGAGGACTAAATGGAAATGAGAAAGAAGTAAATTTAAAATCGATAGGAGGGAAACGTTCTTCACAATATGTCTCAAATAATCTACCAAGTAAGGTAAAAGAGTTCATTCAGAATACAATTAGATGCCACAATGGGAGAATTAATGTACCAGAAGGATAAAATTCGATGGGGTGAGGAGATTTTTCTCATCTTTTGTTCTTCTGACATTGAAATGATAGGAATTGCAAAGTCATAGCAATAGACTTTCTTGTACAGTAATCTCCTGCTGATTTCTAGAGGATTCTGCCCAGTCCCCATTATATCAGTTTGTCAGAACTTTCTTCAGTTTTCCTCCTTCTTCAGTTGAAAAAAAGGTAACCACTTAATAAACATTGTGCAAACATTGTCTTCATTGGAAGAAATAGGCAACTGTGGGCTAGGGGATGACATTGAGGGTTGGCTTGGGGATGACAGTTTCTTCCAGAAGTATTAATTATTATATTACTGATTATTTTACGAAAAATGTTCCCTGAAGACGAGGAACATTACAAGTGGGAAGTGAAATAGCTTGGACACCAAGCGCTATGTGAGCATTGACCACTGCTAGATCAGTGGTTGCAGTTTTCTACCCTAGGCTCCTTGCTGAGTGACTGTCAATCTATTTCTGCCACCAACCATCTCTGAGTGAGATTGCTAATTAATCCTCAGTTGGGGCCAATTTTTGCATTGCGGGCTGGTACTCCACTCATTTTACGTCAAACCTTGTTGGTCTACAGGCAGAAGAGATTTTCAACCCGCCAATCTGAAGCTGAATTCAACCCACATCCCAGAGTTGAAAGACTATTGTTGTGGCTCAGCATACTCCAGCCCCCCCAGATCCCTGCAGCAATTACTGGCATGCCTTAACTGTTTAAACTGTGCTTGCAGGCTTAGTGTAATTGCTTTATATGTGTACACATCCTACCAAAAATATGTCGAAGTATGTAATAAGCATAAAGAACCATACACAACGAGGTCATTCAGCCCATTGTGCCCGTACTAGTTCTTCGGAAGCACTATCCAGTTATTCCAACAGTCCCATTTTTTCCCTATAGCCCTGCAATTCTTTCCTTTGCAAATACATATACAATTTCCCTTTGGACCTGTTCCTACTCCTCTTTCATGCAATGTGTTCCAGCATACAACAACAATGCAGAGCTACAAAATAAAATACAGATAATTTCATTCCCTGTCGTGACTCATGGCAGTATTTGATCGAGACTCCTATTCTGCTATAAGAGGTAACTCCTTGTTCCCTCAGTTGCTGCCCATTTTTCTTCACAGATTTCACTGCAAATTTATAGGCATGCTGAAGGGTTAGTTTGCTTGGAGAATAGTTGGTCATGAGATTCTGTTCCAGGGCTCACCAACCCGTTATTTTCCTTCTATCAAAATGAGTCAACAAAAGACTCACAGGCCACCAGGTACAAAGTCAAGAATACTTCAATCATTGTCATCAAAGACCTTGTCAACCACTGGGGTCCAAAACCACACTTCAAAATAATTGGCAAAAGGATATATATATATATGATGTGAGTAAAAACTTTTTCACCCAAAGGGTGGTTGGAGTCTGAAACAAACTTCCTGAGAGGGTGGTGGAGGCAGGTTCGATCGAGGTATTCAAAAGGGAATTGGATTGCTACCTGAAAAAAAGAATGTGCAAGGTTGCGGGATAAGGCAGGGGAGTGGGGCTAGGTGGAATGCTCTTACAGACTCGATGGGCCAAATGACCTTCTTCTGCACTGTAAAGATACTGTGATACTTTGAACTTGGGGTTGGAATATATGTCACTCTACTACAGAGACAAAGAGAACCATGAATTGTAACACCAATTACTGTCAATTTATTCCCAGTGGCAGCACCTTTGCCTTTGAGAGGAAGGTCAAGGCTTCATGTTCCACTCCAGGACTTGTACCCATAATCCGGTCTGACACTTCAGTGCTGTATTTCAGAACAGGCGTTAAGATGAGGCCTTGTTTGCCTATTTGGATAAATGTAAGATTCCATGGTGCTATTCAAAGAGGAGCAGGCAACTTATCCTCGTGTCCTGCTAACCATATATTCTTTAATGAGTGTCACCTAAAATGGATTAACTGGTCATTCATCTCATTGTTGGCCAGATCTTGCTTTGAGCAAATAGGCTGATGTATTTGACTACAAAATAACTGTGCACTTCAAAAGGACTCAAGACTTTGACATGAAAAGGACTATATAGATACAAGTTCAAAAGTGGAATTGGTAGAATTTTGTTAGGTCAGTTTATTAAAGGAATCAAGGTAGGGATATGGAGTTAAGATACAGATCTGCATTAATCTAATTGAATGGAGGAACAGGCTGAATGACCTACTTTTGTTCCTATGTTTGCATACATTATTTCTTACAATTGGCTTTTGAATATTCTAATGCCCAGAGCAGCAAAATATTTTGACGATTATGTGCAGGGAAAACTGCAATTCGTTCATTAATAGTCAATATTTATCAGGCCCTTTCCTGGGAAAACTTTTCCATTCAAAATTAATATAAATGAAAATTGGGTGGTCACTATAATAGGCAGCCAACCCACAACGCGGCTTTATGCTCAAGCAGTGAGTTGAAAGTCTATCACATTGTTTCACAGGACATCAGAGCCTGAGACCTTTAACCCTCCCTCAGTCTCCACTTCTCTTTATGGTCATACAAATCTTAAAAAAATAAATCTTGGCATCACCCTACTGTTACTTATTGAGTAATCTCTTAATTTTGTATCTAGAATGATATTTCATGAGTCAATTGGGCCTGCAATGGCAGGATTTGCAAAAACCATAAAAAGTTTGAAAAGCATCTGGCACAATTTCTTTTTTTCTCATTTATCTTTGCATATTCAAGACTGAGATTGATAGATTTCTACATGTTAAAACATCGAGATATATTGGGGATAGTGCAGGAAAATGGTGTTGAAATAGAAAATCAGCCATGATCTCATCGAATGACACAGCGAGCTCCAAGGTCTGAGTTGTCATATTCTGCTCCTATTTCTTATTTTCTTATGTTCTTTACGTTTAGGTTAGTTAGGTAAGCAATCCACAGTTGACTGGACAGCAGGGAGAAAGTCATTGTTGACGTTGTGAAAGGAAGGAAGGGTTGCATTTATACCGCACCTTTCATAACCTCAGGATGTTCCAAAGCATTTTACAGCCAATGGAAGCACTTTGGAAATGTAGTCACTGTTGTAATGTAGGAAATATGGCAGCCAATTTGTGCACAGCAAGCTCCCACAAACAGCAATGTGATATGATTTGACGATCTGTTTTTTGTGATATTGATTGAGGGCTAAATATTGGCCAGGATGCCAGGGAGAACTTCCCTGCCCGGCTTCGAAATAGTGCCATGGAATCTTTTACATCCACCTGAGAGGGCAGACAGGACCTCGATTTAATGTCTCATCCATATGGCACCCCCAACAGTGCAGCACTCTCTCAGTACTGCATTGGAGTGTCGCTCTAGATTTTTGAGCTCAAGTCCTAGTGAGGCTTAGGGCAGAATTTTTAGCTGGTACGATATTTCAGTCGGCGGGTGGGCGCAAAAGTTGGAAGCGTGCCCGCCAACAATTAAGAGGCCAATTAGTGTAATAAAAGTTGCAATTTTCTCTGATTTTTCGTGGTCTGTCCAACCTTGCGATTGGCGGACGGGTGAATCGGCCAGGCGAGCTTTACATTTTTCATGAAACCTCATCCCAGGGCGTGATGAGGTTTCCGTTATTAAATTTAAAAAAAAATCCATGGGCAGCATTTTTATCATGTATATGTTCACGAGAGTGATTGAGAAGCTTGGACATTTTTTTTTCCTGATTTTTAAAAACTTTATTCAATTGTTTTCAAGTCTTCAGCTCCCTGAGGCAGCTCTCTGCCCTCAGCGAGCTTTCATTCAGCTCTCACCCGCGCCCGCACTTACGTTAGCGCCCGTCCTCCTCCTGCCGCCACCCTGGCAGCGTTGGGAACAGACCATCGACTGTGACCCAGCCGACCCCGTGCCCGCTGATCGTACCCGCCTGCCAACCTGAAGATCCTGCCCTTCGAACCCACAACCTCCCGACTCAGAGGCAAGAGTGCTACCCACTGAGCCACGGCTGTCACCTACATTGTGATTGTGTTGTAACTGAGCAGCCTAATGACTAAGAACATAGGAGAGGAGGGCGTTCACACTGCCAGTTATTGGAACAGTGCTTTCCCACAAATGGTTACTGCGACAGAGAGAATAACATCGCGTCAAAGCAAATTGGATAAATATTTGAGAAACGAAGAATGCCGGTCTGAAGAAGAGTCATACGGACTCGAAACATTATCTCTGTCTCTCTCTCTCTCTCCACAGACGCTGTCAGACCTGCCGAGTTTTTCCAGCATTTTTTGTTTTCGTTTCAGATTTCCAGCATCCGCAGTATTTTGCCTTTATTTAAGAATAGAGAAGGTTTTGTAGAATGGACACGGAGAAGGAATTAAAGTAGAATGCTCCAATTGAAGTTAATCCTGGCACAGAAATGTTGGGCCAATTTGCTTTGGACTGAGTGATTCCATGGGCAGAAATTTCCCCCCGTTGTCGGGGAGGGGGAGGTTGTGCGGGGGCCGGGCGCAAACCCGATCGGCGCCCTCGATTGGGGCCGTGCCGCCATTTTACGTGGGCGGGCCAATTAAGCGCTGAGCGCTCCCTGTGCGGGTGGGGAGGGGGGGTGATTCCCTGAGTTGGGGCCTGTGCTCTTTTGCGCATGTGCACGAAAGAGTGCAGAAATCTCCCTGTGGCATGGAGGTGCCTCAGGGAGATTAGTTTAAGTTCTAAAAAATTCAATAAAGGAAAAAAAAAATTTTTAAGGACATGTCCCCTCGTGTGAAACTGTCACATGAGCTGGGACATGTCCATTAATTTTTTCAAAAATGTTTATTTAATTAATAAATCCTTCATGAAGCCTCACCCCGCCCGTGGATGAGGTTTCATGAAAAATGCGAAGGCCGCCTGGGCTCTTCACCTGCCCCCCACCCCCAACCCGCCAACCTTAAAGTTGGATGGGCAGCATTCTTAACAACTTTAATTACTTTCTTAATGGCCCTAATAGGCCTTTGACAGTCCGGCGGTGACCGCGCGTCACTTTACGTGTTGTCGAGCGGGCCCCGTCCCCGCTCAACGGCCCGAAAACTCTGCCCCATTTTAAGTATCAGCACTGAGAGAATCTTCTCTTTGCTTCAGTTACAGTGAGTTGGTCAGATGAAGAATAACAGGGAGAAAATAAATCTCTCCCCCCACCCCCGCACCCGCACCCACACCCTAACTTCAGGGAGAGTCTCTTGTGAACGACAGAGATCTGCAGAAACCCTGTGGCGAGAATAAAATAAAGGCTGGGTACTGGGTTATAATCTATTCTATGGTGAAATAAATAGCAATTTTGTCAGCACATTTGTGCCAACTTTGATGCTAGCGATCAATGTAGCTTTTGATTCACATGCAGGGAGGGCGAATCCATAAATAGCTGCTCTCTGCTGGAGTTGGACAAACTCCTTTATTCCTCTTATAATTTGGTACTGGAATGATTAAATTGCCGCAGTACAAATCAAAAGCAAGCTTAGTTGCTATTGCTTTCTAATCCCAGCAATTTATCATTTCGTGTTATCCTGTGGACCCCCTCTGTTGGGTAGTGTTGTTGTTCTTCCCTTGAATGGACTCCAAGTCACGAGTATTCCTGTAAGCAGCAGACATGTTGATTTCCAGGATGTAAAGGCCCAAGGTCACGTGACTCCGCTCCCAGTTTGGAACTTTGCTCAATGGGAACCCAGATGGGTAAAGAGATCAGTATTCCTGACTCTCGGCATTCTTACTTGTTGGGACACCGGGCCTGGTCCTCCAATTTGCGCTCCTCTTTGCCGTGGTACCACACCACCAGCAAGTCTTATCACTTCACTGCTACATATTTGTGATCGTCAGCTGTGGCTCAGTGATGGTGCACTCAGCTCTGAGACGAGGTTTTGGGTTCCCGTCACACTTCTGAGACTGAGTGCTGTACTGTCTTTCAGATGAGACAGTTAAGCCAAGGTACCACCTGCCCTGCTCAGGCAGGTGTCAAAGATCCCCCGGCACTATTCAAATAAGAACAATGTCCAGGCCAACCCCTAATATAGATTCCACATCCCTTTGTCCTTTTGTCTTTGACATCTTTGACAGTCTCTTCTTGGCCTCCACCTATCACTGGCCCCCTATCGAGCTCTTCCTGTCCCACCCCCCCCACCCTCTACCAGCTTATATTTCATCTCATTTCTATATGTCTTAGTTCTGATGAAGGGTCATACGGCCTCGAAACGTCAACTGTATCCCTCTCCGTAGATGCTCTCAGACCTGCTGAATTTTTCCAGGTATTTTTGTTTTTGTTCTAGATTTCCAGCATCCGCAGTATTTTGCTTTTACCCTAATATAGATTATCTGTTTGTTACCGCGTACCTGTTTTTGGAGCCTTTTCTTGCGCAAGTTGCCTTCCATGTTTGTTACATCACAACAGTGATGACCCTTCCAAAAAGTATTTCATTGGCTGTAAAGTGCTTTTCGGACGTCCTCAGATTGTGCAAGGTGTCATCTAAAATGTAAGTTCTCTCTTTAAGAAAAACTGCCAGATCTCCTCTTTCCTAACATAATGGGTGATGAAAAATGAAAACAGAAACATAAGGGTTAGAGTCTGCAGAAAGCCCACATATTCTGATCACTCTTCAACTTCCCAAACAATCACCACCTCACTGGGCTTCATTAAACATTCAAAGGTTAGATCTTCACATTGTACCTCTGTACAATGGAAAGACAACATGACCCAGCCTAGAAACTCCGAATCTTGGCCCATGTCTGTTCACTTACTGCCACATCCCAGAGATGCAACAAATCGAATACATGAGGCATTCAGTCTATCAGTGCCAGGTGGTGCTATAACACATCATAGCGAACACTAATTTAAGATCTTAATAACCTTGGGGTCCTAATTCTCCTTCAAGTCGTAAGCCTTTATATAATTGAATTTAATGGGAAAGTGAATTTTATGGGTTGAATGGATTACTAGGATAGAAGAATGTTGCTGTAAAAGGGGTATCTCTAAATTACAGTCTGCGCTCTGTCTGCCGTCTCTGAGTATAGCAGTCAGGCTGGTGAAGACCAAGCAAACTCTACTGTGCTTACATTTCTGAATTATTTGAATTTTTTTTGTCTGTAGGATTGGGAAGGGCTATTTGTAACAATGTTGCCTCATTGGTGGATAAAACGCAAATCAAAATGCTGAAATATGTTGGCAAAATTTGCATATAACTAATGGGAGCGTGGAGGAAAAACATTCCACAAGCCTAATCCTGGCATGTCTGTGATTTTCTGTCCAACGTGAATGTACTATCTCAGAAACACCACTCGCCTATTCCCAGGTGTGCAATTCCCAATGTTCAAACTATGCCATACATAGTGTTTACAACTCAAAAACAGGTCATTCTGCCCAACAGTTCCATGACAGTATTTATACCCCACATGAGCCTCCTCCTATCCTTCATCTTCTAAAACCAGCAACATTTACTTCTATTCCCTTTCCCCTCATTCGTTTATCTAGCTTCCCTTTAAATTCCTCAATGCTATTTGCCTTATTTACTTACTGTGGCAGTGAGCCCCAAATTCTAAACTGGGCAGAATTTTGCCCTTGGTGGGCGTCCGAGCCCCACCAGCTCGGCGGTGGGCGGACAGCCGACCCCCGCCGCCAAAACGGGGCCCGCTGCCATTTTGAGTGGGCGGGCCAATTAAGGCTGGCCCAGCGGCCTGCCCAACAGGAAGAGCTATGCGCTTCCTGTGCGGGGGGGAGGGAATCCCCAGCTGTCAAAGTGCGCTCTTTCGCGCATGCGCCCGATAGAGCGCACTGTTCCCTGAGACTAAGTGCTGTCTCAGGGAGATTAGTGACAGTCTAAAAAAACTTAAAAAATAGAAAAATAAAAATATTATTAACATGTCCCCCTCATGTGACAATGTCACACGAGATGGAACATGTTAATTAATATCACATTGCATTTATTAAAATTTTAAAAAAGGAACATGAAACCTCACCTTGCCAGTGGATGAGGTTTCATGTACTATCAGAAGCCCGCCGGGGCTCCTGGCCTGCCCACCAGCCTTAAGGTTGGCCGGGCAGGCCCTTTAATTACTTTAAGTACCCTGTCAATGGCCTCAGTTGGCCATTGACAGGTCGGCGGGCGGACAGCTGATTTCGCTGTCCGCCCGCCTTCCTGAAAATTTAAAGGGACCGGGATGACGTCAGGCGTTCCTCCCGACGTCATCCCGCGTCATTTTCCCCTCGGCGAGCGCCCCCAAATTGTCAACAGGAAAATTTTGGCCACTCTCTGGATAAAGAATTGTTTTATTGAGTTCCCTTTTGGATATTTTATTGGTGACAATCTTATATTCAAGGTGCCCAGTTCTAGTGTTCTTCCACATGCAAAAACATTTCCCCATGTATATGCTATCAAATCCTTTCATAATCTTAAATACCTCTATCAGATTACCCCTCAGCCTTCCCCTTTATATTGCACTGACCCTCATATATACACACATATATGTATTGATTTCCTTAATAGGTCCTACTTGAGTTTGCTTTCTGATTCCACTCCAGCTCTCACTACCAAGCCCCATCACCGCCCCAGCAATCATCAGCTTCTATGTAAAATAATATATAAATAAATATAATATAAACTATCCTTTCATCCCTGAGCCTGAGGTCCTGTTCCTCACTGCATTTGTGTTTTGTTTACATTGGGAATTTTACCTCTGAATTAGCAACCCCAAATGTGCAAGTACATTAATGATGGATGAAAGATTCTTCAGGCTTTGATAGCTTCAGTTAGTAGTGTTTGAACATGAACATTGGTGGACCAGCTTTGTTCCAATAAATAAGCAACCTGATTTATGTGCTATGCTTCTGTTCTAGGGCAAGGGGAATGGGTCGACTTAACTCATTAAACATGGTATAATATAATTTAATGATGAATGTAAATACTGAACTAATTAGTTTAGAGTTGTTAAAACTCCATTATTTCAGAACAATCTATATTCTTCAACACCCAACACAGCCAAAATTGTACACTTGCTCCCATAAATGGAAAGCCCTCGGTGTACATGAGCTGACTAAGGAACAGGAGAGTGTTTGTCACATGATTGAATGACCCCTCTCTCACCTTTCAACTCCAACCCCTCTCTACATTGGAACAAGTCTTGACTCTTAATTTTATTAATGCCACTATGGTCAATGTTGCACTGTAATTGCTTTGCATCCTAAGCTCCAAATTTGTCATCCTACAGTCTCCCCTTCTCTGTATTTTAACTATGGACGCACCCCTCCCTAGTTCTGTAACCTCTTCCTCCTACAACCTGCTGCAATCTCTGTGCTTCGGATTTTCATCGCTTCACCATTGGCGGCCAAGTCTTCATCTACCTGGGCTCTGAGCTCCAAACATCCCTTCCCTAGACCTCTCCCTCCTCCTTTCAGACACTTGGTAAAACCTACCTCTTTGACCAAGCTTTTGGTCACCTTCCCTAATATTCCCTTATGCAGTTCAGTGTCAATTTTTTCCGAATGACACTCCTGCATTAAAGATGCTATTTAAAAACAGGCCCAGAACGTCTGAGGAGTGGCAATCATCGTCAGATTGTCTGGGGATTAGGGGGTTATTCTGGTTGTCGGGATGGATGGTCTGGGGTGTTGTCGAGGGGCGGGGTGCGGTCAAGGGGTAGTCGGGAGTG
This sequence comes from Cetorhinus maximus, assembly GCF_964194155.1. Lineage (NCBI taxonomy): Eukaryota > Metazoa > Chordata > Chondrichthyes > Lamniformes > Cetorhinidae > Cetorhinus > Cetorhinus maximus. The sequence continues at coordinate 113,806,767 of NC_135890.1, forward strand.
TTGAAGGGTAATCGGCAGGGGTTGGGGGGTGGTCAGTGTGAGTGATGGTGGGGGGGATCAGTTCTGGAGTTATCCAGGAGTTAGACTTTTTAAAAAACTCTTCCTGGGCTACTATCCAGGAAAGTACCGTGGAACTGTCCAAAGTCCCTGACTCTAATGCAGAGTCAGAAACATTTGCGGCAGGTCCTGGTGGGCAGGGGAAGTGAGTCTTCCCTTTCTGGTGACTGTAAGTAAATGAATCTAGATGGCACCAGCCCAGTTCCAGGTCAGTATGGATCTGAAGTCGAGCTCATACAGATATGACAATCCAGATAACTAGCAAAAACTGACCACCGGCTTCCCAAAAATTGACACAGCTCCCAAAAAGCTGAGAACTCAGGAAAGGCCCTTTCTTATAAGCTGATGGTATGCTAAAACAAGAAAGGCTTGCATTTACATAGCACCATTCAAAATGTCCCAAAGTGCTCTATGGCCAATGAAGTACTTTGCTTTGAAGTTTGATTCTTTTTTTGACCGTTGTTGTTATATACGAAATGCGATAACCAATCTGGGCATAGCAAGCTCCCACAAACAGTAATAGCCTGCTTTTAAGCATCAGTTGAGGAAAAAGCATGGCTGGAAGTCACCTGCTCACCTTTGAAATAGAGGCAGACAGGGCCTTGGTTGAACATCTTATCCAAAGCATAGCACATTGTAACAGTGCATCAGCCTAGATTTTGTGCTTAAGTCACTGACATGGGACGCAAACTCTCAGCGTCGTGGCTCAGGTGGTCAGGTGCTACCCCTGAGCCATGGTTAAGACCTAGTATTACCACCAGCTTTGCAGACAGACCGAAAGGTGATGAGAGCTCGGGGTTAATGAGTAATAAAATAGCACAGATAGGAATTTCTACAGCAGGTTAACAAGTATGCTATAAATAACACCCAGGAATGTAAAAACCTCCAAAAATAAAACAAAATTGGTAAGCTCACTTCAAGAGCCAACCTGACAATAACCTAAACATCCAGTTGGATAGCTGGTGTGTAATATTAACATTTCTCACTAATACATTTGGATCAGGTTCCCCTATGGTTCAGCATTTATTGAGGCAACATACAGTCAGGCTAATTATGCATGTAACACATGCTACCCTTGGTATCAATAGACGGAAAATGGTGTTGATATGCCCGAAAGCGTGCTTTTCAGTGCAACAACAAAACATTACAAAAGCAGAGCATAACATTGAAAAGGAAAGAAGCGTCGGTAAATTAACCAATGGGATAATCAGAGAATGAGCTTGTTAACCTTTCAACAGCTATAAATCATGACCATCACTCCTATTTTCTCAAATATCGGGTGCTAATAATGATTCTGCTTTTACCATTTACATGTCCTCTGGATCCAGTTTTTATTGTTATTTTACTGGTCCCAATATTGTTGCATTTTGTCTTGCACCAATCTCTTTTGACACTTAATGAGTTCTTCCCTGTACCCCATTACTGACCTTCCTCTTTGTTAATCTCTCCTCCATCCCCCGACATCTTCAGCTTTTTCCATTGTTCTGTACTTTTAATCTGTGAAGCATCTTAACTCCTTCCAATTTTGACGAAAGATCATTGACCTGAAACGTTAACTCTCATTTCTCTCTCCACAGATGCTTCCTTAGCTGCCGACTTGTTCCAGCGTAAATTGTTTGAAATCGCCTTTAGGTAAGATTACATAGGGCTGACTCCATTGCATTTGTCTTTCCGATGTTTGCCCTGCATATATCTAGAGTATAAACTTGAGCGTCACTTCACTTTTCAAGGGAACTCATCAACCATAAGCAGTTCCATCAGTCATGGAGCTCAGTGTTTCTGTGGTATTAACTGTGTGAGTGTGCAACATCATTCATTACATTACAATAACTGCCACTCTATTCCAACGGACACTTCCTGCTATTTGCCCTCAAGCAGTGGAGCTTAAGTTTGTCACTGAATATTGAAGTAATGTGTAATACACAGGTATTTACTAATTCAAGAGCTATTTTACATACTGTTATGATGTATCATTCTGTTTTTCCTTTCACTACTGTCAGCTTTTATTTGAGCTTTAATAGAATCATCGAATTAAACCTACAGTACAGAAGGAGGCCATTCAGCTTGTCGAACCTGTCCCCAATTTTTTGTTCGTAATCCTGTAAATTCCTTATATTCAAGTACTCCTCATCCTCCACCATTAAATTGTTTATGCAATCAACTTCCTCCAGCTTTTCAGGTAGAATGTTCCAGAACCCAAGAGCTCTCTAAATAAACTTTGCCTCACCCTCTCTCTAGATCTTTTCCCAATGATTTTGAATCTATGACCTCTAGTTATTGGCCCATTCACCATAGGCAATACTTTGTTTTCTATTTCCTCTGTCAAACCCTTGGTCCATCTTGAATATCTCAACTAGGTCACCTCTTAACCTTTTCTGTTCCAAGGAGAACAGTCCTAACAATTTCAACCTCTCCTCAGAACTGAATTCCCTCATCCCTGGTAACATCCTCGTAAATCACCTCTGCGTCTAAATAAGTATGTGTTTTTTTAAAGAATATTTAGGAACTGAAGGAGGTGATTAGATCAAGCAATACCATTCCTTTGTGATGCCTTGATCTTTAAATATGAATCAAGTGGATGAATGGTCAGCTTAAACAACTTGCATGAAATTTGTACTTAGTGAGAATTGAGGGACAGAATGCTTTCCTATTCTCAGGGTAAGCTATTAAATTGACTTATATAGAGCTACAGCACAGAGACAAGTCACTTGGTCTGACTGGTCAATGTGTTTATGTTCCATATGATCCCCCTTCAACCCCTCTTAAACTCGTCCCATCAGCATATCCTTCTATTCCTTTCCCCCTCATGTGTTTATCTAGCTTCCCCTTAAACAGACCCATGCTATTTGCCTCAATACTCCTTCTGGTAATGGCTTCCACAATCTCACACCCCCTGGGTGTTATGAAACGGCAGATGATGTGTGCCAGGCAGACCAAATCCACGAGGAAAACTTGGTCATGCTATCACAATGGTTTTGCAATTTGTATTTATTACAAGATATGTGCACTGAGTTCAGAAATAATAAGTCCACCAAGGCCTTTAGAGATTTTTAAAAAATCAAATGACAATGTTTATTAACAAAGTAAAAGATGTCAAGCACATACATAAGATGACAATTACTATTATAATAACTCCTAAAATCCCTAATTAACCTGGCTCTCAGTTACATTCCCTTTAAGGCAACGGTCCACAATAGATTTTAGATTTAAATTAAACTCAGCATGTTAACACAATGCCCTGGACAGTGGAATTCCACATGGCTTTTCCTCAACTTCAGTTTCAGTAGACAGCAGACTTCTGCACAAATGCTAGAGGCTTCATGTGGCTATTTCACACACTCCTGTTAGATCTTACATGGCCTTCTAACACATTACCTTTCATTCTCCTTTATATATGTTTCTCTCTTTTTAATATGTAAATTCTATTGTTCCATATGTCTTTGAAACTGTAACTTCCTCATAATATAAAAACTTTCATGTTGCCACTATATATTGTCAGTAACCTTTGTGACAAATAAACACATTCCTTAGCCTTGTTTATCTGGCTAGTTGTAAAAAGACTAAGATCCCTTTGAAATCCAAATATTTCTTTATTTATCTAAAAATGCAAATCCCTTTCACACCTTACATGCTAAGCCAGCATCCATGCTTACTCATTAGCATATCAAGCACCTAGCTTCTTTTGATGATTTAAATCTTGCAGCCTACTTGACTACAAAATGTAATCAAATCACACACAGACCCAACTATACTTACCCCCATAAATCTACTTCACAATAAACCAGAAAAATATTCTGAACAAAATTAGTTTCATGGCACTACGCAAGGAAGTTTCACCTGAATTGCCTATTGGATTTATGAGTGACAATCTTTATTTACAGCACCCAGTTTTTGAATGCCCTACAAGTGAAAACATATTCTCTATGTCTATTTAAACTCCCTCACAATTTTAGAAACCTTTATCAGGTTACCCCTCTTCTCCTTGCTAATGAAAAGAGTTCCAGCCTGTTCAGTCTTTCCTGGTTAAATTGAAGCCTTAATTAGGCGTCATTCTTGTAAATCCTTTTTGCACCTTCAACAATGCCGTGTATACCTTTTTAATAGTTAGGAGACCAGGGGCAGGATTTTCCCTTTGTTGGGTGGGCATGGTAGGTGGGCCTGGGAATGGCTGTGAAGTGGACCGCTGCCTGCACTTTCACGCTGGCTAGCCAATTAACAGCCAGCCAGCGTGAAACGCGCACTGAGAACCTCGGCGCTGTCGGGGTGGGGTGGGGGGGGGTGCGCGGGAGGACCGCAAGCACTGAAGTCCGTGCATGCGCGGGGGTGTGCACTCACTGAAAGCCCCCTGAAGGCAGGGAGCTACCTCAGGGAGCTGAAGATTTTTAAAATTGGAAAATAAAAATTCTACAAATAATATAAATATGTCCCCCACGTGTGACTCAGCCACATGAAGAGGGACATGCTAAAAATGATTTAAAAAAAAAAATGTTATTCTTTTTTCATTTACTGTTGGAAACCTCATCCCGCCCGTGGATGAGGTTTCGCAAAAAATGCAAAGGCCGCTTGGCCGATTCACCCGCCCGCCAACCGTAAGGTTGGGCAGACAGTGGAAAATTCTACTTAATTGCTTGCTAAAGGGGTCATAATAGGCCTCTTAATTGTTGGCGGGCGCGCTGCTGACTCTCTATGTCCCATTCACATCCCTATTATCCCAGTGGCATGCAGACCCCTTATACTTTCTACCAAAATCGCCATCTTAAACCTACTTATATTGAAATCTATTTTCAAATTAAACAGCCATTCTGCAAGGTTATTTATGCCTTCTTTCATTTAGTCATAGCCCTCCTTTGTGTCCCTTACAGCCCCCTCTCCAATTTGGTGTTGTCTGCAAATTTAGAGGCTGTACTTCTGATTATTGAATTTAAATCACTGATGTAAATTGTGAACAACAATTGCGAGTATCAGACACCACTTCCTGTCTTTTGCCACTGTGAATGGCTGCCCTGAATCCCTACTCTCTATTTCTGTCTTGCAACCAGCTCGCTATCCCTGACTCCAGATACCTTGATCTGCGTCATAAATCTACCATATGGTGCCTTACCAAAAGCCTTTTGAAAATCCAAATATGTTCCAGCTACTACATCATCCTTATATACCCTTTCTGCAACTTCTTCAAAGAATTCAATAAGGTTGGCCAAATACTTCAAGGACTGGTTTACCGCAGAGTTAAAAACTCCCCCTTTGTGGTAAAGTGGAGAGCCATGTGCCTTTAAGAGAATTGACCACGTGACTGTATTGACCCAATTGCTACACAGCACAGGCTACTTTGGTAACTGTAAGTCTAGAGCTGGAGGTGACTGAAGAAGCACACATGGTGTTAGTGCCCTGTTCTTAGTTCCAATAAACCACCAGTGTTTGTTCAGTTAATCGGTCTCTCTGCCTATATTGTTTCAAGCACCAACTACCGTGTTAATATCAAGGGCGCAGCTAGTGGTCACCGGACAAAGCGAACCTGATAAACAAAAACATAAAACCCTTGCTCTTCCCCAGTGATGTGCAGTCTGTCTATCGAGACCATGATGTCAGTCATTAAATGAGAGACGGAGTGGGGCTTCTGGCAAAGCTTACAGCATTTACTCAGCAAGGAGCAAAGCAAACAGTATCTATTTACAAGTGTCTCTATGAACTGCAGTAGCAAAATGCAGTGAGTAGAAGATTGAGTAAAATGGATCCCAATCACTTACAACTGTGCAGTCTCCTGACAAGACTGACAGGAAATTATTATCTCCATTCTGGACTGGAATAGTGTTCTCACTATATACAGCTCTACCTATGGGAAGCCAGCAATGTGCCTCAGGGGCTACCTCTGAAGCTCTCCCACTAATGCGCAATTTTTACTGATACCTAAACCAGCCATCCTGATGTCCCTATGAGCGACATTGTCAGTTTTCAGCTCATTAGTGTCAAATAATTTTAGTCTGCAAACCCCACCAGCAGAGCAATCCTGGCCAGGAGTTGTCACCTGATATGTTAACCTGTCCTTTCTCTAATGAGATATGTATGAAGCTGCTGCGTATTTCCAACATTTTCTGTTTTGACATCAGCTTTACAATGTTGATACTTTCATTTCTCGCTGCATTTTATTGTCATGAAGTTGAGTTTGTTCCATCTCATTTTGCACAGTATCCTTAAACAAACAGCAGGTTTTTCATCTCATCAGTATAGAATGTAGGGCAGCTCTGTGTCATACCATGCAATCGAGCAGAACAGTTTGGATAATCTGCCTTTACTGCATTTCCATTGAAATATGGGGTGCCTGTCAACCGTGGCTCAGTGGACAGTACAATGGGCTGGGGTCTGGGGGGTTGGGTAGCTCAGCTGGCTGGACGGCTGGTTTGTGATGCAGAGTGATGCCAACAGTACGGGTCCAATACCCATACTGGCTGAGGTCATTCACTAAGGCCCCGCCTTCTCAACCTCACCCCTCACTTGAGGTGTGGTGACTCTCAGGTTAAACTCACCGCCAGTCGTCTCTCTCTCTCTCTCTGATGAGAGAGCAGCCTATGGTCCTCTGCGACGACAGCGAATTTCACCATTGTCTCTGAGTCAGTAGTCGTGGATTTGAGGTGCAGTCCAGAGACTTGAGCGCAACATCTCGACTGGCAACCCAGTGCGGCTCTGAGGGAGTGTCGCACTGTCAAAGATGTGACCTTTCAGAAGAGATGTTAAAGCAAAGCTCCATCTGCCCTCTCATGTGAATGTGAATGATTCCATCATATACTATTTCAAAGAAGAGGCAGAGGGTTCACCCTGGTATCCTGGACAATATTTATCCCTCAACCAACATCATTAAAAACAGATGATCTGGTCGTTATCACATTGCTGTCTGTGAGCGTTTGCTGTGCTCAACTTGGCTGCGTTTCTTAAATTACAACAGAGTTGACACTTCAAAAGCACTTCAGTGGCTGTAAGGCAGTGCCTTAGGAAATCATGAAAGTCACTCCACAAATTCAAGACTTTATTTCTTTTCCAATCTTTGTCTTGTAGATATGTCTGATTATGATTCTGTGCCATCGTTTATACCCTCCTGCGAGGAACAGAGCATCGGATTACTTTCATCTTGTTAAACCTGACGATTAATTAAACACAACGACAGGTTCTCAACCTGTTAGAAATAGCTTTGCCACTTCCACATCCCTGTAGCTGCCAGCACCCGGAGATGTGACACAGGCTATCTTGTCACTGCAGGAGTGTGCAGCAAAATGCTTGGTTCTAAAATTCCTCACTGGCACAAGACTGTTCACTTCTGATTCCCTTCAAAGGGAAAATTTGCCTATTCCTGTCGACCTTGATAAAATGCGTCGCAAATTGATTAACGAGGAAAGATGGTAAACTAGGAGCTGCACAATGACACTGGAATAGGTGGTGAGAGAGCCATTCTAAGACAGTTGTGCTGCCTTAGAATTGAAAACCTCAAACAATACCACAAATCAGAGGAGCAAAACTTAAACGGCTTATAACAACATAAGAGTGTCCTCAATGGGTAAGTGGCCTCTCAATGTAATATTGAGTCAGATAGATTATAGGGGGTCCAAGTTTGCAAGTTTGCTCTGTACTGTGTTAGCTAAATCGAGCTGGCTTGCCATGGGGATTATATCACTGGCTTCAGGGTGTTAAATTCAGTGGGATCAAATATTGAGGGCAGGGTTGGGAACCCAATGTCTGGATTAATTCCAGGTCTTGACCCTGCACCTCAACAACATCGCTCCTGAAATGCGATTATCAAATGTAAATGCCCTATTGACAAGGATTTGAGCTCAACACCCAGTTAGAGGTGCCAAACACTTCCAGGAGGTGGGAGTTGCCTTGGGCCAGTGGCAAAGGCAGGTGGCAGCCATGTTGGGGACTGCCACTGCCTAGCTGGTTTGAGCAGACAACTCCTTAGAAGGCCACAGAGGATAAATGATTGCTCAAGATGACTGGGCTAAACCAAGGCATTGCACACATTTCTGTACAGATTACCCGAGGACAAGATAACTTTCCCTATCACAAGATGAACTTTCCATGGTGAACCTAACAATTGTGCACCAAACTGTTGGGGTGCGCCGAAATAAGTATTGAAAATTGCATCTCTGACCACACAGGCCCCTCAACAAACTCTCAAAGGAGCAGGATGGGTTGTTAATTGGTGAGAGTGGGTTTCTCTGACTATCCCTCTGCCAGTCCTATGAAAATTTCAAACTGCCCCAGAGGTCTCAGGACCCCGAGACGCCCTCAAGGGCCTTGCTTTTTAAATCAGACCGGCACCCAGGTCTCCACCCTACTGGCATTTGAAAATCTTGCCCCTAGTCTCTGGACCTTCCTCCCTTGCCTTGTTTCCTCTCTCCCCAAAACATATCTCCCAACTCTTTTATTACAGTTTAGCTGTGTGAAGCAGCTTGGGTCATTGCGGTAAAGGTGCTGTGAAAATTATTGTTGCCATGAAAATTGTGTAAAGTGCGGAATGACTTCCACATGAGATCTTACCAAATGTTCGTTTAGGCGTTAATTATATGTCAAAACAATTATCTGTTTACTTGAAGGCTCAGGTTATTGAGTTGAGTTGTGACATAATTGAATGTGATGTTGAAGCCTCTGTGACAGAGGTAAATACACAATACTGACAATGTGGCCAATAGAAAGCTCCCTGAGCAAGACATGTTCATTGTGTTTAGATACAGTCAAGCAAATTCGAACTCTTATTCCATCAAAATGTTGGGTCCGCAGCCAATGAAGTAGTGTTGTTGGGAATTCACTGTTGATGATATTATTGGAGGTACCACTATCACCCTTCATTGCTTACTATTTTAACAGATTTGGTAACCCACTTAGAATAAACAGATTGACCATTGTTTGGGTTTAGATAGGGTTTGGAAATTATCTAGTCTCCCAAAAAGTATGGTGCTTGAGTCCATGGTCTTTTTAACCAAAATTATTTATTTACAGCAAGCATTTACACATTTAGACCTCCACACAAGGTAAGAGCTTGTGCTCTCTTCAAGATCTCTCTTACTTCTCGGTCATCATTATTACATAAGCATCATGTTTGCTTCTGATGTTAACCCTTCACTCTCCAAACCTTCTGTTAAAATAACAGCCATACACATCTGACAGGTGCTAAGGCTCAGCCCATTGATATCACCCACTGTAATTGCAGGTCTCCAGTCAATAAGATACCTGGCTCACCTTACCTCTTGTCAGGAATCTATGCTCAGTGTCAGTGCGGATTGCAGACCGGACTATAACCATGCAGCGCTAATTCTTCAGCCTGTGCTCCCTTCAAAAGCAGTTCCTGTGGGAGTTGAAAGATTGACAAATTCACCCTTTTGTGCTTTTGCTGCATTTTTAACACATGCACAGCTCCAAGTTCTTAAGGAATCTCTGCCTCTCTATGTAGGCCACGAGCGCACAGTGGTTTGTCAACTTGCAGCACATCTCCAGGTGGGATATTTCCTCATAGGCTGAAGCGCTACCCGATGTTTACCTGAGAATAACCTTAGTTGGCTGGGTAACAGCTTGAATGAAAGACTCAGGCAATTGCTTTGCTTGCTTGTTCTGTAGGGAGAGAATTAAAAAGGAAAGTTAGCTGCATATATGATACATTGCATCTTCTAGCCAGTCTTGCAGCATAGGATGGTTAAGCCCTGCTTGGCTTGCAACCCTAAAATCATTGGTTGAATGGCAGGGTTGCTTGCTGAGTGACGTTGACTGCCAGCAGCTGCAATGTATCTGACGATGGATTTGGAAGGTGGGCTGCTACAGTGGATCTTATAACTGATACGCACTACAGCCGCTGCGCATCAGTGGTGGATGGAGGGAATGTTTAAGGTCGTGGATGGGGTGCCAATCAAGCAGGCTGTTTAGCCCTAGATGGTGTTGAACTTCTTAAGAGCCGCTGGAGCTGCCCTCATCCAGACATGTGAAGAGCATTCCATCACATTCCTAACTTGTGCCTTGTAGATGGTTGAAAGTTCTTGGGCAGCCAGGAGGGAATTATTCTCCACAGGACTCCCCACCGCTGATCTGCTCTTGTATCCACAGTATTTATATAGCTGGTCCAATTACATTTCTGGTTAATGGTAACCTCCAGGAAGTTGTTGGGGGAATTCAGCTATGGCCATGCTGTTGAATGTCAAGGGGAGATGATTAGATTCTCTCCTGTTGGAGATGGTCATTTTCTGGCACTTGTGTAGCGCGAATGTTACTTGCCATTTACCAGCAGAACCTGAATATTGTCCAGGTCTTGCATCGTGTCTACAAAGACTGGTCCATTATCTGAGGAGTCAAAAATGGAACTGAACACTGTGCAGTAATCACCAAACTTCCCCACTCCAGACCTTATGATGGAGGGAAGGTCATTGATGAAGCAGCTGAGGATGATTGGGCCTAGGAGACTACCCTGAGGAAATCCTGTAGTGATATCCTGGAATGGAAAGGATTGTCCTCCATCAATCACAACCATTTTCTTTTGCATCCATTCCTACTGACTTCAGTTTTACTAGGGCTCCTGGATGGCACATTTGGTCAACTTGCCTTCATGTCAAGGGCAGTCACTCTCACCTCACCTCTGGAATTCAGCTTTTTTGCCTATGTTTGGATCAAGGTTGTAATGAAGTCTGGAGCTGAATGGTCCTGATAGAATCCAAACTGAGCATCAGTGCTGTTACTGGTGAGCAATTGTTCAATACATCTTCCATCAATTTGCAGATGATTGAGAGTGGACTGATGGGATGGTAATTTTAATTCTCAGGTTATATTTGTCCTTTTTCTGGGCAGGACATACCTGGGCAATTTTCCACATTGTTCAGTAGATGCCAGTGCTGTAGCTGTACTGGAACAGCTTGGCTAGTGGCACAGCTAGTTCTGGAGCACAAATCTTCAGCATTGCAGTTGGGATGTTCCTGGGTAACCTTTGCTGTGTCCAGTGCACTCAGGCATTCCTTGATATCACATGGAGTGATATCACAGGCTGAAAACCTGTGAATGTGAGACCTTCAGTAGGAGGCCAAGATGGATCATCCACATGACATTTCTTGCTGAAAATGGTTGTAAATGCTTCAGCTTTGTCCTTTGCACATATGTGCTGAACTCCCCTGTCATTGAGGATAGGGATGTTTGTGCAGCCTCCTCCACCCATTAGTTGTTTCATTATCCACCACCATTCATGACTGGATGAGGCAGCTTTGCAGAGTTTTGACCTGATCCATTAGATGTGGGGTTGCTTAGCTCTATCTGTCACATGTAGTCCTGTGTTGCAGCTTTATCAAGTTGGCATCTCATTCTTAGGTATGCCTGGTGCTGCTCTTGGCATAGTCTTCTATGTTCTTCATTGATCCCTTGACTTGATGCTAATAGTAAGGCATATGCCAGACCATGAGATTACAAGATTGTAGTGGAACATAATTCTTATTACTGATGGCCCACAGAGCCTCATGACTGCCCAGTTATGATTTGTAGACTGGTTCTGAATCCATCCCATGTACCACAGTGGTAATCCAACACAACACGATGGAGGGTATCGTCACTGTGAAAGCAGTGGAAGACTTTGTCTCCATAAGGACTGGGCAGTGGTCATTCCTACCAATACTGTCATGGATAAATACACCAGCAACAGGTAGATTGATGAGAAGGATGTCAAGTAGGTTTATTCCTCAAGTTTTACATAGGATAAATGGCACAGAAGCAGGCCATTCAGCCCATCTATGCTAATGTTGGTTCTCTCACCACTTGCCACTGTTCCAAACTGCCCTTCAGGACATGAGCAGTTCGGTCGGTGATGGTGCTAGTGAGCCTCTCTTGATGATGTACTTTGAATTCCCCTACCCAGGCTAGAATGAGTATGCCAAAGAGTACACCCAAAGTATGGAATGCTTTATATTCCAAATTTTTCTTCCTATCAGAGAGAACATAGCTCTTCTGCACTTGGCATATCTATGTGGAGAACAAAGGGAGATCAGGAAAGAATTGCCACGTAGGCAATCACAATGTGACTCCATGCCCTACCATTCTTGATCATGATGTCCTTGTGCACATAAATGCAGATTCCTACATGCTATTACAATGTGAACAGTTGTATTGAAATTTGAGCTGAGGTTGTGGTCCTCAAATGCGTAATGCTTCTTTATATAGTAGCTTTGACATGGTTTGAAATAAAATGCCTACCGGCACTAATATTCTTCACATAAAAAGCATAGTTTTACTGATGTTTGGGACTTGTGATTAATACGTAGGAAAACGCGTAATGCTTCTTTATATAGTAGCTTTGACATGCAGCTTGCAGAGGCTAACAAAAAAGAACATTGTCTCCTCAACATAGTTTCTGTCACCTCTCTGAGGATTAGCGCTGCTTGGTGGAGGATCTGCTTTGAATATTTAGCCTTTGGCACTTGTCAGCGTGTGTTTTCACTTCTCCTTTGAAGATTCCTTCCTCAGGTTGCCGCTATTTTACACTACACAAGGGAAATTCTTCCCGTGACAAGTTGGTCAGTCGCCACTTTAATGGCATAGGGGTGAATTTTCAGGCCTCTCCCCTGGCAGTCAAAGGGCCGTGGCACTCTGAAAATGGCAGCCAATGACTTACCACCCTGTGGCCGCCATTTCTGTAGCCATACCAAAGCTTCCTTGGCCCTGCATCCGGCTCTAATCCCCTTTAACGTGCAAACCTCAGGCTCACAAAGTACTGCAATCCTTTTTTTTATTCTTTCATGGGATGTGGGTGTCCCTGGCAAGGCCAGCATTTGTTGTCCCTCCCTAATTACCTTCGATTTGAGCGGCTTTCTTAGTCATTTCCGGAGGCGGTTAAGAGTCAACCACACTGCTGTGGGTCTGGAGTCACATGTGGGTCAGACTGGGACTGTCCTTCCCAAAAGGACATTAGTGAACCAGGTGGGTTTTTACGACAATGAATGATAGTTTCATGGTCACTGAGACTAGCTTTATAATTCGAGGTTTATTAATTAAATTTAAATTCCACCGTCTGCCATAAAGGCTGTGTCACCAGAGCATTAGCCTGGGCCTCGGGATTACTAGTCCAGTGACATTACCACTACACCACCATCTCCTCTTGATCCAACACTGCCCTACTGCTGTTCATTTTAATTCCATGTCTTAACCTCCCACCTTTACCCCTTTTTCTCCTCCTTTCGCACTATCCCATTTAGCACTACTGCCATGCTAAATGGGATAGATTTCGAACAGATCTAGCAACTCAAGACTGGCCAACCTGTGGGCCATCCATTGTACACAAACATGATCTGTAACCTCATGGCCCGGCATATCACACAGTCTACCATTACCATCAAGCCAGGGGATCAACCCTGGTTCAATGAAGAGTGCAGGAGGGCATGCCAGGAGCAGCACCAGGCACACCTAAAAATGAGGTGTCAATCCAGTCAAGCTACAGCACCAGACTACTTGCGTGCCAAACAGCATAAGCAGCAAGTGATAGACAGAGCTAAGCGATTCCACAACCAACGGGTCAAATCTAAGCTCTGTAGTGCTGTCACATCCAGTCATGAATGGTGGTGGACGATTAATGGTGGTGGACGGGGAGGGTCCACAAATATCCCCATCGTCAATGATGGAGGAGCCCAGCACATCAGTGCAAAAGATGAGGCTGAAGCATTTGCTACAATCTTCAGCCAGAAGTGCCGAGTGGATGATCCATCTTGGCTTCCTCCACAGGTCCCCAGCATCATAGATGCCAGTCTTCAGCCAATTCGATTCACTCCACGTGATATCAAGAAATGGCCGCAGGCAGTGGATACTGCAAAGGCTATGGGCCCTGACAATATTCTGGCAATAGTACTGAAGACTTGTGCTCCAGAACTTACTGCACCCCTGCCCAAGCTGTTCCAGCATAGCTACAACACTGGCATCTACCCGGCTATGTGGAAAATTGCCCAGGTATGTCCTGTACACAAAAAGCAGGACAAATCCAACCCAGCCAATTACTGCCCCATCAGTCTACTCTCCATCATCAGTAAAGTACTGGAAGGGGTCATCAACAGTGCTATCAAGTGACACTTGCCTCACAATAACCTGTTCACTGATGCTCAGTTTGGGTTCCGCCAGGGCCACTCAGCTTCTGACCTCATTACAGCCTTAGTTCAAACACAGACAAAAGAACTGAACTCCAGAGTGAGAGTGACTGCCCTTGACATCAAGGCAGCAATTGACTGAGTGTGGCATCAAGGTGCCCTAGATAAACTGGAGTCAACGGGAATCAGGGGAAAAATTCTCCACTGGTTGGAATCATACCTAGCACAAAGGAAGATGCTTGTGATTGTTGGAGGTCAATCATCTCAGCTCCAGGACATCATTGCAGGAGTTTCTCAGGATAGTGTCCTAGGCCCAACTTCAGCTGCTTCATCAATAACCTTCCTTCAATCATAACTTAAAGCCAACTTGCTGAAACAAGGACTATCCCTGAAGCAGATCGCTCAGCACATCAGGACAGTGGGATTGATCAGATTTCGCCCTAACTCAATTTAGTACTTCTCAATAGAAAGACAAATTATTGATAATTTACTAACGAACAGGTAATTACTGAACTAATGGTGATTTTTTTTAAGTGTGCTCTTGTCTATTTGAATCTACACTCAAACAAATTGGGTCCCAGTAGTTGTAATGTGGAATTCAACCAACACATTGTTTAGTGCTGTATAATTACCAGACTGATTCATTAAGAGCGAAATTAATTCAATTCATATACAATACTGTTGCTGAGGTGTCAGCTGTGGCTCAGTTCATAGCACCCTCGCCTTTGAGTCAGAATGTTGTGGGTTCGTGTCCCACTCCCGGAAAAAAAAAGTCAAGAACTGTGAATGTACTCGAAAGAGTTACAATACTGTTGCCAGCGTATTCAAACTCCACTGTTCTTCATTTCAAGACAAACAGGTTAATTTTCCAGTATTATGTATTTAATTTTCAAAGCCTCCTCCAGTTTGGAACACATGGGAAAAAGGGACAGTGCTTCCATAATAATTTAAACCTGAATGTTCAAATACATTATAACCCAATATGGGAGAAAAAGCGGGCCCACTATCCAGTTTTCCAGTTCAAAGGTCACTTGTGTGATGCCCCGAGGGCAACTGAAAAACATCAGATATCATTCCAGCCCCTTCCCGTTCGTAGTGAAAGGGCCAGTTTTCAGGTTCCTCAGAGAACCTCAGCAGGTTCTCCCGATGTGGATGAGGCCTCGCAAGCAGCTGCTGCCATTAAAAAAAAAAGTTTCCTGTTTAAAAAAATAAGTTTGATGTCGATCCAGGTGGAACAGGAGCGCTCCTCCCGGTTTCACAGCCCTCCTGAGGGTCGCTATACTCACCTGTCCCTCCCTCCTGTTCTCCATTTTGCCTGCCCCCCTCCCCCGCCCCATTAGGGCCAATATCGGCAAGACAAAAGGCTCAAAACTGATCCATTAGTAGTGGGTGAACCGCGTCCGGAGGCTTAGGCTCATACACAGGCAGTAACAGTACAGAAGCTGGCCATTCAGCCCAACTAAGCCATGTTTATTGTGCACACAAGCCTGCTTCTTCATCTAACTCCATGAGTATATCCTTCCATTCCTTTCTCCTTCATCTGTGTTAACCTAGTTTCCTGTTAACAGCAACTACGCTAGTTGCTTCAACTGCTCCTTGTAGTATAGCGAGTTCCACATTCTCACTACTCTCCTGGTAAAGAAGTTTCTCCTGAATTCCCTATTGGGTTTATTATTGCGAGCTTTTCTTTTTTGTAATTGTTCCACACAAAACGAAAATGTCACTGATGAAATGTGAGGCATAAGACCTAGCGATTTGTCAGGTTTTTTGCAGTAATGCAGGGCTTTCGCTAATGCTACCTTAATGGCACATGAGACTGCAGGCTGGTAAGAATATTTGAGACAAGTATCTTTCGTTTGAGTTCCCCTGGGTCCGTCAGCTGTGGTTCAGTTTGGTAGCAGTCTTGCCCCTAAAAGGGAAAAAGGTTGTGGGTTCAAATCCCAAAGCAGTTATTCCAATATGAATCAATGGGGCAGTGGAACCAAATTCATACTCCCGTTCAAAAGGGAATTGGATAAATAATTGCCGGGGTAAGTTTGGAGGACTATGGGTAGAGAGCAGGGGAGTGGGACAAAGTAGATTACTCTCTGGAAGAGGTGGAGCAGATCGACTATCCAGTATAACTATAATTATAAGATCAATGATTTTGTTTACCTCCTGGGAGAGATGGTGGCATTTAATGTCACTGGACAAGTAATCCAGTGGCCCAGGCTAATGCTCTGGGGACACAGGTTGAAATCCCACCATAGCAGTTGGTGGAATTTGAATTCAATTAATAAAATCTGGAATTGAAAACTATAATCTTACCATGACACACTCTTATTGAATGTCGTAAAACACCCATCTGGTTTACTAGTATCCTTTAGGGAAGGAAATCTACCATCCTTACCTGGTCTGCCCCACATGTGACTCTAAACTGACCTCTGAAAGGGCTGAGCGAGCCACTCAAGTCAAGGATAATTAGAGATGGGTAATAAATGCTGGTGCTGCCAGCGGTGCCCGCATCCCAGGCCAGTGAAATATTTTTTAAAAAGATACAGCATAGAAGGAGATGGCTTATGATCATAACTGTGCTGCCTCTTTGGTCCCAGGTTTCTGCTCTTTCTCCATAGCCCTGTCACTTTCCTTCAAGTATTTATCCAATTCCTTTTTGAAAGTTCCTGCTGAATCTGCTTCCACTGCCTTTTCAGGCACTGCATCCTGGATCCCAACAATTTGCTAAGTACAAAAATGTCTCCTCACGTTGCCTCTGGTTCCTTTGCCTATCGCAAACTAGGCAGTACTGAGGGACTGCTGCACTGACAGAAGTGCCGTCTTTTGGGATGAGGCATTAAACTGATGCCCAGTCTGCCCTCTTAGGTGGATGTAAAAGATCCCATGGCAAGTACTTCATTGGCTTTAAAGCACTTTGTGACATCCTGAGCTCCTGAATTGCAAGCTCGTTCTTTTGTTTTCAGCAGCCCACTTCTTGCAATTCCTCCCGAAGATACCCCTTCAATCTACAACACACGGCCAAGGCAGAGACGAAGCTCATTTTCTTATTATCCGCCTGTGTGTGTTTTTAAAACATCCATGTGCACAAATGATCCAAACTTTTTTTTTTATTTGTTCATGGGATGTGGGCATCGCTGGCTAGGCCAGCATTTATTTCCCATCCCTAATCCCTTTGTTCAGACAGCATTCTAAGAGTCAACCACCACATTGCTGTGGGCTTGGAGTCACATGTAGGCCAGACCAGGTAAGGACAGCAGATTTCCTTCCCTCAAGGGCATTAGTGAACTAGGTGGGTTTTTACAACAATTGACAATGGTTGCATGGTTATCATCAGACTTATAATTCCAATTTCATTGAATTCAAATTTTACCATTGGCCATGGTGGTATTCAAACCCAGGTCCCCAGAGCATTACCCTGGCTCACTACCAGTCCAGTGACAATACCACTATGCCACCCACCTCCATGCCATCACTGTTATACATTGCAGTCTAGTGTTCATATTTTAATTTTCGTAAATCAGCAACCATAGTATTCTATAAGACGAAGATTTGCCATATTGTTAAATAATATTCTGTTGACTGGATATTTGAAGTTATCTGCAGCGGTAATGTTACATGTGACAACTTCTTGGGATAATGATCTTTTCACTTCTAGTTAAATCTCAAGACAATCCCAAGGCTGAACTGTTTGCCCTCCTCCATTTTGGTGAGTTGAGTGAGAGGGAAATCTGACTATGAATGACTGACTTACTCCAGTCGGAAGACCTGAGTGGTAGGATGTTTCTGCCATCCCACCTTCTGTTTCTTTTTCCCTTTATATAGCTGTTGCTTTGATTTGTTTTGTAATGTTCTGTGAGGAATTCCATCAGGCAGATAGAGCGGTCATCAAATCAGCCTTTAGCTGCCTTGTTTCTATTGCTATATCCAATATTTAACCCACCTCCCAGAATCACAGAATCACTTGATTGTTACAGCGCAGAAGGGGGCCATTTGGCCCATCGTGCCTGCCCCAGCTCCTGATTCAGCAACTCACCCAGTGCCATTCTCTTGCCTTCGCACATTCTTCTTTTTCTGATAATGGTCTAATTCCCTTTTGAATGCTTCAGTTGAACCTGCCTCCACCACACTCTCAGGCAGATCATTCCAGACCTTAACCACTCGCTGCATGAATGAGTTACTCCTCATATCATTTTTGCTTCTTTTACTAACCACTTTAAGTCTGTGACCTCTCGTTCTCGATCCTTTCACAAGTGGGAACAGTTTCTCCCTATCTACTCTTTCCGGACCCCTCATGATTTTGAATACTTCTATCAGATCTCCTCTCAGCCTTCTCTTCTCTGAGGAAAACAGTCTTAACTTCTCCAATCTATCTTCATAACTGAAGTTCCTCATCCCTGGAACCATTCTTGTGAATCTTTTCTGCACTCTCCCCAACGCCTTCACATCCTTCCTAAAGTGCAGTGCCCAGAACTGGACTCAATACTCCAGCATAGGCTGAACTAGTGACTTATACAAATTCAACATAACCTCCTTACTCTCTATGCCCCTATTAATAAAGCCCAGGATATTGTATGCTTTATTAACTGCTTTCTCAACCTGTCCTGCCATCTCCAATGACTTATGCACATACACACCCATCCTCTGCTCCTGCACACCCTTTAGAATTGTACCCTTTGTTTTATATTGTCTCTCCATGTTCTTCCTACCAATGTTAATCACTTCACATTTCTCTGCATCAAACCTCATCTGTGATCTGTCTGCCCATTTCACCAACTTGTCTATGTCCTTTTGAAGTTCTATACTATCCTCCTTACAGTTCACAATGTTTTCAAGTTTTTTATTATCCACATACTTTGAAATTATCACCATGACACCAAGGTCCAGGTTATTAACATATATCAGGAAAAGCAAGGGGCCCAACACTGACCCCCGGCAAACTCCACTACTAATCTCCCTCCAGCCCGAAAAACATCTACTAATAACTAGTCTCTGTTCCTGTCACTCAGCCAATTCTGTATCCATGTTGCTACTGTCCCTTTTATTCCATGAGCTATAACTTTGCTCACGAGTCTGTTGTGTGACACTGTACAAAATGCCTTTTAAAAGTCCATATACACCATGCCAAAGCATTGCCCTCATCAGCCCTCCTTATTACCTCTTCCAAAAACTGAAGCAAGTTGCTTAAACATGATCTTCCCTAAAGAAATCCATGCTGGCTTTCCTTAATTAACACGTATTGGTCCATGTGACTACTAATTTTGTCCCAAATTATTGTTTCTAGAAGTTTCCCCACCACTGAAGTTAAACTGACTGGCCTGTAGTTGTTGGGTTTATATTTAGCCCCTTTTTTGAACAAGGGTGTAACGTTTGCAATTATCCAGCCCCCTGGAACCACGCCCGAGTCTAAGGGAGACTGAAAAATTATGGCCTCTGCAATTTCCACTCTTACTTCCCTTAGTATCCTTGGATGCAACTCATCTGATCCTGGTGCCTTACCATCCTCAAGTGCAGATAACCTAACCAATGCCTCTTTCTTTTCAATTTTAAATGCTTCAAGTGTCTGAATTATCTCATCTTTTACCATGGCCTGGGTAGCATCTTCTTCACTGGTAAAGATATGTGCAAAGTATTCATTCGATACCTCAGCCATGCCCCCCGCCTCCCCATGTAAATCCCTTTTTTGGCCCCTAATCAACCAATCCACCCTAGCACCATAATCTGGCACTTGGACAACGGTGCTCCAAACATTTTCTGTCCCTGGCATTGTCTGAAAAACTCCAATCTGTTGAGTCAAACCACAGCGAAACCACACTAAAGACAATGTGAGGCTGCTTGAAGGTCTTGTCAGATTGTAAAGTGGTCTCTGCCACCCCGAGGCCGGCTAGCCAAGAAACTCAATTTAACAAACCCCAGCTCTCTCCTTCCTGCTGTTTACACGTGGAAAGGGAGGCGGCACTTTCGCACATGGCCAATCACTGGGCTTGCACAAGAGAACACGGGTTTGCAGTTCTATGCTAAATGGTCACGTTATGGCAGAGTTTAGCCATCGAGGCTGGAAGCTCAGGTCAGGAAATTTCCTGACTTGGCAGACGTGTCTCCTTTAAAAGGGCCCCTACCTGCCACATTTTCATTCATGGGTGGATGGAGTTGGGCCCACTGCCTCCAGAGGCAATTCGTAGGTGGCCAAGTGTCAATGTGAGCTGGTTAGAAGGTTCACCTCAGTACCCTGAGACTTCGGCCCAGTTGCATAAAAGGCTCTTAGGCCCTCTAGCCCTCATCCCTCACATCCCCATGCCACCTTCATGCTCCCTCACACCCCCTTGTTCTTTCCTATCTCCATGCCGCCTCCATGCTCCCTCATTCCCAAATGCCACCTCCGTGCACCTGCATACCCCCAAGCCACCTCCATGGCCACACACCTAGTATCCACTATGGGCAGACCTCAGGAGCTCAGCTGTAATAACAACCCTTGGGAAATTGAATCTGCAGGAACAGATGGCTAATTTTTTCTAAGCTACACCAGACAGCCTGTCAATCAATGCACTCTAGCAGCAGTTATCTTCTTTTTTTTACAACTGAAAACTGCAGCCTGTTTCTTTTTTCATTTTAAATGGCTGAGAATTTAAATAACTTCAGATCATGGCACTTAAATGCTCTCCAAGGGCAGATAAGGAGTATTTATGTCTCCCCCATAAATTTGTGACTCTCACATTGCGGGTTAAGGCCTTTGGAGCAGCGAAAATGGGATTTGTTTGCGCTCAGCACTGATTTCAAATGAGTTTAGATTTCCCGCCCCCCCCCATTTACCCCATCGGCAAAACTGAAATTTGCCAGAAAGGATGATGGGACTTTTGCATCTGAGACCCACCCACCATTTTCAAAGGACTCCAGAGTTGACACATAGGATTACATGGGGAATCCAACACAGGAAACAGGCCACTCAACCAAACCAATCCTGTCGGTGTTTATTCTCTATGTAAACAGCAATCCTCCTGCTCTACAATCCTCTGAGATCTCGGCACTCCTCGAATTCTGCCCACCTTCAGCACACCCTTGATTTTCATCAGTGCACCACTGGTGGCCACCCTTCCAGCTGCCTGGGCCCTAAAATCTGGAATTCTCTCCATAAACTTCTCTACTCCTCTACCTCCCTATCCTTCTTTAAGCAGCTCTTTAAACCCTACCTGTGATGATGCGGCAGGTGATGTGTGCCAGGTGGACCAAATTCAGGAGGGAAAGTTGGTCACGCTATCACAATGGTTTTGCAATTTGTATTTATTATGATGTGTGTGCACTGAACTCAGAAGTAATAAGTCCACCAAAACTTTTAGAGATTTTTTTACAAATTAAATTAAATTTTTTATTAACAGAAGAAAACATTTCAAGCACATGTATAAGACTACAAATTACTACTATAATAACTGCAAAAATTCTTAATTAACTTGACTCCCAATGACATCCCCTTTCAGGCAATGGTCCAAAAATAGATTTTAGATTTTAAAGAGATCCAGAAAATTAACACAATACCCTGGGCAGTGGAATTTCAAATGGCTTTTCTCCAGCTTTAGTTTCAGTAGATGGCACACTTATGCACAAATACTAGAGGCTTCATTAAGGCTATTTCACACACTTCAGTTAGAGCTCACATGGCCTTCTCCTCTTGAAAGATAGCCTTTCATTCTCCTTTATATATGTTTCTTTCTTTTAATATGTACATGCTATTGTCCCATATGTCTTTGAAACTATATCTCCCTCATAATATAAAAAAATTTAATGGTGCCAATATTGTCAGTAACCTTTGGGAAAAATAAACACATTCCTTAGCCTTGCTTACCTGGCTAGTTGTAAACAGACTAAAATCCCTTTGAAATCCAAATCTCTCTTCATTTATTTAAAAATGCAAATTCCCTTCACACCTTACATGCCAAGCTAGCATCCATGTTTACTCATTAGCATGTCAAGCACCTAGCTTCTTTTGATGAGTTAAAGCTTGCAGTATATTTGACTACAAAATGTAATTAAATCACACACAGACCCAACTATACTTACTACCATCAATCTACTTTACAATAAACTAGAAAAATATTATGAATATTATTATACTTTCATGATACTACCTACTTTACCTGTCCTAGTATCACCTTATGCGACTTGGTGTCAAATTTTAGTTGCTCCTGCGAAGTTTCTCAGGATTGTTTTCTGCATGAAATGTGCTATATAAATGCAAGCTGTCATTCCTGTCAAAATGTGTTTGGTAACATTCCTGTGTAGGGCCTTGTGATATTTTACTGCATTAAAGTGGCTATATCAATGCAAGTTGTTGGTGTTTGTGTTAAATTTTGTTTGTTAGTTGCTCCTGCAAAGTGCCTTGGGATGTTTTAATGGGTTAAAGGTGGTACATAAATGCAAGTTGTTGTTGGACCCCTAACTATTTTATATTGTTTTTTAAACACTTTCATAGAGAATGCTTGCTCATTAGAGAGAGAGAGAGAGAGAGGGCGAGAAATTGTATGTGTCAGAGAGACAGGGACAGTGGAAAGAGAGAAAGAAAAAACACAACTTTCACTCTAGCATTCTGATGTAAATTTAACTCTGAGAGCAAGGATAAGAAAAATGGGCATGCTAACTCATTGTGCTATACCGTCCTTCACGGGACCAAGAATGTGACAAAGGCACTCTCAGTTGTTATGTTTAGCAACAAACTCATGAATGGGCTACATAGGTTGAAGAATCAGTATAGCTTCTATAAAGAGCCTTGCAGTGCGAATATTATGTACAGTGTAGACCGGTGAAGATTACCTGCAGTAATGAATGCCACAGAACTCTGTCACTGTGATGAAACTGATGTCTATTTTCAGAAGAGGGCACTAGCCTTTAACAAAGAACAGAAGGAAAGAATATTATTTATGGCAGCCTGCAGTCTCGACAGAGACAGTTGAAGGAATAAACCAATAATGTGAAAAGCAATGTGGCACAGATCTTTGAGAGTTATTTGCATAGAATCATAGAATGGCTGCAGCACAGGCAGGAGGGGCAATTCAGCCCTTCTAGTCTGTGCCAGCTGTCTGCAAGAGCAACTTGGCTAGTCCCACTTCCACACCTTCCCCAGTAACTCTGCAAATTGTTTTCTCTTCAGATAATTCTCTGTGCAAAGTGACTGCAAATCATGCAAAGGGTTAGGGTCTCCCACCAAACCCTGGGCCATTTTAACCACGATGCCAAGTTAGAAAGAACAAAGACGTATATTATATAGCCCCTTAATAAACTCTTTAAACAACATCTGAAGGCACTTCCTGTACAATGAGCTAACTTTGCTGCTCTTTGTAGCAACACATGGAAGTCATTTTGCACGTGTCAGCAGTGAATGAATGATGAACGATTTGCTTTTTGGTGAAGAGAGGAATTTTAGCCAGGGTAGCTGCTTGTCAACAGAGCAGGTGAGCAAGATCTTAACTTAACATTTATCCACAGGATGGATGAGAAATTATGAATGGATGGGAAATGGCTACTTTAGTCTTCCTGTTGTATGTCAAGTAATCCACTCCTCAATCCCAGTCACACCTCGAGTTTTGGGATTATTGCATTTTTGTTTATGCTGGGCACCAAAATCAAAAGCAATTTCCATTCCATTGCCTCTAAAACACGGTAGAGAATAAATTCACCCTCTTGGGAAGGTACCGGGACTCAGTCAGAGCATGAAAGAAAGGTCCACTCTCATCTCCCCTGCATATTTTGTCCCTTGTGTGAATGATGTCCCAAATCCTCCTCACCTTGAATGAATTGCAGCTGAACAGTTGGCGTTTCCAACCTTAGATGCAAAAGCCTCTCCAAGTTGCGCCAGCCAAGAGGTGCCCTTGTTGCCCGGTGAGATGCTCAATGACCATTTATGACAGCCTGTGGAAAACAATCCATAGATTGCCTCATACATTGCAGTTTGTTTAAAGGAATGGTCCTGCTTTTGTAATCAAAATGAAAAGGCCAAACAGGTTGCATTGTAAACTTCTTTCATTACGGGGAATCAACACTCCATTAGAAAAATCTGATCATACCTAATATGTACACTAACAACCCACTAATTACTGTCCAAAGAAGTGTTTCTAAATGAGACCACATTGTGTTCAACAATATTTACACCAATCTCAGAGTGTACTACACGTATTAATACTTTGTTTGTACTGAACTAACTATTTGTGCATTGTAGAAGACTAAAATTATCAATGAGGCGATCTTTCTACTAAATGTATTAGTCTGATTAAGAAAGCAGAAATGTCCTGGTCCATGGCAATTCCTTAAGTGAATTTCATTGTTCCTGAAGTAAATTATTTGCTTGATTTATTGGTTAAGTGGAACCTGACTTTTCAATTCGAGATTAAAGGGATGCCGCTGTTATAGTCCAGCTCTCTCTGTATAATTTCTCTCTCTCGGTTTTTAAAATGTGCTCCCATGGCAGCTTCCATAATCCCTATAATCAAAAATGACTTTCTCTGCAAAATATTCATGATGTAGTATACCCAGGGTGAACTATGAATCCCTTTACTATTGGTATGTGGGTTAGAAACATAGAAACAGGAGTAGGCCATTCAGCCCCTCAAGCCTGTTCCACCCCTATTCACTGAGATCCAGGCTGATCTGCATCTTAACTTCATCCAACTGTCCTGGCTTTGTTGTAAGGGTGGCCGAGTTGCTACTATTGCTGATAGAGTTGATCTGCAGACACTCCTTGGGTGGAAACATTAAGTTTCTTTACAATATACTCAGCAGCAACTACACGTGTGCTTTCAACTCCAACTCTATCTCTACACTGACTGCCGAGGCAGCCTGTGCTACTCTCCTATTGGTTACTACAGAGATCTTCCATAACACATATTATTCTTAAAGGTACACTGCACACTAAATAAAATCATAATTACTACAGGCTCCAATGATTTTGGACCGTAACCTCTGCCACTTGTCTTCTTTTTCTCTCTTTTTATCTTTCCTTGATTTGTGTTTTTTTTTGTTCATGGATGGTAGCTGTTGATGATGATTCTGCTTTCCCATTTATACCTCCTCTACTCATCGTTTGTCCCTTACTTGTCCCTTCACCATCTACTTTTGCCTTGCTCCATCACCTCTTTTAGCATTTACTCTCCACTGCTTTCCACCTGATCACAGACCTTCCCTTTTGTTTTCACTTCTCACTGCCGCCGCCCCTCTTCCTCACCACCACCCCCACCCCCACCCCCACAACTTTCCCCGCCTCTGTACTTGGTTAAACCTACCAAACCTTCTTCCAGTCCTGACAGAAGACCATCGACTTAAAACTCCCCGCACAGGTAACAGCAAACCTGCTGAGTATTTCCAGCATTTTCTGCTTTTTTTTTTTGCAGATTTCCATCATCTGCAGTATTTTGCCCTTTTATACCCTTGCCGAGCAAAACTGGATCACTCTCAGGTTTAAAATGTTCAATTGAGCGAGCATCCTTAATGACTTGGCTTTGGTTTTAAGGTTATCTCCTTTTGTCCTAGATCTGCAACCAGTGGAAGAGGTTCTCTCCACCCTGTCAATTCCCTCCAAAATTCTAAAATCTTCAATCAAATCACCTCTTAACTAGACTCAGGGAATGCGTGTCCAGTTGATGTAATCTCCGGACATAACTTATCCCTTGGAGCCATGGGCCAGAATGTTCACGTCAGTGTGCAGGGAAGGTTCTGGCACGCCAACATGTAAAATGATGCATGGTGGCGTTGGGCGTGCGTCCTGACGTCACCACGTGTCATTCAGATCTTTCATTCGGTGGGTGTGCGTCGGAGTTGGCTGCGTGCCCACCGAACTGTCAAAGGCCTGTTTGGGCCATTAAAAAACCAACTGAAGTAATTATCAAAACTGCCTGTCCAACCTTAAGGTTGGTGGGGGGGCAGGAGAAGAGCCCAAGTGGCCTTTGCGTTTTTCAGGCAACCTCATCCACGGGCGGGATGATGTTTCCTGAAGGTTTCATTAAATAAATAAATAGTTTTTTCACAATTCATAAACATGCCCCAGCTCATGTGACACTGTCTAATGTGTCTAAATAATTTTTACCTTTCTTTATTTAAAAGCTTCAATATGAACTTAATCTCCCTGAGGCAGCTCTGTGCCCCAACTCTGCCTCCTCCCCCCCCCGTCCGCACAGCTAGCGCTGAGCGCTACCAGCCGTGTGTCACGCTGGGCGGATCTTAATTGGCCCGCCCATGTAAAATGGCGTCGCTCAGCCTATCACGGGCTGTGATCGGCTCTGTGCCCGCCCGCACCCGGCCCTGACCGGTCCGGTCCTAATAGGCTGAAAATTCTGCCCTCGGCAAATCTTGTGAATCTGGTGCATACACTGCAGCAAGATTGAAGTACTTGGAAGAACTCATGGCTTGGATGGACTCCTGCACAGCTCGCTCAAAGCTGACCAACTCTAGCCTCTGGCAAGTCCGCCAGATGCTCCCCTGCCTGGCTCTAATCTCCAGCAGATTTCTTGTGGCCGTTCCCAGGGGCACATCATCGGCATGGGGCTCAGATGGGCCTTGTCTCCAGCAGTCCTCTGACTGTCGGGGACCTCAGCTGTTACATCCTCCATCAGCTTCTGTGACATGCCTGTGATGTGTTCACCAGATTGTGACGCTGAGCCTAATTGAGAATGCATTCCCCCCGCCCCCTCCAAGGTGACTGTCTCTGTGCTGGTGGAGGGTGCAGGGGGAATGATGTGACAGCGCATCCTGTGAGTGTTCCATATGTCATCATCTGCAGAGGTCTAGTTCTGGCTTGCAGCAGACTGGGTGATGTGAGTCCAGGCTGTGAGGGCCGGTAGTGCAGAACACAAAGAATTAGCTTGAGTTAATGTACAATCCCATTCCTCAGTACAGGGCCAAGTGTGTCTCCAGTATCCCCAGTTCTTGACACCAGGATGGAGACATCCTCACTCTGTGGTGTTGACACTCCGGCCTTGCCATCCACAACTTAGCGTCTGTCTGGGGTCGATGTGAGGATGCCAGGGACACTCCACCAGTCTTTGAGTGCTCCCTGACACTATGTGCTCTTATGCCCTGCAGGCAGACAGAGGATTGAGTATCCTCTCATTGGACTGCAAACCCCTTTAAGGCCTATGACAGCGAATGTCACCTCCCCAGTAAGCATTCGACACATGCACTCTCCTGCAACTGGTACAAGTTGCATGATCAGGCTCCCACAGGTTCAGTCCACATGTTCCATCTGGCGCTGAGGCCCAGAAGCCAAAGCTCCTGCCTGACATGCCACTCCATTCGCACATTTCCACTGTTTGAAGCCATCATGAGGACCGCGTTGCAGCGATCACACTGTGCCACTTACCCATGGCTCCTTGACCCTTGTGCGACACTGGACCCAGTTTCACTTGTGGACCCCACGGGCTGCTCACCTCCTCTGCGATCTCCATCCAGGCCGCCCTTGGTCAGGCGGGAGGGCCTCCTTGCTGCCATCGCTGGGAAACAGGGCCTCCCGGCATTCCTGGGTGGGGAGAGCCTGCAGTGAGGCATTGCTAAACCGTTCTCTATACTGAGACAAAGCAGCAGCTTGATGCTGCAGCAGTTTTGCAGGGGGGTGGCTCAGATCAGCAGTGTGCAGCAACAGTTGAACTTTCAAATTGTCCACTCACACAGCTCGGCTGATGTGGTCAGCTTGCAGGGAGTGGATGCCTGACCGGGTGCCTTTTGAATTTAAAAGAAATATTTATTCATTCATGGAATGTGGACATCGCTGGCTAGAGCAGCATTTAGTGCCATTCCCCCCGTTCTCCCCATAGCCCTGCACATTCTTCCTTTTCAGCATTTATTGCCCATCCCTAATTACCCTTGAGAGGGGTGGTGGTGAGCTGCCTTCTTGAACTGCTGCAGTCCCTGTTGTGTACACCCGCAGTGCTGTTAGGGAGGGAGCTCCAGGATTTTAACCCAGCGACAGTGAAGGGACGACGATATATTTCCAAGTCAGGGTGGAGAGTGGCGAGTGGAGGGGAACTGTTGTTGGGAATGGCATTAAACAGGATATTAGAGACACATGCAATAAAGGAACATCTGTAATTATGGGTGACTTTAATCTGCATATAGATTGGGCAAATCAAATTAGTAACAATACTGTAGAGGAGGAATTGCTGGAATGTATACAGGATGGTTTTCTGGACCAATACATTGAGGAACCAACTAGAGGATAGGCCGTCCTGGACTGGGTATTGTGTAATGAGAAAGGAATAATTGGCAATCTAGTTGTGTGAGGCCCCTTGGGGATGAGCGACCATAATATGATAGAATTCTTAATCAAGATGGAGAGTGATGTAATTGATTCTGAGACTAGGGTCCTGAATCTTAATAAAGGAAACTACGATGGTATGAGGTGCGAATTGGCTATGATGGATTGGGAAACATTACTTAAAGGGGTGACGGTGGATAGGCAATGGGAAACATTCAAAGAGCACATGGATGAACTGCAACAATTGTATATTCCTGTCTGGCTCAAAAGTAAAACAGGAAAGATGGACAAACCATGGCTTACAAGGGAAATTAGAGATAGTATTAGATCCAAGGAACAGGCATACAAATTGGATAAAAAAAACAACAGACCTGAGGGTTGGGAGCAGTTTAGAATTCAGCAAAGGAGGACCAAGGGATTGATTAAGAAGGGGAAAATAGAGTACAATAGTAAGCTTGCAGGGAACACAAAAACTGACTGTAAAAGTTTCTATAGGTAGGTGAAGAGAAAAAGATTGGTGAAGACAAATGTAGGTCCCTTGCAGTCAGAAACAGGGGAATTTATAATGGGGAACAAAGAAATGGCTGACCAACTAAATACATACTTTGGTTCTGTCTTCACAAAGGAGGACACAAATAATATACCAGAAATGTTGGGAACACAGGATTTAGTGAGAGGGAGGAACTGAAAGAAATCAGGATTAGTAGGGAAATGGTGTTGGGGAAATTGACGGGATTGAAGGCCGATAAACCCCCAGGGCCTTCATCCCAGATGTACATCCCAGAGTACTTAGGAAAGTGGCCCTAGAAATAATGGATGCATTGGTGGTCATCTTCCGAGATTCTATAGACTCTGGAACAGTTCCTACAGATTGGAGGGTAGCTAATGTAACCCCACTATTTAAAAAGGAAGGTAGAGAGAAAACAAGGAATTATAGACCAGTCAGCCTGACGTCGGTAGTGGGGACAATTCTAGAGTACATTATAAAAGATTTAATAGCTGAGCACTTGGAAAACAGTGGCAGAATTGGACAGAGTCAGCATGGATTTATGAAAGGGAAATCATGCTTGACAAATCCATAAGACCATAAGGCCATAAGACATAGGAACAGAAATTAGGCCATTTGGCCCATCGAGTCTGCTCCGCCATTCAATCATGGCTGATAAGTTTCTCAACCCCATTCTCCCGCCTTCTCCCCGTAACCTTTGATCCCCTTACCAATCAAGAACCTATCTATCTCGGTCTTAAATACACTCAATGACCTGGCCTCCACAGCCTTCTGAATTCCATAGATTCACCACTCTCTGGCTAAAGAAGTTTCTCCTCATCTCTGTTCTAAAAGGTCTTCCCTTTACTCTGAGGCTGTGCCCTTGGGTCCTAGTCCCGCCTACTAATGGAAACATCTTCCCCACGTCCACTCTTTCCAGGCCTTTCAGTATTCTGTAAGTTTCAATCAGATCCCCCCTCATCCTTCTAAACTCCATCGAGTATAGACCCAGAGTCCTCAAACGTTCCTCATATGTTAAGCCTTTCATTCCTGGGATCATTCTCGTGAACCTCCTCTGGACCCTCTCCAGGGCCAGCACATCCTTCCCGAGATACGGGGCCCAAAATTGCTCACAATATTCTAAATGTGGTCTGACCAGAGCCTTATAAAGCCTCAGCAGCACATCCCTGCTTTTATATTCTAGTCCTCTCGAAATAATTGCCAACATTGCATTTGCCTTCCTAATTACTGACTCAACCTGCAAGTTAACCTTAAGAGAATCCTGGACTAGGACTCCCAAGTCCCTTTGCACTCCAGATTTCTGAATTCTCTCCCTATTTAGAAAATAGTCTATGCCTCTATTCTTCCTACCAAAGTGCATGACCTCACACTTCCCCACGTTGTATTCCATCTGCCACTTCTTTGCCCATTCACCTAACCTGTCCAAATCCTTCTGCAGCCTCCCCACCTCCTCAATACTACCTGTCCCTCCACCTATCTTTGTATCATCTGCAAACTTAGCCAGGATGCCCTCAGTTCCTTCATCTAGATCAGTAATGTATAAAGTGAAAATCTACTGGAATTTTTCGAGGATGTAACTAGTAGAGTTGATGAGGGGGAGCCAGTGGATGTGGTTTATTTGGACTTTCAGAAGTCTTTTGACAAAGTCCCACATAAGAGATTAGTGTGTAAAATTAAAACACATGGGACTGGGGGTAGTATATTGAGATGGATAGAAAACTAGTTGGCAGACAGGAAACAAAGAGTAGGAATAAACGGGTCTTTTTCCGAATGGCAGGCAGTGACTAGTGAGGTACCGCAGGGATCGGTGCTGGGACCCCAGCTATTCACAATATATATTAATGATTTAGATGAGGGAACTAAATGTAATATCTCCAAATTTGCAGATGACACAAAGCTGGGTGGGAGGGTGAGCTGTGTGGAGGATGCAGAGATGCTTCAGTGTGATTTGGACAAGCTGAGTGAGTGGGCAAATGCATGGCAGATGCAGTATAATGTGGATAAATGTGAGGTTATCCACTTTGGTAGCAAAAACAGGAGGGCAGATTATTATCTGAATGGCTATAAATTGAGAGAGAGGAATGTGCAACGAGACCTGGATGTCCTCGTACACCAGTCGCTGAAGGTAAGTGTGCAGGTGCAGCAGGCGGTAAATAAGGCAAATGGTATGTTGGCCTTAATAGCCAGAGGATTCGAGTACAGGAGCAGGGGTGTCTTGCTGCAATTATATAGGGCCTTGGTGAGACCACACCTGGAATATTGTGTGCAGTTTGATCTCCTTATCTGAGGAAGGATGTTCTTGCTATAGAGGAAGTGCAGTGAAGGTTTACCAGACTGATTCCTGGGATGGCGGGACTGACATATGAGGAGATTGAGTTGGTTAGGATTATATTCGCTGGAGTTCAGAAGAATGAGGGGGGATCTCATAGAAACCTGTAAAATTCTAACAGGACTAGACAGGGTAGACGGAGGAGAGATGTTCCCGATGGTGGGAGAGTCCAGAACCAGGGGTCACAGTCTGAGGATATGGGGTAGACCATTTAGGACTGAGATGAGGGGAAATTTCTTCACCCAGAGCGGTGAGCCTGTGGAATTCGCTACCACAGAAAGTAGTTGAGGCCAAAACATTGTATGTTTTCAAGAAGGAATTAGATATAGCTCTTGGGGTGAAAGGGATGAAAGGATATGGAGAGAAAGCGGGAGCAGGCTATTGAGTTGGATGATCAGCCATGATCATAATGAATGGGGGAGCAGGCTCGAAGGGCCGAATGGTCTACTCCTGCTCCTATTTTCAATATTTCTATGAACTTCCAGGTGCTGGTGTTCCCATGTGTCTACTGCCCATGTCCTTTGCGGTGGTAGTGGTCGTGGGTTTGGAAGGTGCTGTGGAAGGAGCCTAGGTGAGTTTCTGCAGTGCATCTTGTAGATGGTGCACACTGCTGCCGCCGCCATTATCTGACCTTCAACCCCATGAAGTAGCAGCAGGGTTGTCGACCTCCTATGGCTCCCGCTGCATGTTTGGTTCGGTCCCTCGACCTCAATGAATAACTCATTGGCTGACGGCAATGTGATTGCGCACATGGCCAGCATGTCCCACCTCCGAACAGAAATCCCACAGACTCCTGGTCCTGCCATCGGGCCACTCGATAACTACAAGATTCTGCTCCAAATATGGAGGCAGAGTCTAAAGAAACTGTAATCAGGGGGAAAGAATGAAAAATAACGCTTGAGAGAGCAGTGGCTGAAAGGAGAGCTGTAGCTGAAGATATCTGCTTTGGTTTTGCTGTCATGATGTCACCTTGTGGCATTATTGTTCTTCTGTACTTTTTCCTGTATTTAAGTAAGGCTTTCTTAGGATAAGATCCATGAGCCTGTTTATTGTTTTCTCACTTATTGGGCAGAATTGTGCCCTTGATGGGCGGGTGGGCCCCACCGGCTCGGCGGCGGGCAGGCAGCCAATCGCCACCACCGATAGAGGCCCCGCCGCCATTTTAAATGGGCGGGCCAGTTAAGGCCCATCCAGTGTGATGCCTGACGGGAAGCGCCATGCGCTTCCTGTGCGAGGGGTAGGGGGAGGGAATCCCCAACTGTCAGAGTGCGCTCCCTCATGATTGCGCGCGAAAGAGCGCACATCTCCCTGAGGCTAAGTGCTGCCTCAGGGAGATCGCTGAAAGGCTGACAAATATAAAAAATAAAACATTAAAAAATTCATTAACATGTCCCCCTTGATGTGAAAATGTCACACGAGATGGGACATGTTAATGAAATAAACAAAAACTTTATTAAACTTTTTAAAAACCGCTATCAAACCTCATCCCGCCGCTGGATGAGGTTTGTAAAAAAAAATCACCTACCCGCCTGCCCGTTGGGCCCGTGCGCCGAGCCGAAGTTCGCACGGGCCCCTCAAAATCGTCGACGATTGGCAAGTTAAGGGCCTTAACGAGGCCTTTAATTAACGGCGGGTGCGCGTCCCGCTGCATAGCGCGCCCACCGACTGAAATATCGCGATGCCACGCGCTGACATCGGGACAGTACATGACATTTTAAGCGCTGGCGTGCGGGCTCCGCCACCCCCACGCCAGCCAGAAAATTCTGCCCATTATCTCCATTTCCCTCCTCACCCAAAAGAGCTGAAGGACTTACACTTATATAACCCCCTTCACAGCCTCAAAACATCTCAAAGCACTTCACAGACACTGAGCTACCTCCTGAAGTGCATTCACTGTTGTCATGCAGGAAATGCGGCAGTCGATTTGCACAGGTCAAGCTCCTACAAACAGCAATGTGATAATGAGCGAATAGTTATGTTGGTTGAGGGATAAATATTGGACACGACCCTGGGGAAAACTCAACAGTGACCCTGGGACCTTTTACACCCACCTGCAAAGGGCAGGCCGGGCCTCAGGTTAGCGTCTCCTCTGAAACACGGCACCTCCGACAGTGTGGCACTCCCTCGGGGCTGGCTAGCCCACTCTGGCCACTATTCTTGTGGGGAAATTCAACTACAGGAGGCATCACGGCCAGGCCCAGTTCTCCCATCCGCACTCTGCTGCCCTTCCACTGGAGATCATTGGATTGCAATCAGCAGCTGAGAGCAAGGCCACTCATTTTCTTCAAGCACCGTACAACAACAAAAACTGCATTTAAGTGCTGCCTTCAGCTTAGGAAAAATATACCCAAAATGCTTCACAGAAGAAAACATCAAAAGGATTGGATCATTTTTTTTCTAAAAAGTTCGCTGACTGAACTTCAGGCCTTCGTCTTATGTCTTGCCTTGTATCCTATCAGACATTGCATTTAACCTTCACGCTGACCCCTTGTAGCTTCAGGTCTTTTTTATTTCACGGGCAATATAATTTTGGATTCAGTGAAAGCTAATTAAATACCTCTGGTTTATTTAGTCTCGCTAACACCTCGTGCTTATTTCTCAAACAGTGGCTGGTGCTTTGATGTTGTTCAGCCTGAATTTATAAATTTCTGCTGGCTGCGCTGTCTCTTCTCTGGGTTCAGACTATTAATAAAGATATTGTCGTCAACACAAGATTGCACTTTTTAGTTGTTGTTTTCCACGAAAGGCTTTTGTCATAAAAGTGTCAACGCAAACTACAGTTACGATATGTCAGCCCGGTGGTGAATCAGTGCCTGTTTTTATTCTATCACAACTCTTGTGCCGTGCTTTGAGATGCACATATACTAGGTTCTCAGGCTTTGGAAGTAGCTCACCAAGTTAGACAGATCACTAATAGCAGCACAGTTCCTTGCGTTGCGTACTTGTTGAGCTTATAGTGGCTAAAGATGCTAATAATCTCTTCTTAAAAAGCTGCCTATAACAAACATTAACCTTATGGACCTATACTCACGTGGTGCTGACTAATTTCTCTCTTTCAATGGAAGCCTTATTTAGGTGTCTCTGGGAACAATCTCAGAACTCAGTGAGCAAATAACCGTAGAGAGCAGAAAAGCTAGAACTATTTTCCTTTGGACAGAGGGGATTTAATGAAAGTGTTCAAAGTTATGCGGCATGTTTAGGTGTCAGTCGCGGCTCAGTTGGAAGCACTCTTTCTTTGGAGGCAAAAGATTTTGTGTTCAAGTCGCGCTCCAGAGACTTGAGCACAAAAACCCAGGTTGACGCTCCAGTGCAGTTCTGGGAGTGCTGCGCTAATGGAGATGCTGTCTTTCAGATGAGACGTTAAAATAAGGCCCTGACTCCCCGCTAAAAGATCCCATGGCACTATTTCGATAAAGAGTAAGAGAGTTTCCCCAGTATCCTGGCCCATAGTTATCCCTCAGCCAACATTTTAAACACAGATTAGCAGGTGCTGTTAGTGGGAGCTTGCTGTGTGCAAATTGACTATCACATTTCCTACATTATAACAATGACTACACTTCAGAAGTGCTTCATTGGCTGTGAAGCGCTTTGAGACGTCCAGTAGTTGTGAAAGGCGCTATATAAATGCAAGTCTTTCTTTATGAAGGGCTTTGATAGAGTAGGCAGGGGGGAAACTGTTCTTACTGGCAGGAAAGATCAGTAATCGGGGGATACAGATTTGAGATAGTTGGCATAAATAGCATGGATGGATGTGGAGAATGCTTCTTCTCTCAGTAAGTTGCTGTGATCTGGAATGGGCTTCCTTAAAAAGATGGTGGAAGCAAGTTTAACAGTGACTTTCTGAAAAGGATTGGATAAATACTTGAAAAGAGAAAAACAATTGCAGGATGATGGGGAAGGTGCAGGGGAGTGGAACTAATTCTCTAGCTCTTTCAGAGGGTCAGTGCATGTACAATGGGCCGAATGACCGCCTTCTGTGCTGTACTATTCTAACTGAATAGATGAGCCTGTGGCTTACATAATAGCAGCCCCCACTCCCCAACCTCCCATCTTTAAGGGACTTAAAATGAATACCTTTTTTTTTGCAAAAATATACTTTATTCATAAAATATCTTCAATCACATTCCAAACCATTTCAAAAACACCATTACAAGGGTACAATCGGGTTAAACTTTTACAAAATGTATCACCAGGTGCATCAGTACAAACAATATTACAATCATTTACAGCCTTTCATTTTGAGCTGTACAGCCCGAGGGGCTCTAAACAGTTCCCAGTCTCTCGGTGCACTGTGGCAGAAAGGTCTTAGACAGCGACCCTTCCCCATTGCGCCTTTGCGGCAGCTGCCTCAAGCTTTAGTGCGTCCCTCAGCACGTAGTCCTGGACTTTGGATTGTGCCAGTCCGCAACAATCGGTCGGGGACAACTCTTTGTGCTGGAAGACCAACAAGTTTCGGGCAGACCAAAGTGCGTCTTTCACCGAGTTGATGATCCTCCAGCTGCAGTTGATGTTTGTCTCGGTGTGTGTCCCTGGGAACAGCCCGTAGAGCACAGAGTCCTGTGTCACAGAACTGCTCGGGATGAACCTCGACAGCAACCACTGCATCTCTCTCCAGACTTTCTTTGCAAAGGCACAATCCACAAGGAGGTGAACAACGGTCTCTTCCCCACCACAGCCACCTCGAGGGCAACGTGCAGAGGGGGTGAGACTCCTGGCGTGTAGGAAGGATCTGACGGGGAGGGCCTTTCTCACCACCAGCCAAGCCACGTCTTGGTGCTTGTTGGAAAGTTCTGGCGATGAGGCATTCTGCCAAATGACTTTGACAGTCTGCTCGGGGAACCATCCCACAGGGTCCACCCTCTCCTTTTCCCTCAGGGCCTCTAGGACGTTACGTGCTGACCACTGCCTGATGGACTTGTGGTCAAAGGTGTTTTTCTGCATAAATTTTTCCACGAGGGACAGGAGGTACGGCACGGTCCAACTACTTGGAGCGTTCCGCGGCAGCGTGGCCAGACTCATCCTTCGCAACACCGGGGACAGGTAGAACCTCAGCACGTAGTGACACTTGGTGTTTGCGTGCTGAGGGTCTACGCACCGCTTGATGCAGCCACACACAAAGGTGGCCATCAGTATGAGGGCGATGTTGGGCACGTTTTTTCCCCCTTTATCTAGAGGCTTGTACATCGCGTCCCTGCGGACACGATCCATTTTTGACTTCCAGATAAAGCGGAAGATGGCTCGAGTGATCGCCATCGCGCAGGAGTGTGGAATGGGCCAGACCTGAGCCACGTACAGCAACAGCGAGGGTGCCTCACACCTGATGACCAGGTTCTTACCCGCAATGGAGAGGGAGCGTCGCTCCCACATGCCCAGTTTCCTTTTCACCATAGCCACTCGCTCCTTCCAGTTTCTAACGCATGCCCTGGTCCCTTCGAACCGTATCCCCAGCACCTTCAGGCCGTCAGCCCTGACAGTGAAGGGGACAAAGGATCGATCAGCCCAGTTCCCAAAGAACATGGCCTCGCTCTTCCCACGATTTACCTTGGCTCCCAAGGCCAGTTCGAACTGGTCGCAGATGTGGATCAGTCTGCGCACCGACAGCGGGTCCGAGCAGAAGACGGCGACGTCGTCCATGTACAGGGAGGCTTTTACCTGAGTGCCTCCACTGCCTGGGATCGTCACTCCTCTTATGCCCGGATCCTTCCTGATGGACTCGGCAAAGGGTTCTATGCAACACACGAAAAGAACAGGCGAGAGAGGACAGCCCTGCCTGACTCCAGATTTAATCGGAAAGCTATCTGTTTCCCACCCATTGATTGAGACTGCGCTACTGATGTTAGTGTAGAGCAGTTGGATCCAATTTCGAATTCCCTCCCCAAACCCCATTTTGGAGAGCACATCCACCATGTAGGTGTGCGATATTCTGTCAAAGGCCTTCTCCTGATCCAAGCTGATGAGGCAGGTATCCACACCCCTGTCCTGTACATAGGCAATCGTATCCCTGAGCAGCGCCAGGCTGTCAGAGATCTTCCTGCCTGGAACAGTGCAGGTCTGGTCAGGGTGAATCACCAATTCCAGAGCGGATTTGACCCGATTTGCGATGACCTTGGACAGAATCTTATAGTCCACATTCAACAGTGAAATGGGTCGCCAATTTCTAATTTCCTCCCTTTCCCCCTTGTGCTTGTAGATGAGGGTGATGATGCCTTTCCTCATGGATTTTGACATACTACCGGCCTGGAGCATACTCTCGTACACTCCTAGCAGGTCTGGGCCGATCAAGTCCCACAGAGCCGAATACAACTCCGCCGGCAAGCCGTCGCTTCCGGGAGTTTTACTCTTCTTGAAGGACTCAAGGGCCTTAGTCAGTTCATCAGGAGTTAGCGGTTTGTCCAGGCTCTCCCGCGTACTGTCGTCTAAGACCTCCGTGATAGAGGACAGGAAGGACTGGGAGGCCATGCTGTCCGTGGGCTTCACGTCATACAATCCGGCATAAAAGGATTTGCTGATCCTCAAAATGTCGGACCGTGATGACTTTACTGAGCCGTCTTCTTCCTTCAGGCTGCTGATCACAGAGCTCTCTCTGTGTACCTTTTGGAAGAAGAAACGTGAGCACGTCTCATCCTGCTCCACGGAGCGGACTCTGGAACGGAAGATGATCTTGGAGGCCTCCGAGGCAAAGCGCGAGGCTTGCTGGCTCTTCACCTCTTGGAGCTCCTCCTTGACATCGACCCCCATCGACTGCAGCCGGAGCAGATTCTGCATGTTTTTCTGGAGTCGGGACATTTCCCTCTGTTCCTTTCTAGCTTTCTGGGTGCCTTTGAGGATGAAAAACC
Organism: Cetorhinus maximus; assembly: GCF_964194155.1. NCBI lineage: Eukaryota > Metazoa > Chordata > Chondrichthyes > Lamniformes > Cetorhinidae > Cetorhinus > Cetorhinus maximus. Next base: position 113,844,793 of record NC_135890.1, read on the forward strand.
TCTTGATGTTTCCCTTGATCGCTTCCCACCAGTGTGTCAGGGACTCAAAGAGGGGTTTCACGGTTCTCCAACCTTTGTAATCCCTCTTGAGCTCCTCAATGTTCTCTGGGGTCAGCAGTTGCACATTTAGCTTCCATGCCCCCCTGCCCACCCTCAGGTCCTTCTCCAAGTGGCAGTCCGCCAGTAGGAGGCAGTGGTCAGAGAAGAACACCGGCTTGACATCGGCGGATCTGACTGTGAATGCACGGGACACAAACAGGAAGTCTATCCTGGAACGAATGGACCCGTCTGGCCGCGACCAGGTGTATCTACGCTGCGCTCCGTCTGCAGGGTTGCTGAAGACGTCGTGCAGCTTGGCATCCTTAACTGTTTCCATCAGGGATCTGGACGTAGCGTCCAATCTGCTGTCGGCCCTGCCGGATCGTCCAGCCGCATCGATGATGCAGTTGAAGTCACCGCCCAGAATGACCGGCCTGGAGGTCGCCAGCAGCAGTGGGAGCTGCTGAAAAACCTCCAGCCGCTCAGCCCCTTGTGCCAGGCCATACACGTTAATTAACCGGAGTGGAGCGTTCTTGTACATTACGTCTGCTACGAGGAGTCGCCTGCCCACTACCTCCTTAACCTCGGAGACGGTGAAGTTGCCTCCCCGCAGCAGAATACCCAGGCCGGAGGAACGAGAGTCATTTCCGCCCGACCAGATCGATTGCCCATGGGACCACCATCGTGACCATTGCCTGTAGGAGCTGAGGTGCGGTATCGCACACTCCTGCAGAAACAACAGGTCAGCTTTGACCTTGGCTAGGTAGTCCAAGGTCGCAACACATCGCGTAGTAGACTTAAAATGAATACCACCAGCTCGATCTGCTTTCAGAGTTCTAGCTTTAGCAAGAATGACGTCTGCAATTTTACATGTCTAGCCCCAGCATCAACATTAAGCTACAGTGTCGTTAGCTCAGCATGGCCTGCAACAGAAAAGAATGATGCAAAATAGCCATTTAGGACCTTAGCCTGATCTTGGGACTCTCTTCAAATGTGTGCTCCCGAATCCTGGGCAGCGTGCATTGTACCCATTTTTTCGAGAATGAAATGGCCACCAAGCATACAAATTTAGTGTCGGGATAGCCAATGCCAATCAGCGCAGCTGCCCTGTGCTCTAATCCACAGCACATCCAGTCCTCCACAACAGTATTTTTAAAGTTAAAATATGTCAAGTTTGCAGTGTAATTTAATGTGGTGTAAAAATGAGTTCTTAATGATTTAGAGGGGAAAAGTGGCATTTATTTAAAACCGCATTTGTGGGCATTCCAAATGGCACAGCACATTTCAGAGACTGCCCGCTGGGAGTGAAGGGCATGGGCCCTTGCTCTGTTAATCTCCACATAACAAAGACAGAAAAATAATGAAAATATGTCCTTTTTTTCAAATTTGTTCTTGGGCTGCGGGCAGCACTGGTAAGGCAGCATTTATTACCCTTTCCAATGAACATTTGGAGTAACCCACATAGTGTGGGACTATAGAGTCACTCAGAGGCCTGACCAGGTAGAGTCAGCAGATTCTCTTCCCTGAAGGACATTGCCATAATCCAGCATCCTTAGTGGTCATTTTCTAACGGTAGCTCACAGACTCCAGCCAATGGTAGCCTTCCTTTTTATTTGTTTCTGGATATGAGCATCGCTGGCAAGGTCAGCATTTGTTGCCCATCCCTAATCGTCTAACCTCGGAGAAACATTCTGATACTCAACATGATCAGCTGCCTACGATACAGTAAAACTACAGATAGGGATGTGGTCATCAAAGGCTATTATCCATTGTATGCCAAGAGAGGAAGAGTGGCTTCTTTGTTTCTTCATAGGAATTGCATGGACATGAACGGCATCAATTGTATAAAAGTCAGACCTTTCGGTTATTCTTTTGTTGATGGCCAGTTTGTACTCAGATGCGCTGCATTCCGTAAGCAGGTTACTTGTATAACTGCATAACCTGATGCTTTTAAGGGGATGCTGGATAAGTACATGAGGGAGATAGGAGTAGAAGAATAGATAGATGGGTTCAGATGCAGTCGGGTGAGTGGGAAGCATTATCAGCGGCATGGGAAATTTGGGCCAAATGGACTTTTTCTGTGTCGTAAATTCAGTATAATTCAATGCAAAATCACAGAATCACACGGCACAGAATGTAAAATCATAGAATCATACAGCACAGAATGTAAAATCATAGAATCATACAGCACAGAATGCAAAATCATAGAACCATACAGCACAGAATTCAAAATCATAGAATCATACAGCACAGAATGTAAAATCATAGAACCATACAGCACAGAGTGCAAACTCATAGAATCACACAGCACAGAATGCAAAATCATAGAATCACACAGCACAGAATGTAAAATCATAGAATCACACAGCACAGAATGCAAAATCATAGAATCACACAGCACAGAATAAAAAATCATAGAATCATACAGCACAGAATGTAGAATCATGCAGCACAGAATGCAAACTCATAGAATCACACAGCACAGAATGTAACATAATAGAATCATGCAGCACAGAATGTAAAATCATAGAATCATACAGCACAGAATGCAAAATCATAGAATCATACAGCACAGAATGTAGAATCATAGAATCATACAGCACAGAATGTAGAATCATAGAATCATACAGCACAGGATGTAAAACCATAGAATCATACAGCACTGAATGTAAAATCACAGAATCACACAGCACAGAATGTAAAATCATAGAATCATACAGCACAGAATGTAGAATCATAGAATCATACAGCACAGAATGTAAAATCATAGAATCATACAGCACAGAATGTAGAATCATAGAATCATACAGCACAGGATGCAAAATCATAGAATCATACAGCACAGAATGTAGAATCATACAGCACAGAATGCAAACGCATAGAATCACACAGCACAGAAAGTAAAATAATAGAATCATGCAGCGCAGAATGTAAAATCATAGAATCATACAGCACAGAATGCAAAATCATAGAATCATACAGCACAGAATGCAAAATCATAGAATCATACAGCACAGAATGCAAAATAATAGAATCATGCAGCACAGAATGTAAAATCATAGAATCATACAGCACAGAAAGCAAAATCATAGAACCATACAGCACAGAATGTAAAATCACAGAATCATACAGCACAGAATGTAAAATCATAGAATCATACAGCACAGAATGTAAAATAATAGAATCATACAGCACAGAATGTAAAATCATAGAATCATACAGCACAGAATGCAAAATAATAGAATCATGCAGCACAGAATGTAAAATCATAGAATCATACAGCACAGAATGTAAAATAATAGAACCATACAGCACAGAATGCAAAATCATAGAACCATACAGCACAGAATGTAAACTCACAGAATCATACAGCACAGAATGCAAAATCATAGAATCATACAGCACAGAATGCAAAATCATAGAATCATACAGCACAGAATGTAAAATCATAGAATCATACAGCACAGAATGTAACATAATAGAATCATGCAGCACAGAATGTAAAATCATAGAATCATACAGCACAGAATGCAAAATCATAGAATCATACAGCACAGAATGTAGAATCATAGAATCATACAGCACAGAATGCAGAATCATAGAATCATACAGCACAGGATGTAAAACCATAGAATCATACAGCACTGAATGTAAAATCACAGAATCACACAGCACAGAATGTAAAATCATAGAATCATACAGCACAGAATGTAGAATCATAGAATCATACAGCACAGAATGTAAAATCATAGAATCATACAGCACAGAATGTAGAATCATAGAATCATACAGCACAGGATGCAAAATCATAGAATCATACAGCACAGAATGTAGAATCATACAGCACAGAATGCAAACGCATAGAATCACACAGCACAGAAAGTAAAATAATAGAATCATGCAGCGCAGAATGTAAAATCATAGAATCATACAGCACAGAATGCAAAATCATAGAATCATACAGCACAGAATGTAGAATCATAGAATCATACAGCACAGAATGTAGAATCATAGAATCATACAGCACAGGATGTAAAACCATAGAATCATACAGCACTGAATGTAAAATCACAGAATCACACAGCACAGAATGTAAAATCATAGAATCATACAGCACAGAATGTAGAATCATAGAATCATACAGCACAGAATGTAAAATCATAGAATCATACAGCACAGAATGTAGAATCATAGAATCATACAGCACAGGATGCAAAATCATAGAATCATACAGCACAGAATGTAGAATCATGGAATCATACAGCATAGAATGTAAAATCATAGAATCATACAGCACAGAATGCAAAATCATAGAATCATACAGCACAGAATGTAGAATCATACAGCACAGAATGCAAACGCATAGAATCACACAGCACAGAAAGTAAAATAATAGAATCATGCAGCGCAGAATGCAAAATCATAGAATCATACAGCACAGAATGCAAAATCATAGAATCATACAGCACAGAATGTAGAATCATACAGCACAGAATGCAAACTCATGGAATCACACAGCACAGAAAGTAAAATAATAGAATCATGCAGCACAGAATGTAAAATCATAGAATCATACAGCACAGAATGTAGAATCATAGAATCACACAGCACAGAATGCAAAATCATAGAATCACACAGCACTGAATGCAAAATCATAGAATCATACAGCACAGAATGTAAAATCATAGAATCATACAGCACAGAATGTAAAATTATAGAATCATACAGCACAGAATGCAAAATCATAGAATCATACAGCACAGAATGTCAAATCATAGAACCATACAGCACAGAATGCAAAATCATAGAATCATACAGCACAGAATGCAAGCTCATAGAATCACACAGCACAGAATGTAAAATCATAGAGTCATACAGCACAGAATGCAAAATCATAGAATCATACAGCACAGAATGTAGAATCATAGAATCATACAGCACAGAATGCAGAATCATAGAATCATACAGCACAGAATGCAAAATAATAGAATCATGCAGCACAGAATGTAAAATCATAAAAGATCATACAGCACAGAATGCAAAATTATAGAATCATACAGCACAGAATGTAGAATCATAGAATCATACAGCACAGAATGTAAAATCATAGAATCATACAGCACAGAATGTAGAATCATAGAATCATACAGCACAGAATGTAAAATAATACAATCATACAGCACAGAATGCAAACTCATAGAATCATACAGCACAGAATGCAAAATCATAGAATCATACAGCACAGAATGCAAAATCATAGAATCATACAGCACAGAATGTAGAATCATAGAATCATACAGCACAGAATGTAGAATCATAGAATCATACAGCACAGAATGCAAAATCATAGAATCATACAGCACAGAATGCAAAATCATAGAATCATACAGCACAGAATGTAGAATCATAGAATCATACAGCACAGAATGCAAAATAATACAATCATACAGCACAGAATGTAGAATCATAGAATCATACAGCACAGAATGTAGAATCATAGAATCATACAGCACAGAATGCAAAATAATACAATCATACAGCACAGAATGTAAAATCATAGAATCATACATCACAGAGAGAGGACATTTGGCCTGCTGTGCCTATGCCAGCTCATTGAAACAGCTATCCGATTAATCCCCTGTTCTTTTCTCAAAGATCTGCAATTTTGGTTCTCCTTTCCAAGTACAGGGAACAGCATCCTTCAAAATACAGAAGTGAAATTCTCTAATTGCCTGGCCACAATCTTTCAAGGTATATCAAAACCCCAGTGGAATATATTTTCCTCGAGTTGCTAATATGAGATTCCATTCTATACTCTCATTGACATTTCCTACTAGCGTTGGTGACTGGAGGATAATTTCTCAGCCGTCACCTTGAAAACTCCCCCTCTCCTGTTTGAAAATCCACTCCTTCAGCGTTCTATAAATGCTGCCCTTTTTCATTTTGTCTGTCAGGCTATCTTGGGGATTGCGAGCATCACATTATAATACAAGGTCATCCACTAATTCAACAGTGGATCTCCTCTTGTATAAACACATTTTGGCTGAATCTGCCTTCAATCTTAGCGCTGTTCCATTTGCAGAGCACTGTATAAAATTCTGGGAATGTTTTAAAAGGCAAAACAGCAGTCATTTCAAAACATAATTAGATGTGTAATCGTATCGGTGGCATTTTCATTTCTGACATTTTTAACCAAAGATATATCTCAAACTGCCTTTCCTTTAAGTTTGATTGTTGTAACATCCTTTTCCTGGTAAAATTATCCTTTCCTGTGTTAGCTTTTCAGTTAGATATTTCAGACAGAAAGAAATGTTGGAAGGGCCTCATTTCCCAAGCCTGTAGCCTTAAAGAAGTGTTATGATAGTTGGTGAAATTTGTGAGGCACTTCTCCTGAATGGACGAGGCGCTATACTTCACAGGTCTTTTCGTTTCCAAATGAAAGGAAAACTTGCATTTATTTAGCGGCTTTCATGGCCTCAGGACACCCAACAGCACCTCACAGCCACTTTTAAAGTGTAGAGCCTGTTGTAATGTGGGAAATACAGCAGCTGGTCTGCACTCAGCAAGTTCCCACAGACCGTCATGTGATAGCCAGGTAATTTGTTTTAGCGATTTTGGTTGAGGGACAAATATTGGCCAAGACAGCAGGGCTAACTTCCCTCTTCTTCAGAATGCACATGGAATTTTTTATACCCGCCTTAAAGGGAAAATGGGGTCTTAGTTAACATCTCATCCAGAAGAGGACACCTCTGAGGCTGCAGCACACCCTCAGTACTACACTAGCAATATGCTTAAACCTCTGTCATAGGACTTGAACTTACAACCCTCGGACTCCAGAGATAAAAAGAATTATCCATTGAGCCACAACAGGGCATTTCCAGTATGGTGCAAGTTTATTTGGCAGTTTCCCTCACTGCAGTTAAAACCTTTTGGGAGCCACGATTCCTTTTAGATCTAGAATAGAAACAAAAAAACATGATGATGTGATTCAGATATTTTTACATTGTGAGAAAGTTAAGGTAAGATGAGTATTTTCGTAGCCCTCATTAGTGATGAAGAATTGCAAGATTATTTATCTGCTGTCCATCATGTCATTTCAAGCACTCATTCCTAATTAGTGCATTTCAATGCTCACATATTGGTACAATTTGATTTAATGGGTTATTATATTCTTTCAGAGCTTACAGTGGATGCCTCCACGCTGAACAGCTTGGAAAACTGCCATTTGGAATGATAGCATTTTGGTTCTTAGTTCCGATGATGCATGGAATTTTATTTATTCCCATTGCCTTGGATTATAGCAGATTTGCTCTGTTATTAAGCATTTGACCTTAAAGCCTTAGTAGAGAGGTGAGTCTGGGTGTACCGCTAAGGCTGACTTAAGTCAACTGTGCAGTTTATATACTCAACTGGCAATAAAATGGGATGATTCTCTCCATTATTGACTTTAAGTATGCTAATTTCTTCAGGGTTTGTCCTCTGAGTCCTTGTCAATTTAGAATTGCACATGTACAATACATTTGAGAACTATATCTCTGTAAAACAGAATGCATTATTATTATTATTGCTACATAACATATCCAAGGAGTTACTCAATCCCATGGAATATGCTGTCATAAAATCTATCTCTGAAGCAGTGCAACCCACTGTTCCATCGATGAACTGCATTCTTGTCTTATTGTAAGGTTATGGGCCAACTCCCAGAGGAGGTTGTGGATTTGCGTTTAATTGGCACTTTCAAAAATCGATATTTGGTAAGCAGGGACACTCAGGATGATAGAGATACCTGGCAACACGACGTGACTTTATTTTTCAGGGAAGAAGATTGATGCTCCCTAGAGCGGGGAATCAGTAAGCAGTGTGGGCTGGAGGTCCATGGGGAAACAACCATGGATTCAGAATGAATGTGGGGTTGGGCGTACAGGTCTTTTCGCTCTCTTATGTCAGAATATTCTCAAATTGTCCTTCTTCCTATCACGTAGGAATGGCAGTGGTAAAAAAAAAGATGTAAGTTCCTCAACAGTAGAAATCAAAATAGGAAATCTCAGAGACAGGGAAACAAACTGCAAGCTACAAAACAAAAGGAAATGATAGAACATAGGAAATGATGGGGATGAGAAAACTTCATTAGCCCTTTAAGCTTGCTTCTTTCACAAACTGTGCATGTTCCACTCTATCACGAACTTCATCTCATCATTTTAATCTCTAGGGGAAAGTTCTCCTTTTACAACTTTCCATTATAGATGATGAAAAGGGGATTCTTTCATCAGGTTAATTGAACACTCAAGAATTCCAGCTATAGACCCAGAGATGGAAGGATTGTGAACGAACCCATCGATTTACGTAATTCCCCAGAGCTTTTCATGCAGGATCAATCATGAGCTACTTTTCCTCTCTCTTTGATCGTACCTCTCATTGGTTCGACCATTTCTTTTAGGCATTTACTTTATTCCACCACGAAGATGAATGGAGGTCAAATCCAAAAAAAAAAATTACATTTAAAAATGAAACGTCATTTTCAGGCACCACACCAGGCCCCAAAGTTCAAGGCACCATGTTACACTGCCAGGAGGGTGTGGCATAGTCCTGGATGCTCATAGCCACCCACATTGACCTTATCCAACTGGTGGGACTATGTTAAATAGGGAAATATTAGGCCCTGTTTTAACTTGTGCAAGTTAAAATTCTCACTCATTATTTTCAATGGGTAATGAGTCATTAACTAGAGGGCACAAATTTAAGATCATCAGTAAAATAAACACAGGAAAAGGTGAGAAGGTTTTTTGTTTTACACAATGGGGTTGTTAGGACAATGGAATATCCAACCAGAAATAGTGATGAGTGCAGAAAAAATTATAGTAACAAAGCAAAATGGCATCCTCCCCGTTTTTTGTACAATAAGAGAAATTTCACTCCAGTGCAAATAACCCCAACCTCGAGTTGGCTTACAAATATTTCCTATAGCAGTTTTTGCTTTCTTGACACCAACGCGTGATCTTTAATTTTTGTATTCAGGCTACAACTTATTGATTCGGAGTACATGAAAATGTGATATCTGCGGCCTTTGACAGTGTGGATGAGCCCACAAATAATGAATATTTTAGTCCAGTCAGTTTTGTTGCAGTAATACTTATTAAATCAAAAGCCAATTTCATTAACATGAAGTGTTGCCTTCTTAAATCAAATCTCAAATTTAGCATCTAGTGCTCAGGCAAGAGAAAAGGTTTTACTTTATGCAGCATAATTTATGGAGCAATCTGCATTCAGCAGAAAGTAATTCTGCGTCTTATTAAATTTTAGCATCTACTTTTATTGTCTGAACATGGATGGGTGATTCCTGAAGAAATTCGTTGCCTATAGGGACTACAGATCAATAATCTACAAATAGAGAAGGTAAGTGAATAATAACATAGTTTTGCATCTGTCTGTCTATCTGTCTGCCTGCCTATGTATCTTTCTAAATGTACATCTCTCTCTGTTTATGTTACCTATCTAGGTGTGTGTATCTCTATCTGTGGGGTCATTGAAGGTTTGCTACTTTGATTCCTGGGATGAGAGGCTTGTCCTCTGATAAGAGATTGAGTAGAGTGGCCCTATATCCTCTCAAATTTAGAAGAATCAGAGATGATTTCATTGAAATATAAGACTCTGAGGGGGCTTGGTAGGGTAAATTCTGAGAGGCTCCTTCCCCAGTTGGGGAGTTTAGAACTGGGTGGAAGGATGTGGGGGCATGTTGGGATGGGAAGGCCAGGATAAGGGGTTGACCAATTAGGACTGGCATGAGGAGAAGTTTCTTCACCCAGAGGGTTGTAGATCTTTGGCATTCTTTACCCAAGAGGGAATGTGGATGCTCAGTCGATGAACACATTCATGACTGAGGTCAGTAAAAGGGAATTGGATTATTTTCTGAAAAGGAAGAATGTGCAGGGCAATGGGTAGAAGGCAGGGGAGTGGCATGAGGTGAATTGCTCCTTCAGAGAGCTAGGGCAGATATGATGGGCTGAATGGCCTCCTTCTGTGCTTGTAACCATTTCGTGGGTCTGTGATTCTGTGATAGACTTTACGGCTCTAAGGGAATCAAGGAATATGGGGATCAGGCAGGAAAGTCGAGTAGATATAGAAGTTCAGCTGTGTTTTAATTTGAATGGTGAAGCAGCCTTATAGCCTACTCCTGCTTTTATTTTCTATGTTCTTATGTTAGCTAGTTTCATGTGTTTGTCCACCTGTGCCTCTCTGTCTGTCTATATCACAGCCTGTTTGCCTGGGTATCTGCTTAGGTTTGTATCTATCTCATACAAGTAACGTTAGACTAACTCTCCCATTGGGAAACTGAAAGAGTCGTGTGGGCTGTTCATTTCACACTCTGCCTGGTTTCACTCTTCAATGGCATCAGTGCGTGTATCTGTTTATTTACCTTCTTAGATTTTCCAATATCTGTTGAGAAGGAGAATTGAAGTTCACGGAGATATTAATTGCACTGCTGGATGTTTTTTTCTCCAAGTGTCATGGCAGAAGGAATTTAGTTCTGGAAATTACTGCTGGCAATATTGCTGATTAAGAAACTGCTATTGGAACACAGGTGCTGTCCAATTTATTAACTCTTCAATGGAAAGCATGCCGTGTAAGCTGTTCATGCAATAAACGTTTATCCACAGATAACAGTGATAGCCAGTTCTAGGCTTTGCTATCTCTCAAAGTATGGAATCAACAGACATTGAAGGATGGGGAGTCCATGACAGAATAAACGTATGTAAACTCTGGATAGATCAGACTTCTCACTCGCTCTTTCTGTCTCTGACCACAAGGTCATTGTAACATAACTCGTCTGTCAGAAAACCCACAGTATTGGTTGGACTGGTTTTACATCTCATTCCATATTGTTCATGCTGCTGACCAATCAGAAAATCTTGTGGGGCTTGACAGGTTAGACACTGGGAGATGGTTTCCCCAGACTGGGGAATCCAGAACATGGGGTCACAGTCCCAGAATGAGACATCGGTCATTTAGGACTGAGTTGAAGGGGGATTTCTTCACTCAACGGGTTCTGAGTCTTTGGAAATCTCTACCCCAAAAGGCTGTGGATGCTCAATTGTTGCATATATTCAAGACGGAGTTTGATAGATTATTGGGTACCAAGGACATTAACGGGTATAGGGATAATGCGGGAATATGTATTCGGGGTAGGTGATCAGCCATGATCACATTGAATCATGGAGCAAGTTCAGAGGTCAAATGGCCTACTCTTGCTCCTATTTCTTATGATATCATCTAATGGACTCTAAAACTGGGCAGGTGTAAAACCAACATTGTACCAAATCCTGAAGGGGGCACGAGCCAGGACCTTCCGCTCCGGTTTGCGGTGGACGCTATAGCAGGCGGGAGCAGAAAATATTGGGAGATCACAAAACCCAGTGTGTGGTCATCCAGCCCAGCGGTCAACTGCAGGCCACGTTGCCCACCACCGCATGTCAGGAAGCTAATTTCAATATATTAGTATCTCATTTTCAACCCCGCTCACTGGAATCATCCCTCCATGCTCGATCGTGAGCTCATGTTGGCGTGATTGCACGTCGACATGTTTTACAGCTTTACATTAGCAACGTGCACCTGGTGACCTGCACTTCACTCGGGACTCCGAGCTTTGTTTGCCTACCTTACTTCGGGCAGCCCTCGCGGTCAACAGCGCCAGGCTTCACAGGCAGCACCACATCACTTTTAGGGGGGCTCACAGGCAGGTGTCTACCTACCAGACCAACCATAAGGCGGGGGTGGCTTTTCAATGACTGCAGGGCTAGGGCTCGCTTGGGGAAGGGGGAAGAAGTGGTCTCAGGCAAGGGAAGAGGCTGCAGGGTGAGGGCTGTACTGGGGAAGGAGGGTATCCCAGGGTGTGTGTGTGGGGGGCACATGTTCATCTGTGCAAGTGGCCTCAAGATGGCAAGGGCTTAAGATGCAGCCTCCAAAGGAGGTGATGCCAAATGGAGATGTGAGGGTGTGTGTGAGAGAGTGAGTGGTGATGTCGTTTGAGCTGGCAGTGAGTGAGATACCAGTGAATGTGTGATGTGCTTGTGAGTGTGTGAGTTCAGAGTGATGAGGTGGTTGCCTCACCCTGGTGGCACGGTTGAGATCATTCATCCTCTTTCTGCACTGAATGGTTAACATCTTCTGTGTAGTGTTGGCACTGACCATGGCTGCCACCGCCTCCCAAGCCAGAGTGGTGAGATTGCTGGACGTCCTGCAGCCAGAGCAGGGGCAGAGAACATCACGGCGGGCCTCCAAAGGGCATTCCAGTGATGGATCACTGAACTCTTTTTGGCTTTTGGGGCCATGTCTTCACTGGAGCAGTCCTGGGCTGCAAGCATTGAGAACTGTGTGGGCGGCTGCAGTTTAGCTATGGCACTCGGAGTGAGGAAACGGTGAGGTAATGGTGTGGCAGGAGATTCAGAGGCCACCTGCCAGCGAGATGGCATGTTTCCTGTGGCTGCATAATTAATGAGGTGGGAAGCGGACAATATGGTGCAAAAACCCATTCTTGTGGCTGGCAGGAAGAACATCCTTTTTTACGCCGCACTTAGTGCAATTCAGGGAAAATTCCACATACTGTGTTAAAATTGTTTCTCTACCCCTCTTTTTCTGTCTCTAGTGTGCCTCCCCACCTCTCTTTGTCTTTGCCTTCTTCTACCTTGTTCTTCTTTCTATCCATTTGTTAAGTTTTGCACATCTGTCTTCATGCCCAGGTAGACACCAATTCTAAATACCTCCACATGGCCGGTGGATTATGGCCTTTAGGTGCAGCAATCAATGAGTTATAGAACTCTGCAATTCACTCTGCCAAAGGGCTATGGATGCAAAGGGGTAATCTGAGCTTTCAAGATTGACATCAATCAGTTAGTTGTGTGAGGGTATCAAGGGAGCAAAGACAAGCAAATCACATTGAGGTACATATCATCTATGATCTAATTGAATGGCAGAGAGAGTTTGAAGGGCTGAATGGTCTTCGCTTGTGCTTAATGTTCTAACCTCCCCAAACCAAATGCTTTGTTCAAGGGTACATCTTATGCTTTAGCTGCATTATGGAATGAAGGGATACAGGGTGATGCCTCCGGCATTCCACACAGCGATTTCCTGACTTTAGATACGTTGTTCTCTGCTAGTTTCCAAGTGAAGACAAGGCAGTACATTTAGGCATAGGGAGTGGAGGGAAACAACTGAGCAGAAGTTTTCCATCAATGCAGTGGACAGGCAGCTAGCTGAGGTGATGTGGGAGGGACCCTCCGGTCAGTATCTATGATCTCTGATAGTACAGGGAGATTTCACTGGAGTTGCTTTATGATAGGCCTGAGAATGACCCTAGACTAAGTCACTGCTCAGAATTGAAAATGCACTGTGCTTGCTGTACCTTTTTCATTCATCATAGATTTCAATATTCTATAGGTTTCAATGAGTGGGATTTTCTGGTGGGACTGGAAATTCCTGCCCAAAGTCAACAGACTTTTGGCTGCTAGCCAAATTTTCCAGCCTCGCCTACTCCAATTCCTGCTGCGAGATAGACCGGAAAATCACTGCCAATATTTTCCAACCATTAACTGTCCATCTATTAGATTATAATCCCCATTTTCATTTCCATTTTAACTATTGGGAAACAATCAGATAGCTCAAAGATTCCTTCTTTAATACCTGGGAGCTTTGCAAAATATCTGCCATGCTATCCCCTAGTTTGGCCCCTCATTTCTTTTTGTGTTTTGCAGAAGGATTTGTGCTTAATAAAATAATTCAGTACTCTCGTTTCTTAACAGCCATTTGATTGCTGATTACCGATTATTATGCCTTTGCGATCGCTGCTATTTTTCTCCACCAAAGTGGTTGCCATTTTCAGACTGAGATGAAATCTTCTATATGGGCCAAGTTCCCTTTACCTTGGGTTCTCAAGTTAAAAGAAAACATAATAAAAACTTAGGATAAAAAATCATTATGAAGTTTTGTCATCTCGTTGGTTTCCTCGTTTGAGATTTCTTTCTTAAACATAACTTTACTACAAATGTTCTAGAGATTCTCATTATGATTTTTTTTTCAATTTTCCCTGATTATTGTGACATTATCTTCTACACTCATATAATTTCCAATCTTCTTCATGACCTGATTCCTTAAACCACCTGGAAATGTTTCCAATCATCTTCATTTTAATTCTCTTATCTAACCGTCATAACCATTTAGAAAAGAAAAGCAGAGCTATATTTATATAGCATCTTTCATCATCTCAGGAGATCCCAAAGTGCTTTACCGCCCGTGAAGTACTTTTAGCATGTGGCCTTTTGTAAAGTGGCAAACACGACAGCTATTTATCACGCATCAAGGTCCCACAATGAAGTAAGTGACCAGATCACGTGCTTCGACTTTTGGTTGAAGGATAAACATTGGCCAGGAGGCCTGTCCCTGAATATTTAGCTCACAGGCAGGTGTGACCGACGGGCCTGGGATTGACCGGGAAATGGACCGCCGACCACGATCAGCCCCGATCGCGATTTCACGCTGGCTGGCCTAGTAACAGTCAGCCAGCATGAAGTGCGGACTGGAAAGCTCAGCGCTGCTGGGGTGGGGGTGGGGGTGGGGGGGGTTGGCGGGAGGAGGGTGGACGATGATGTTAATGCAGACAAAGCTCCCTGAAGGCAGAGAGCCGCCTCAGGGAGCTGCAGGCCCGAAAATGTTCCAATAAAGGTTTAAAAAGACAAAAAAAAACCAAAATGTCCAAGCATCACAATCAGGCAGCTGAAAATATAGATGATAAAAATGCTGCCCACAGATTTTTATTTCTATTTCATTCCATAATAGAAACCTCATCCTCCCGCCCTTGGATGAAGCCACATGAGGAAAGTAAAGGCCGTAAAGTAAAGTAAAGGTTTAATTGCCCTCTTAATTGTTGGTGAGCACGCTTCTGACTTTTGTGTGCGTTCACCGAGTGAAATATTGCACTAGTGCGCGATGACGCTGGGATGCTCGCCCGACATCATCTCGTGCGTTTTCACGCCTGGTGGGGTCAGACACGCATCCGCCTGATCAACGTAAAATTCGGCCCCAGGGGAATTTTATTTCTCTTCCCCAATTAGTAGGTTAAGATCTTTTATGTTTACCAGTGGGGGCAGTCGAGGCCTCATAAGGCCTCTCCTAAAGGATGGTGCCTCTGACAATTCAGCACTCCTTCAACACGACAGTGCCATGGATTTTGTGTCCACTGCCTCTAAAAAAAAACCACAGAATGGAAAGATGGTGTGGTTGAACAGAGAGATCTTGAGTTCGAGAGTACGATTCCCTGTGAGCGTAAATGCAGATAAAGCCATATAAAAGGCCAAGAAGATTTTGGGTTTTTGAATGAGGAGCAACAAATGTAAGAGTCAAGAAATAGTAATAAATAGTTTTCATAAAGCTTTTTAGCTAGGTAAGGATATTCAGCGATATGGATCATAGATGGGCACAGATCGGCCATGATCTAATTGAATGATGCAAGAGGCTCGAGGGGCTGAATGGCCTAATCCTGTGTCCATGTTACTGATGTAAGAATATTGTGTGCAGCTTTGGGGATTAACTAGAGAGAAGGGGCATTGAAGCAGTTAAGAGAACTAAGGGTATATTCACTAGAACAAAGGCAGGGATGAGAAACTGCAGTTAAAAAAGAAAGACTCAAGGCACTGGGACTATTTCCATTAGTAGAGATTTTCAAAATGATGAAGAGTTTTGGTTAAGTAAATAGGGAAAGACTATCGCCTCTGTGTGGGCTTTATTCACCAGGGATCAACAACATTGGAAACAGTTCTTTACAGCGAGGCTTGTTGGAGCACGGAGGGCTTTGCCACACGGAGTGGTTTGGCGGAGACTGTTGCATCTTTTAAGGGAAAAGCATTTAAATATTTGAAACAGAAAAAAATTCAGGGCTACAGGGAGAGAGCAGAGCAATGGCATTAGTTTTGGACTGCCCTTACTGAGAGATGGTAAACACGATACCTGACCTGGCCTGCTTTGGTGTTGCAAATTCCCATGGATCTATGATTCTCTTGGCCATTTGGTCCTATTCTTCCGTAGACTACATAAAGCCTGCCCTACCACGGACTCTGCCCCTTTTGTTCCATCTACCTGAGGGAAAGTTCGGCCACAGTTTCCTGCTAGCTCACTAAGATAATTAGCAGCATTCAATCCATCCCCACATCATCGCTATTCAACGCAAATGGATTTTTTCCACCCCGTGTTATGTTTTAACTATGGGGTCGCTTTGCTTGAGAACCGGCTGAACGCTTATCTGTCAGCAAGTGAGTCGATAACAACGTACGGCAGACGCAGAGGCCAATATGAAACGAAGCACGTATTATTTATTTACACAAACAACAGAGCATTAACATGACGTGTGCTTCTTCAGCCAGACCCTACTCTAGGCGAACACTTACATGGTAGCCCCCGCTACACAGCTATTGGGCCTTACAGTCATGCGGTCAATCTGCTCACAGTCTCTTAAAGGTCCGTTACACCTCAGAATACCACCCCCTGGATGTCTTTCCTGCAGCAGAGCAGCACAGGAACATTTGTGTTCAGTGGAGTGCTTGGTCATCTCTGTCGATAGAACCTTCAGGGTCATTCACAACCAGTATTACCCTGTTCTTTAATGAAGGGGTTAATCAATACAACATAGGCTGGGGTGTAATAGTTCCACTCCTTGAAGGTTGGGGAGGCAAAGTGAGGTGATATTCTTCTAAACTCACTTCAGGCTTGTTTATTTTGTATTTCTGAGCTTTAGCTCCATACTATCCAAATTAAATAGTGTGCTTACATATGCATTATTCACTTCCTCATAATTTGCACCACTTAGCTTGCGATTGTGTATTTTTGCTTTGCTCCAGGCTTTGAAACCATTCGATCATTAATCGGTTTCTCCTCCAGTATTCATGTCTGAATGTATCCTTCCAACTTACTCTCTCCGAGTTTTAAAATTAATGACAGTGAAATCTGCTGCTTTCATTTTATAAACCCTGGCTTCTGTGTTGAACCCAGTGACATTATAAGTCTACTACTCAAATATTCCCTAATCTTCAATATTTTCCACAGGCGAACTATTTAATATTACATGCAGTACAGTCTCTTTCTTGTCCATTACTATTTAGAACGTGCAGTGTTAGAAAGTGTTCTGGAACAAATTTGTTTGACCTCTCTCCTCTTTGCTTCAGTGACAACCTGACCTAATTGCACCTTGATTCAACACAATTAAAATGATCCAAAATCAGTGTTCTTCCTCTCCTTGCAATCTTCCTCATCTGCTTGAATAATACACATTGATTTTTAACTTTCATCCTGATGGTTAGCCATTATTTCCTTAATTTATTTCCCCTGCCCTAGGTTTCTCCCCGAGTTTTCACAGCTTTATTTCATTTGAGTTTAGACCCATTTTCAGTATCTCAATATATTTTCTGACTTCCATCGATGCCTGTTCAGATCATATGCTACTGGAAGACTTATTTCTCCCTCACTAATGATCAGACGCCCATTGCGTCCATATTCTCAGTCAATAGGCTCCCCTCCTTCTACAGTTTTGCCATTGCTGAGCAAAAGTACAATGAAACTTCCCTCCTTAGTTTGAATATTTTGGAGGAGTTAAATAGCCAGCGAAAAGGAAAACAGCCAATAAGGGAACAAAATATATACTGGAAAATCCTCTCTGACAGCCTCATGAGATTGAAACCAATTCAGAAGATCGCATTATTCTGCATTGTTTAATGGTGTATCCATTTGTCTCATTAATGCTATTAAGAAATGTATCAGCGGTGGAATTAAGCAACCAGTTAGATGAAGATTGGAGTACAGGAGCCTGTAAAATAATGGTTGAGATTGTAAACTAGCTGTCAGCAGCTGTCTGAACTGTTTTGTACCAACCTGGATTTGACTAAATCCACAAGGGCACTTGTAAGCACTCTAACTAAGACACGACTATCATTGAGATGATCTGTCAAACCCAATTTCATGTGATAAATCTAGATTAATAAAGTCTTGATCCTATAAAATGGCTACCGGTCATGAGAAGTGAGCCACTGTATGTTATAAAGTAAAGAAACATGCATTTATATCATACTTATCATGACCTTAGAATGATCAAAGCATTTTGTAACTAGTGAAATACTTGTGAAGGGCAGTCACTGCTGTAATGTAGGGGTGGATTTTATGGGCGAATGGATTAAACACTACCACACCACCCCTCCCCTTCCCCCAATCCGCTCCGAGCTAAAAGTCTGTTGGCACTTCACTGATGTGCCTCTTGGCTGACCAGATTTTGAAAGGTGAAAATTGGCCAATGCTCCCTCAGAATGTGAACATGTTTCCCTTTGCAGCTGACCAGGTGGAGCACCTCCTCTGTTTTTAGCATTGCACCACCTGATCTTCTTTTCAAAGCCAATTCCCCACTGTCGTGCCCAGTACAGGCATGTCGCATTATAGACTTCCTGTCAATACTTTTAAAATTGGTCACAAATAAAGCTGTAAAAGATGGCTGCTGCACATCTGTGCCTTTTGATGTTTGGACTCATATAGAACACTCTCCAGCGAATACCTAATTAAATATGGACAAGGGCAATTAAGGATGGGCATTAAACGCTGGCCTAGCCAGCAACACCCAGACCCCATGAACGAATATAGAAAATAGGTGAGGATACACTCCAAGGGTAAGGAAAAGCATACCTCTCTCCACACAAAGCATACTGATTACGGGCAGTAAGGAAGCCCAAACATTCTGTCCGTAACACCATCAAATCCTGATGAAACTGTACCCTGTGCATGTAAACAACTCAGGCAAGCACCTCCTGCCTTCCTGCCCCCATTTTCTGCTCGCCTCAGCTGGCAGCACACAGACTGCAGGACAAATTGGCACCCAAACGGCGCTGTCTATGGGGCAAAATGGCATATATATGAACTGCACCGAGAGTGGGGGAAAACGGCAGCACTAGGAAGTACGCCAGACCTAAATTCAATTTGAACTTGTTCGCTCTTGCAGAATAAATGGGAAAACTGAAAAACCGGGACATTTGATCTATTGTGAGGAAATTGCCGGGGCACCGGAACGTTTAATGAAAATCCAGGATTGCCCCAGCAAAGCCTGGACGTCTGATCACCCTATCTGCCCGGCAGCAATAATACACAGGGGGAGGCCTTAATAGGGTGAGAGGGGGAACTTCTGTGCGTCGGAGACTGGAAGTTCCACCCAAGAGAGCTGCCAACCAATCCGATTGACCAGCAGCTCTGTAGTCCCAGCAGTACTAGGAGAGAGAAGTGGCCACTGCTGGGACTACAGGCAGCCCTGTAGGAAGAAGAGAAGATGGGTACTGCACAGAGGCAGGTCTGGGGATTTTGAGTAGGCACGGCTGGGAGACCCCCAGTAAGGGGGTTGAGGGATGGAGGAGGTTGGTGGGTTCAGGGTAGAGTGGATTGGGGGTGGGGGGTGTATCAGTTAGGGGTGTGTGCCCTCCATGGGCACTGGGAACTCACCAACGGAGGCAGCCTCATCTTTTCTACTCACCTTTAGCCCGTGCAGTGGAAGCTTCCAAGCTGGTCGCCTTCCTCCCGGCTTCCCCTGAAGACCGAAAAGCTGCGGCGGAGGCAAAAGGTGGCCCTTAAGTGGCAGTTAATTGTCCCCTTAAGGGCCTCGATAGGCATAAGGGCTGGCGGGCTGCCTGATGCCTTACCCACGTCCTGTAATATGGTGGGCAAGTCGGGAGTGGATGGGAAAGCAGAGAGTTGGCAAGCCACTTTATTTTACGTGCCCCACCACCTTCAAATACGCTGGCAGGGGGAGCGTAAAATTCACCCCCATCGAAAAACACAACAGCCAATTAGTGCACAGCGAGCTCCCACAAAGAACAATGTAATAAAGAGCAGGTACTCGGTTTCAGTGATATTTGTTGAGGGGCGAATATTGGCAAAAATCACCTGGGAGAACTTCCTTGCTCTTTATCGAAGTAGTGCCATGGAATCTTTTAAGCCCCATGGCTTTGGTTTCATGTCTCATCAAAGACGGCGCTTCGGACAGTGCAGCACTCCCTCAGTACTGCACTGGGGAGTTAGCCTAGATTACGTGTTCATGTCTCTAGAGTGGGAACTTCAACTCCCAGCCTTCTGATTTGGAGGGGAGACAGCTACTGCTGATCACAGCTGATTTCAACTCATAGGAAAGAGTGCGCAAAAAGCGTTATTGTTTTCTTTTATAATTCGATATGAAAACAATATACGTTGGCTACACTGATCATGCAAGAAGATATGAATGGAAAAATGGCCAGTTTGCTCATCTCATCATTTCAGTGGGTGTTAAGTTTTGTAGAGGTCACTTTCAACCCCTCTGGGGTGGGTTTCCAAAACAATACTTCATTCAATACTACATGAAGGAGTCAGATAAGCCTCTCTCTAAAAGGCTGTAATGAAAGAGAAAGACACAGGCTCACAATGGGGAAGGGCGCTGATGTTGGACTTGACACTTGTGTTGGGTTTTGTTAGGCTACTGCAGGGCTACAAGTGTTGAGTAATGACAAGTCTGCCATACATGCTGAAATTATTTTACTTCCCTCTCCGTCGCCTTCTGTATTTCCCTTTCTCCCCTGCCAACTGATAAATCTTTTCCATTGCCATTGACTGTGGCTCAGAATTAATAATTTGTGCTTTGAAATTGCCCTGCACAATGTGTAAGATTTATCACCAACAGTTCAAGCCATGAAGTGGAAAGAAAGCTAATATACTAAACAATAAATGCTGCTCTTTTCATTTTCAAAGCTTTGTAATGGGAAAGTAATAACTGAGTTGCAGGAGGAAATAATACAATACCTCCATTGTCAACTCTCTTTTATTCCTCTTCAGTATATTTCTCCTTTCAATTAAAAAAATGAGCCTTGTAATGCCATGATTCCTATGATGTCTACATGGACACAAGGTTCTATTGATACATGAAGCTATCAATAGCCAGGCTTCACTAATGAATAACCACTGCCGTAATCCACCCAGAGCTTAGCAGTTGCTCCTGTTTGACCTGAAGACATAAGCCAACATCGAGTCTAATGCTGATTTAAATGTCCAGGGCACAGGCAGAGATGGGGAGCCACACACAGCAAGGCTACAGTAGCCTAAATGTTACGATTTTCTTATAGCAAAACAGCGATTGGAAGCATAGTGGTTATGTTGCTGGGCTAGTACTCCAGGGGCCTGGGCTAATGCTCAAGTGGTATCATTTTAAATCCCACCACAATAGCTGGGGGAATTGAAATTCAGTTAATTGAATGAAGTCAGTAATAGTGACCTTGAAGCGACCGTGATTACTGTTTAAAAATCCATCTGGTTCACTAATGTCCTTTAGGGAAGGAAATCTGCCATCCTTATCCGGTTGACCTACATGCGACTCCAGACCCACGGCAATGTGGCTGACCTTTAACTGGCCTAACGCCTTGTTCAAAGGTCTCTCAACAGCGACCCTGGTCACTGTCACTTGGTACGTTAGGTTCCTGATGAAGCATATACTCATTTTTTTTCACTGCCAACGAAACCAGCTCTTAATGTCAAAATTCAGGATCAGTAGGGCCAGATAAAAAGGCAAAAAAAAAGTGAATATTAACAACCACCATGATAGTTAACATATGACAGCTATTTTACTCCCCCCGGCCATCTTTAACTACTATCTGAGGATCCTGTGCTATATTGCAGCCATCAAATGTACTTTCCAGATGAAAGGGCGATCTTTTATATTCCTTTAGAAAAAAAAAATCAAAAAAATGTATTTCATTGACAGTTCTGAAATGATCCAAATTTTCTTAGAAGAAAACTTGAGTCAAAGATGAAAGCAAATAAGTCGCTAAGAGTTTTGAAGAATGGTGGACTGAGCTATCACTCTAGAGAGTAGCAATGACATTCTGCTAGGCTGCAATGACAATTCCTGCACTTTATGGTAATAATAGCATTCCTCTTGTGTCATTAGCGATAAGCTTCCGCATCAACACCTTATCTCCAAGGGAGCAAGGCCTCATATCAAACACACCCCTGCTATCTCTTCGACCCAGTCACTAGTTTATAAAGAGGATAGATTCAAAGGAGAAGAGAGGGGAAGAAAATGAAATTCAGATACCGATTGTCAGGAAATTAAAAGACTATAATGGAACTTCAGGGCCACTTAATGCTTTTGAAAGGTCAGATCTCTACTCCCAGAGGGAGATGAAGACTATTGAAATGTGCTCTGTGAATGTCAATGGAGGCGAGATAGCTAACAATATGGGATATGTAGAAACGGAGTTTTCTGAAGATAACGTTTACATTGATTTTATTTAAAAGATGCTTTATATTATTTTTATTTAATTGCTTTAATAATGCGAGAATTATTTATAACGGAAGTCACATTTTCCCATAAAATAGATGAGTTTATTTTACAGAATCACAGAATTGTTACTGCGCAAAAGGCCATTTGGCCCATCGTGTCTGTACCAGCTCTCCGAATGAGCAATTCACTTAGTGCCATTTCCCCACCTTCTCCCTGTAACGCTGCATATTCTTCCCTTTCGGATAGGGAGGTGATGGCATAGTGGTTTTGTTGCTGGACTAGTAATCCAGAGTAATGCTTTGGATCCTGCCATGGTTAATGGTGGAATTTGAATTTAATTGAAAAAAAATCTGGAATTGAAAGCCCATGACCGTGAAACCATTGCTGATTGTTGTTAGAACCCATCTGGGTCACTAATGTCCTTTAGGGAAGGAAATCTGCTGTCCTTACCTGGCCTGGCCTACATGTGACTCCAGACCCACAGCAATGTGGTTGACCCTGAAATGCTTTCTGAACAAGGGCAATGGGCAATAAATGTTGGCCTAGCCAGTGATGCCCACATCCCATGAATGAATTAAAAAAAAAAGGCAACTGTCTAATTCCCTTTTGAATGCCTCAATTGAACATGCCTCCACCACACCCTCTCAGGGAGTGATTCCAGACCTCAAACACTTGCTGTGTGAAAATGTTTTTCCTCATGGCACCTTTGCTTCTTTTGCCAATTACTTGAAATCTGTTCCCTCTCATTCTCGATCCTTTCTCCCGATCTATTTTGTTCAGACCCCTCATGATTTTGAATATCTCTATCAAACCTCCTCTCGGCCTTCTTTTCTCCAAGAAAAGTAGTCCCAACTCCTCCAATCCATTTTACTCACAAGTATCAAAGTTTTGAATGGATCTTTCTGCAAGTAAAATAAATCTGCAACAACAGCTTGTATTTGTATATCACCTTTAATGTAATAAAACATCCTGAGATGGTTTACAGCATTATAAAGCAAATTTGTCACCAACCCCCATAAGATGATATGAGGGAAGATGACCAAAAACTTGGTCAAAGAAGCGGATTTTCAGGAGCCTCTTAAAGGATGGGACAGAGGTAGAGAAGTGGAGAGGCTTAGGGAGGGACTTCCAGACCTTAAGGCCCACTGAAGGCAGGGCCATCAATGGTGGAGCGATTTAAATCGGGGATATTCAAGAGGCCAGAATTAGAAGAATGCAGATCAGCTCGGAGGGTTGTGGGGCTTGAGGAGATTACAGAGATAGGGAGGAGTGAAGCCATGGAGGGATTTGAAAACAAGGATGAGAATTTTAAAATTGAGGCATTGCTTAACTGGGAGCCAGTACGGATCAGTAAGCATAGGGCTGATGGGTGAATGGGACTTGGTGTGAGTTAGGGCCCGGGCAGCAGAGTTTTGGATGACCTCAAGTTTATGCTGGGTAGAATGTAGGAGGCCAACCAGGATTGCTTTGTAATAACGAAATCAAGAGTTAGCAAAGGGTTGGATGAGTGTTAATGTCAATGCTAGAATTCATTTTGGACACTTTGGACTTAAGGTGAAATGAGGTGACATCAACAAAATGCTGTGCTTTCATATAAATAACTCATTTCATATTAATTGTCACCGTTCACAGTAAATAAAAAAAAATTGGTTTAGTAATTATTCAAACCTGTGAAATCTTACAGGACTGTTTCAAGAAACTGATGAAAATTGGCCAGAGACTCAATGATACAATGGCCTTCACAACTGCCATCTCACCTCTCTGGCTTTGGTCCAGATTAACAGTCCAGATTAACTTCTATTCACTTCTCTCTTTACTGCTATTGACTGGGAGGTGTTTGGGCATTTTCAGTCTGTTGAGCACTAGCCCACAGTATGGCACTGTCCACAAGCTAATGCTGATTGGCAATCTCAGTCAAAAATTCCCCATAAGAAATAGAAATAAATCATGCTTGCGTACTATGGATACATTTCAAAGTTTGGGCGTAAGGTATAGCGAGCAAGGAATTCCTTGGTCACTCTGCGCAGAAAAGTCATAAATGCCTTTTTGACAATTTTCTCTGACAGATATTCAAATGAAATTTTGTGTTTTTAATTACATTTACCATTGCATCTAAATGAATGACCAGAGGATCTCTTCAATGTTGCAATCAGGAAGTTCTTCAATTCAGGACAAACTACTGTAGTATAAAGGTCTGGCACATATAGGGTTAACATGGGACTGAGAACAGTACTGCCCACACAGTGATGTAAGAGAACACATGACCTGCACCTAGGGGCCAGTCTAGTGTTGGACAGAGCCATGTGCACAAGCAACCATGGAGATGGCTCCCAGTTTGAGCCCTTTACTGTATATATGTACATAGTTCTTGTAGTTAATTAATATATACAGTTAACCTACTTAAGACTACAAGACTTCATTAAGGCCTACCAAACAGTATCCAATATCTTACAACAGCTTGTGAATCAAGTTGTGCTATACTTCATCTGGAGGCACTAAGTATTGATGCTTGATCATTATATACAACTTTGTAAAAGAAAAACCAGAGGAAAAAAAGACTTGCATTTATATATCACCATTCACAACCACAGGGTGTCCCAGAGCACTTTACAGCTGATTAAGTATTGTGAAGTATAGTCACTGTTGTAATGCAGGAAACACGGCAGCCAATTTGCTCACAGCAAGCTCCCACAAACAGCAATGTGATAATAACCAAATAAACTGTTTCTTTTGATGATGTTGGTTGAGGGATAAATACTGGCCAGGGCACCAGGGAGAACTCCCCTGCTCTTCCTTGGAAAAGTGTAATGGGATTTTTACATGTGCTTGAGAGGACCTTGGTTTAACAGCACATCTGAAGGACAGTGCCGCCAACAATGCCTCACTCAACATTAGAGCATCATCCTTAATGTTTGTGCTCAGAGAAGGCACTTTTATCAAATGAGCAATATTAAGCATAAATTTTCCCATCCTCTATAATAAACCAATGAAGATCCAAAGAAAAACTCTTGGATCACTCATTGGGATAGAAAACTTCTCAGTGTATAAGTGTGGGTACAGCTGATCTCTACAAAGCTCCCTTCACAAGTCATTTGGCAATGTTTAGCCTATCTGTTTTCTATGGGGTATTAGGAAAGGACTCAAAATTAAAACGTGGAGTTGGGGGTGGTGGGGGGAGTTAAGCTGGACATAGAAAGGGACAAAAATGGGGGGGGGCGTGGAAAGTAGCAGAAATGCATCTGAAGAGCATTCTACAACATGATGGAGGTTGAGTTCTGCTGAAGTTAATGGAACTGAATGGAGGGAGGGATATGCAATGAAAGAAAATGCTGGAAAAAATCAGTAGGTCTGGCAGCATCTGTGACTCTTCTTCAGAGCTCTGAAGAAGAGTCATGCAGATTTGAAATGTTAACTCTGTTTCTCCCTCCACAGATGCTGCCGGACATGCTGAGTTTTTCATGCATTTTCTGCTTTAATTTCAGATTTCCAGTGTCAGCAGTATTTTGCTTTTATCTGAGGGATATGCAATGTCTGATTGATTTGATTCTGACTGCTTTCTGTTTCTGCCAAGCCCAATTTCACTCTGCTGCCTCCTTTGTGGAGCACCTTAAACATAGTAAAATGCCCCAAGGCATTTCGAAGGAGTGTTAAAAAGCAAAATTTGACACTGAACCACAAAAAGAAATATTAGGGCAGATGTCTACCCATCCATGGCCTTGCCCCTCTCCATCTCCAGAACATCCTCCAGCCCTACAAACCTCCAAAATCTCTGCGCTCCTCCAATTCTGGCTTCTTGCACATCCCTGATTGTCATCCCTCCATTGTTGGCATCCATGCCTTAAGCTGCCGAGGCCCTAAGTTCTGGAACTCCCTCCCTAAACTTGCCTCTCTAACTCTTTCTCCTTCTCTAAGACGCTCCTTAAAACCTACCTCTTTGATCAAACTTTGGAATACCAGTCCTGATCTCTTTAAGTGACTTGGTGTCAAATTGCGTGGAATATTCACTCCTGTGAAAGGCCTTGGGATTATTTACTACATTAAAGTTGCCATAATTTGTTGTTGTTTGACAGCAGCTATGGGTCTTGCTTGTTCTCCACTTTGCCTTCCCCTCTCATTCTCTTCTGATCACTGAGTTTTCGCTGTGCTGTAGCTAATAATGGAAGAGTTAACAGGAGGAGATTGCAGGTAACTATGGCATTTTGTAAATGGAACACCCAGAGCAAGGTCAAAAGAACAAGACAAAAATGTAGCATTTATCTTGTTACCATGGAAATATTTCCTCATACGGCTGCACAGATTAATTAAAGAACTCAGAGGTAAGTCGTATAGGTTCTGAAGTCCACCTCAAACGAGCACAGCCTTCAGGCATGATGAGTTAGGAGTATTTCTGGAAAGTAAAAAAAGGAGGCTGATTATTATCAATACATTTGCATTTAAATCCTCCCATAAAGAAGTATCTACTTTCTTCAGTGAAAGAGAATTTTTAAAGCCATGTATGCCTTAAGTGAATAAATTATTTAATGACATTGCAGCAACAACAGAAGAGGGCCCTTGTCACACAATATTGTCAAGTGCAAAGATGAAAGAAGTTAAATTGAAGGATGGAAGATATATTATGTCTAATCAGCTGTCAATCCATAGACGTGAACTATATTACAGTCAACCTTACAGGATCTGCCACTTTGCCCTCTTTTAATTATCTACGAACATCAGTAAATGTGCAGCATTTGCACATTATTAACTGAACATAGGATGGCCTCCTGTTGGGAGTAAGCACATAGAATCTTATAGGATAACTGGAGGCTACTTGACCCATTGTGTCTGTGCCAACTCTTTGAAAAGGCTGCTCAGCCTGAAGTACAAACGGTATGAGCATTTCCAACAAGTTAGCCCTAACCCTAGCCCTAATTTGTTATTGTCAGATGGTTCAAGATTAACTGGAGGAGGCAAAGCCGCAGTGACAATGACTCTCAGTTCCTGGCACAACTGTAGAAGCTGCCCAAAACATGAAGCAGACTTTGGCAGGGTTTTGTGATGATGTAATAGGAGGCTGCCTTGTCTGCAGTTTGAAGGAAGCATCAGTGCACAAGGTAGAAGACAGCCTCACATCTGCTGTAGCTCTCGATAGCACGAGGGATGGAGACTGCTGCTAGGCCAGATGGTGAGCTCCAGGCCACAGAATCAAGTGGCTATGGACTGGACAAAGTCTCTTGGCCAGGTTGGAGTGAGGTGTAAAAACATCATCTGGACAGATTTCTTTTTTTTTGGAAGGTTATATGCCATAATGTGAATGCATTTGGGGCCATTTAGCCGGCTATTGCCAGAAATTAGTAGGTGCTGTTAGATTAATACTGTGGGGGATAAAAAGGCCCAAAATCATATCATCGAGCTGTGAGGAATCTTACATAGAATTTACAGCCCAGAAATAGATCATTTTCTCCAACTGATCTATGTTTAAGTTTTTGCTCTATGTGAGCCTTCTCTCACCCCATCAACATACTTTTCTATTCTTTTGTATCTCAAGTACTTATCTAGCTTCCCCTTTAATGCATCAATTCACCTCAGCTACTCCATGTGACAGCGAGTTCCATATTTTAACTGTTCTTAACTCAAGTTTCACCTGAATTCTTCATTGGATTTATTCATTTTATATTTATAACTCCTAGTTATTGACTCTCTCACAAGCCGAACCACATCATAATTTAAAGGCCTCTATCAGATCACCTCTCAGCCTTTTCTCTTCTACAGTAAACAGCCCCAGCTTGTTCAGTCTTTCCTGATTAATCTCTCACTTCTGGTATCATTCTAGTAAATCTTTTTTGTAACTTCTCCAGTGCTTCTTTATTCTTTAGTAATATGGAGGCCAGAATTGTGCCCAGTACTCTAAATGTGTCTAGCCAAGGTTCTATAACACCGAAATTAAGATATAATTCCAGCATCTGTTCCGATGAGGAACCTGAGGAAGAAACTGTACCATAAGGTAAGACAAGTGAAGAAGAGGCAAATTTTCCTGTATGTTCCATGACTGGAAAGGAGCAACATTAAATTATGCTCCCTGCTTGAGCAGAAGATTTTGAATGTGAACTTGCATTGGATGCTGGAGCTGCGCTAACTATTATATTAGCAAAAGTGTATGAGGAAAATTTTAAGGAACTTGTCCTACGAAAATAGGAGCCTGGCCTTGTTCTCCCCTGGTGCCCGTGAACGTTTCAGCATAGGGCGCCATACGTTGATCAGGAATGGTAACCCCAGCTGATCTTTTCCCTACAAGCCGAATGACACTAGGCTACTGGGGCCAATTGTAATGCCACCCTTTGTCTGTGATGACATAACTTAGCAGGTTTAATGATTGAACCAGAGACTTTCTTGGTTTATATGATTCTGCACTGAACCAAAGGGTACTTGTAAATAATGAGCCACCAGGAGCACCTGTGAGAGTTCCCTTTCTGTTCACTCACTCTGGCCAGTTATCTATGGGACAAATCCAACAAGAGCCGTACATTGGAGTTCGGATCTCATCAACCCTACCTCTGTGAAGTTCCTCTGGACGTTACCTTAGCAAAATTTTGTTCCTTACCTGGATTAAAAGATGTAATCAATTGTAACTGGAAAAATATATGATGACATTAAGCGGATTCATGGACACCAAAGCAATTCAGTCTTTCTCGTCCTTTATAAACGTAACCAGAGTTCAACAGGATTGGAACCTTCCACTACTGAATGCCCTATGTTATGGAAGAAGGGTTCAAAAGCAGGCGTTGTTATACAGTGGTAACCCTCAATTGTCACTGCTGGCTGTGACATCACAAGAACACAAGAACAAAAGAAATAGGAGCCGGAGTAGACCACACGGCCCATCCAGCCTGCTCCACCTTTCAATGCGATCATGGTTGATCTTGGACTTCAGCTCCATTTTCCCACCCACCCCCCCATGTCCCTTAATTCCCTGAGACACCAAAAATCTAACTATCCCAGCCTTAAATGTATTCAACAATGGAGCGCCCATGACCCTCTGCGGTAGAGGGTTCCAAAGATTCACAACCCTTTGTGTGAAGTAATTTCTCCGCATCTCAGTCCTAAATGATTGGCCCCTTATCCTGAGACTGTGCCCCCATGTTTTAGGGTCCCCAACCAGCAGAAACAATCCCTCAGCATCCACCCTATCAATCCCTTTCAGAATTTTGTAGGCTTCAATGAGATCGTCTCTCATTCTTCCAAACCCAATTTACTCAGCCTCTCATCACAGGACAACCTCCCTCATCCCAGGGACCAATTTGGTGAACTTTCACTGTACTGCCTCCAATGCAAATATATCATTTTTTAAATATGGAGACCAAAACTGCACACAGCATTCCAGCTGTGGTCTCACCAAAACCCTGTACAATAGCAGCAACACTTCTTTATTCCTGGGCTCCAATCTCCTTGCAATAAAGGCCAACATGCCATTTTCCTTCCTAATTGCTTGCTGCACCTGCATGTTAACTTTCTGTGTTCCTTGTACAAGCGCAGCCAAGTCTCTTTGGCCATCAATGCTTATAAGTTTCATACTTATAAAATAATATTCTGCTTCCCTATTCTTATCAGCAAAGTGAATAATTTCACACTTCCCTACATTATACCCCACCTGCCATCTTGTTGCCCACTCACTTAACCTGTCTATATCTCTTTGCAGCCCTTCTGTAACCCGCAGCTTACTTTACCACCTAGCTTGGTATCATCAACAAACTTCGAAACATTACTCTCTGTCTCTTCATCTATGTCATTAATATAGATTGTAAATAGCTGAGGCCCCAGCACAGATTCTTGCAGCATTCCACTATTCACTGCCAGGTTGAAAAGGCCCCATTTATGCCCACTCTCTGCTTTCTATCTATTAACCAATCCTCTATTGATGCTAAAATTATACCCTCAGCTCCATGAGCCCTTAACTTGCCTAGTAACCTTTTGTGTGACACCTTATCAAATGCCTTTTGGAAATCTAGGTATACTACATCTGCTATTTCACCTTTATCTACCCTACTAGTTACATCCTCAACAAACTCTAATAAATTTGTCAAACAGGATTTCCCTTTAGTAAAAGCATATTGACCTGTTCTAATCATACTATCCTTTTCTAAATGTATTTTTAATTCTTCCCAACAACTGATGTTTGGCTAACTGGCCTGTAGTTCACTGTTTTTTCTCTCCCTCTTTTCTTGAAAAGAGGTGTAACATTTTCCAACTTCCAATCTAATGGGACTACTCTGGAATCTAAGGAATTTTGGAAAATCATAGCCAGCACATCCAATATCTCTGCAGCTGTCTCTTTTAGATCCCTGGGGTATAGGCCATCAGGTCCCAGGGACTTTTCAGATTTTAGCCCCTCAAATTTCGCCAATACTTCTTCTCTGCCAATATTAATTTTCTTAATTTCCTCACTCTTTTTAGCCCCTAGGTTACCGTCTATTTTTGGTAAGAAACTTGTGTCTTCTACTGTGAAGCCAGACACAAGATATTTGCTCAATGCCTCTGCCATTTTCTCATTCTCCATCATAATTTCTCCTGCCTCTACTTTTAAGTCAACATTTACTTTAGCTACTCTCTTCCTTTTCATATACTTAGCAAAGCTCTTACAATCTGTCTTTATATTCCTGGTTAGTTTACTCTCATATTCCATTTTTTCCCTTTTTATCAACTTTTTGGTGGTCCTCTGCTGGCTCCTAAAACACTCCAAATTCTCAGACTTGCTCCTGTTTTTTTGGCAACATTATAAGCCTCTTCTTTTAATCTAATGCAATCCTTAACTTCCTGAATGAGCCACGGATGGGCTTTCCTCACTGAGGGTTTTGTTTTTCAATGGAATGTATATTTGTTGAAGATTTTGAATTGTACCTTTAAATATTTCCCACTGTTCTTTTACCTCCATATCTTTTAGTCTATTTACTCAATGAACCTTGGCCAGTTCTCCCCTCATACTTATGTAATTGGCTTTGTTAAAGTTTAAGATTCTTGTTTGCAATTGGAGTGTTCACTTTCAAACTTAATATGGAATTTAACGAGATTATGATCACTATTTCCCAGTGGATCTTTCAGTATGGCATTGCTAATTAACCCAGCTTTATTACACAATTCTAGATCAAAGATAGGTTTATCCCTAGTTGGTTCCACAATGTATTGCTCCAAGAAACTGTCTCAAAAACATTCAACAAACGCATCCTCTGGACCACTCCTGCCAATTTGATTGTCTCAGTCTAAATGAAGATTAAAGTCCCCCACAATTATTACATTTCCTTTGTTACAAGCTTCAATAATTTCTTGTTTAATGTTCTGTCCAATGGTCTAACTACTGTTAGGGGGCCTGTAAACTACTCCCACCAGTGTTTTCTGACTCTTGCTATTCCTAATTTCCATCCAAACTGATTCTACTTCATGATCTCTTGAAGCCAGATCCTTTCTCACTAATGTCCTTATGTCATCTTTTACTATCAGGGCAACCCCTCCTCCTTTGCCATTCTGTCTGTCTTTCCGGAATATTGTGTACCCTGGAATGTTTATTCCCCATTCTTGATCTCTTGTAACCGTGTCTCTGTAACAGCGATTAGATCTAAATCATTTGCCTCTATTTGTGCCATTAGTTCATCCATCTTATTGCAGATGTTTCATGCATTCAGATAAAGAATCCTTCATTTCAATTTTTTACTTCCATTCCCTGCAATGCCCATATTTACCAAAGTACATTTTTTGTTAAACTTCCTGTCCCATTCTGCTTGTCTTTACACACATTTCTATACTGTTCTGATGCCTTTGACTTTTCTCTTTGGATTCCTGAATCTTCCTTCACCTAAACCCTTCCGCACCTCTGTTAGTTTAAAGCCCTCCATAGCCCTAGTTATACAATTGGCCAGGTCACTGCTCCCAGCCTGGTTCAAGTGGAGCCCATCCCAATGGAATGGCTCACTCTTCCCTGAGTACTGGTGTCAATGCCTCATAATTGAAACCCCTTATTCCCACACCACTCTTTGAGCTTCGTGTTTAATACTTTAATCCGCTTGACTCTATGCCAATTGGTGAGTAGCTCAGGTAACAATCCAGAGATAATTACCTTTGATGTTTTGCGTTTTAATTTGGTCCCTAACCCTTCAAATTCTCTTAGCAGAACACCATTCCTGATTTTACCTATATCATTGGTCCCCACTTGGATCATGACAACTGGATTATCCCCCTCCCACTCCATTTCCTCTCCGTCCAGGCAACACGATCTCCGGAGATCCCAGTCGCGGCTGCGGAGGACAGTATCTATCTCCCTGGCTTTACTGTCTCCTATCACTACGCTTTGCCCCACCCACTTGAATGGCATCCTTCACCATGGTGACATGGTCAGTCTGCTCATCCACCTTACAAGTCCTTCTTCTCATCCACAGGTAGGAAGCATCTCATTTGTTGGGCAAAGCCAGGCGCAAAAGCTCCTCCATCACTGCACGCTGCTTCCCCATATCTGCCTGACTTGCAGTCATACCCTTCTGTCCATGGCCATTGCCCAACTCTATGGTACTACCTAACCTAAGGAGTGTGACTGCCTCCTGGAACAAAGCGTCCGGTTAACCCTCCCCCTCCCTGATGCCCCGAGCATCTGCAACTCAGACTCCTGCTCAGCAACTCTGAGCCCACGTTGCCTAAGCTGCAAACATTCACTGCAGATGGGGTTGTTCGGGATTGCAGGGCATTCCACGGATTCCCACGTGCTGCAGTCATAGCTCACCACCAGCCCTGTTATTTCTGTCCAACCTTATTTATTCCTTAGTCAGTTAGCTAATAATTTACACAGATAAAGTAATAGAAAGTTGCATTCTTCGAGCTTGGAGACAAAGGAGGAAAACTCAACAACTACTGGAGGCTGAACAAAAGTAGAAGAAGCAGCACCTCTTTCCCCTCTGCACCGAATTCCCACCTGAACCAAATTCCCAACTACAACGTCTCATTCCAGCATAGTCTCCTCTCCATGCTTCCCGTACTCAGTGTGGTTTGAAAAAACTGTCTGCTTATCTAAAGCATTATTGTGATATTATCAGGCAAATTAAAACTCGCACCTCTGCTATTTCAAAGATTCAGCTGCAGGGTAAATTTCGAAAGAGTTTGCAGTGATTACGTCTGAAATGTAATTCTTCAGTGAGGATGTTACAATGCATCAGCTGAATAGGGCAGCTGCCCTATTGGCATTGGCCATGCCACTCGTTCCCAGAAAAGCCTGGCTCCTACAGACAGGTCAGTCTTAATTTCCACCATTAAAGCAACTTTGTATAATAAAATAATGGGTGGGTGGGACCGATCACTCTGAGGGCCAACTTATGACAGGGTAAGCTTCATTATTTGGCTTCATGGCACAGGTAGCAGCAAGAGGTAGCAACATGGGCATCAGATTTAACAAAGCTTACATTTGTATCCAGATATAGTTGAAATATAGAGGATACACTGAAAGATTTTTAGCTCGGCTGATATACAGTCCTGGATAAGCCATTATTTCCTCCATTAGACAATGGGAAGGCCAAATACATCAGCCGGGATTATCCAGTCCCACCCAAGCCAGGAACCACCGTGGGCAGGAACGGAAAACTTGGAGGCGCAGCCAAACGTTCATTGACTTTTGGAGGGACTGGAAAACACCGGCTGTGGGTGGGACCAGAAAATTCTACCCACCGTCTTTGTCCCTCTCTACAAACTCTGTATCCTCCCCACTGACGCCATCCCCCTCCCCAGCTACTGCCTTGCGCTGAACCAGTTTGACTCAGTGTCAATTTAACCCTGAGCTCTGTCCCCATGCCAGAGATTGTCTATTGCCACCTATGAAATGTTACTCCACTCCGTCTCTGATTCAGCCCATTTACTGCTAAAACCTTCATCAACATCTTTGCCCTCACACAGATGTGACTATTTCAATGGTTTTTTTTTGTTATCCTTCCATTCTCACCCATTAGTTTCTCTAATTGTGCAACTGGACTGTCAGTCTAGATTTATGCTCTTAATAACTTAGAAAACAAAGGCAGACTTGAATTTATATAGCAACTTTCACAACACCAGGTTATCCCGTAGTGCTTTGGAAGTGAATGCTGTGCTATTGAAGTGTAATCACAGTTGTAATGTAGAAAATGCAACAACTAATTTGTGCACAGCAAGCTCCTACAAGCAACAATATTGGCCAGGATACCGGGAATAACTTCCCTGCTCTTCTTCAAACTCGTACCGCATGATCTTTTATGTCCACTTGGGAGGGCAGACAGGACCTTGGTTCAACGTCTCAGCTGAAAGACGGCACCGCCATCAGTGTAGCACTCCTTCAGTACTGCACTGAAGTGTCAATTTGGATTTTGTGCTCGAGCCCGGGAATGCGACTTGAACGTGCGTTTTTTGACTCGGAGACGCGAGGGCTACCCACCGAGCCATAGCTGACGCTCTCAGTGATACTACGTACAGTTGGCCTCAGCCATTGGTGCAAATGATAGCAATTTCACAAGGTTGAGTATTCAGGTTCAGACCTCCCCCCCAGGGACTTGAGTACATAATTCAGGCTGAGAATTCAGTGCAGCAGGAGATTAAACTGGGACCCCATCTGCTCCCTCAAATGGATGCAAAGATCACATGGCGCTATTTTGAAGAAGAGCAATGGAGTTTTCCCTGATGTTCTGGCTAATATTAAGCCCTTAACCAACGTAGCTAGAAAATAGATTCTCTGACCGTTGCTGTTTGTGGGAGCTTGCTGTGTGCAAATTGGCTGCTGTGTATCCCACATTATAGCAGTGACTATACTTCAATAACACTTCACTGCTTGTAAGTTCTTTGGGACGTTCTGAGGTTGTTAAAGGTGCTATATAAATTGAAGTTCTTGCTAATACCTGGAGTTATTTTGAGTCTTATCACATCAAAACACCTCCACGCACTTCACACAATGAAAGACTGACGTGCAGCGCCTGTTTCTACTGGCAGGAGGGTCAGCAATCAAATGATGCCGCTTTTAGATAATTGTCAGGAGACCAGATGGGAGATGAAGGGACATTTTTTTTTACTCAGCGAGCTGATGTGAGCTGGCATGCACAGCTTGAAAAGGTGGTGAAAACAGCTTCAGTAGTGACGTTCAAAAGGGAACTGGATAAATACTTGAAAAGGATTAAAAAAAAACTCTTTCAAAGAGCTGGCAGAGGCACACTAGAAAATAGACTTGCATTTATATAGTGCCTTTCACAATCACCAGATGCCCCAGAGTGCTCTACAGCCATCGAGGCACTTCTAGAAGTGTTGTCACAGTTGTAATGTAGAAAGCGCGGGGCCAAATTTGCTCCTTCTGTACTGTAAGAGTCTACAATTCCTGTGTGTCAAATTTACAGCTGCGCTCCACAAACGCCTTTGCAGTGGCTGGCTACCCAAGTTATAACATGTGACTAGAAAGCAAGTGAAAATTGGCCCATGTGGGTTCGTGCCATATGGGGGACCATTTAATCCCAGACCCAAGACTCAAGGCTCCAGATTTCATGGAATCAACACAGTACTTATACCTGGGGCAGGATTGTGGGTGGGCGCGGTGGGCGGGCCTGGGAGCAGCCGGGAAACAGTCCGCCGCCCGCAATCGGCCCTCGACTGCGATTTCACGCTGGTGGCCAATTAACGGACAGCCAGTGTGAAACGTGCCTGAAAGGCTCAGCGCTGCCGAGGTGGGGACGGGCGCTGAAGTCAGCGCGAGCGTGGGGGAAGCGCGGAATGAAAGCTCCCTGAAGACAAAGAGCTGCATCGAGGGGGGCTGAAGAATTTTAAAATGAAAAATTAAGATTTGGGAAATCTGAAAAAAAATGTTCCCACATAGGACTCAATCACATGAACAGAGACATAATAAAAGTTATGTTCGGACTTTTAAAAAAAAAATGTCGGAAACCTCATCCCGCCTGTAGACGAGGCTTCCTCAAAAATGCAAAGGCCGCTTGGCCGATTCACCCGCCCGCCAACCGTAAGGTTGAACGGGCAGCAAAAAATCTCTCTTAATTAATACTTTAATGGCCTTAATAGGCCTCTTGAGTGCTGGTGGCCGTGCTGCCGACTCTCGCGTGCGCCCGCTAACTGAAATATCGCGCGAGAACGCAATGACGTCGGGACACTCGCCCAACATCATCATGCGTTATTTTATGCCCATTCGGGTCGGGCGCATGCCCACCCACGAGACGAAAAAATTCTGCCCCTGGTTACAGTGAATGCCCAAAGAATGGGCAGCTTCCACATTATCAGATGCCACATTAGTACACCTGTACCTAGTACTTTCTGAAGTGTAGTTGCTGTTGTAATGCAGGAGATGTGGCACTCTATTTGCCCACAGCAAACTCTCAAAACCAGAAATGAGATAATGACCAGATAATCTGATTTTAGTGATGTTGGTTGAGGGATGAAATATTGGCCAGGACACTAGAGTGAACTCCACTGCTGCCCTTCGAAGTAGTAAGGGATCCTTTACGTCCACCTGAGAGGGTAGACTGAGTCATGGTTTAACGCCTCATCGGAAAGGTGGCACAGCACCACCTCAGCACTGCACTGGGCTGGCAGGCTAGATTATGTGCTCAAGTCTCTGGAGTGGGGCTCAAACACGTGACCTTATGATTCGGAGATGAGAATGGACCAACTGACACAGCTAATACTGTGATCATTATTATTTAATTTTTCACTTGCAGCTTCCCCTTTGAGTAGAGCTGTGTGGTTGCTAAATTCTGGTGTTGGGACCAAAGCAAAGTTTATGGGGACTTGGTTGCCAGTTTGCTGGTGCATAGGATATTGTAAAATACTTCCTTCTGTTAGACACTGGACTTAGCGTTTAGGTTTCTTGATCAAACAACCACACCAGCAATTTTCTGAAATCATGTGATTTATTTTACATGAATTCATTCAATTGGTTACATGTTGTGGCTGTTTTATTTATTTATTTATTGATGGCAATAGTAACAGCTAGAAAGAGTTTCTATAGATATTTAAAAAAATAAAAGTTCACAAATTGAACGTTGGCCCTATAGAAAGAGAGCCTGGGGAATTAATAATGGAAAGTAAGGAGAAAGCAGATGAATTGAACAGGTATTTTGCACTGGTCTTCACTAGAGAGGATAACATCCCAGAAATAGCTGCAAATTAGGAAATGGAAGGGAGGGCGGAACTCAGGAAAACTACAATCACCAGGGAAATGGTACTGAGCAAACTGTTGGAGCTGCAGGCTGACAATTCCTTGGGTCCTGATTGACTTCATCCTAGGGGTCTTAAAAGGAGTGACTAGGGAGATAGTGGATGCGATGGTTTCAATTTTCCAAAATTCCCTAGATTCGGGGAAGGCTCTATTAGATTGGGAAATAGTGAATGTAACTCCTTTATTCAAAAAAAGAGGGAGACAGAAAGCAGGAAACTACAGGCCAGTTGGCTTAACATCTGTCATAAGGAAAATGTTAGAAGCTATTATTAAAGATATTATGGCAACACACTTGGAAAAATTCAAGGGAATCAGGCAGATTCAGCATTGTTTGTCAAAGGAAATCAGGTTTAGCCAATTTATTGGAGTTCTTTGGAGAAGCAACATATGCTGTGGATAAAGGAGAACCAGTGGATGTACTGTACTTAAATTTCCAGAAAATTTCCATAAGGTGCCACATCAAAGGTTATTGCAGAAAATAAAAGCTCATTGTGTCGAGGGTAACATACTGACATGCATAGACGGTTGGCTAGCTAACAGGAAACAGAGAGTAGGCATAAATGGGTCTTTTTCTGGTTGCTGAGAGGTAACGAGTGGAGTGCCACAGGGATCAGTGCTAGGACCTCAACCTTTTACAATTCATATAAATGACTTGGAAGAAGGGACCAAAAGTGCTAAATTTGCTGATGACACAAAGATTGGTAGGAAAGTAAGATGTGAAGAGAACACAAGGAAGCTACAAAGGGAAATAGATAGGTTAAGTAAGTGGGAAAACATCTGGAAAATAGAGAATAATGTGGGAAAATGTGAAATTATCCATTTTGGCAGGAAAAATAGAAACAGAAGCATACTATCTAAATGGTGAGAGATTGCAGAGCTCTGAGATGCAGAGGGACCTGGGTGTCCTGGTACATGAATCACAAAAAGGTTAATATGCAGGCACAGCAAATAATTAGAAAAGCTAATAGAATGTAATTATTTATTGTGTGGGGAATTAAATACAAAAATAGGGAGGTTATGCTTCAGGTATACAGGGCACTGGTGAGAACACATCTGGAGTACTGTGCACAGTATTAGTCTCCTTATTTAAGGGAGGATGTAAATGCATTGGAAATAGTTCAGAGAAGATTTGCCAGACTAATACCTGGGATGGGCGGGTTGTCTTATGAGGAAAGATTCAACAGGCAAAGCTTGTATCCACTGGAGCTTAGAAGAGTAAGGGGCGACTTCATCGAAACACATAAGATCCTGAGGGGTCTTGACAGGCTGGATGTGGAGAGGATGTTTCCTCTTGTGGGAAGATGTAGAACGAGGGGTCACTGTTTAAGAATAAGGGGTCACCCAGTTAAGACAGAGATGAGGAGAAATTTTTTCTCTCAGAGGGTCGTGGGTTTTTCGAACTCTCTTCCTCAAAAGGTGGTAGAAGCAGAGTCTTTGAATATTTTTAAGGCGGGAGTAGATAGGTTCTTGATAACCAAGGGGTGAAAGGTTATCGAGGGTAGGTGGGAATGTGGAGTTGTGGTTACAGTCAGATCAGCCATGATCTTATTGAATGGCGGTGCAGCCTTGAGGGGCCGAGTGGCCTGCTCATGTTGTAATCCAGGAGGCTTGACTTTACGTAGATAGCACCAATGACCTGTTTAGAAGCAGTTGAAATGCAGGAGAAATGCTGCAATTTGTACTGGGCTATCTGCAGGTGCATTAAATCTGGGGTGGAGGGGAGGGTGTTGTTTGAGACATTGTCGGCTAAATTGGATCTATCTTTATGAGTTACGTTGCCATATGGATTTCTTCTGATGAGAGGCGGCTAGATAACAACAGGAATTGTGCTGCTTCGATGCCCATACATTTTGGCAGGAAGGACAAGGAGAGGTGATATAAATTAAAGGATACAATTCTAAAGGGGTGCAGGAGCAGGGGGTCCTGGGGGTATATGTGCACACAAGAAGAGACATTCAGTCTGTATCCACACCATCAAAGCCTTTTAATTTTAAAGGCCATCCTCAGCTTTCACATTTTAAAGGAATAGGGACCCAGCCTGTCAATGCTGCCTGATATGTATACCTACACATTTCTGGTATCATCCTTGTAACCTTTTCTGCACCCTCTCCCAGTGCCTCTCTATTACTTTCATGATATGGTAACCAGAACTGCATGCAAATTCTCTCAACGTGGTTTAACCAAGGTTCAATACATAACTTTCCTATTTTTCAATTCTATCCCTCTAGAAATAAAACCTAGTGCTTGGTTTTCCTTCTTTAAGGCCTTGCTAATCTGTGGTGCAATATTTAGTGTTTGGTGTATTTGTACTTTGAGACCCCATTGTTCATCTACTCTACCTAGACTAACACCTTCCAAGCCGTACATGACCTCCCTAATCTTCCTACCAAAATGTACTAGCTCACGTTTACCTGTGTTGAACTACATTTGCCAATTACTTTCCCTTCCGCAACTTAAAAAAAAAATTCTTTCAGAGGATGTGGCCAGCATTTATTGCCCATCCCTAACTGCCTTTGAGAAGGTGGTGCTGAGCCGCCTTCTTGAACCACTGCAGTCCATGAGGTGTGGGTACACCCACAGTTAGGGAGGGAGTTCCCCTTTATTAACGTCCTCCTGTAATTTGTTGCAGTCCTCCTCAGTATTGTCTACCCCTCTCCTGCAATTTGTGTCAGCTGTGAATTTAGAAATTGTTTGATTCCAATATCCGTATCATTAATGTGAGTTGTGAACAGCAGTGATCCCAGAACTGATCCCAATTAAAAACCTCCTCCCATCTTCTGCTAGTCTGACTACCCCTCACTCCCACTCACTGCTTTCTGTCTTGAAGCCAACCAGCAATCCATTCTGCCACTGGTCCCTGACTCCACATTCTGCAACCTTGCTCATTAGTCTAGTATACGGCACCTTATCAAAGCCTTTTGAAAATTCAGATCAATTACATCCACGGCATTACCATTGTCTATTCTCTTGGAATTACCTCCTCAAACATTTTCAATAAGGTTGATCAGGCAAGATTTTCCCTCTGGAAATCCATGTTGATTATTCAGTATTATAATTCTTATTTCTAGAATGTTCTTCTACTCTCTACTTTGGCAAGGATTTCATTATCTTTCCTACCACTGATGTTAAACTGATACCCCTCAATAGCGCCACAAAAGACCAGATTATTTGGTCATTATCACATTTTGTCCACGGAAGCTTTCTTGGCTGCCACATTCCTACATTACAACAGTGAGTACACTACTTAATTGGCTGTAAAGAGCTTTGGGAAGCCATGTGGTTGTAAAAGGCGCTATATAAATGTAGGTCTATTTTATATTTGGAATACTGCAGAGGTACACAGCTACTGAACACGCAACATTTAAAAACTATATATATAAGAAGTGGATTGACACATGAATGTGTGCCTTACGGCTAATATATAGCCTAGAATTTGTTACAAGGTAGTAATATACTGAGAGTTTGAGAGGACATCATGAACTCCTGTCGGCTTATTGGTTCAAAGCATTGGTCCCAATCACGGCAACAACCGTTGGCGATTTAGTAGCTTATGAGTTGCCATGTTGGCCTAATACAGCATCTGTAGACCATATCTCCATAAGATGTCCGCCCCACACAATACATTTTCATATTGATTTGTAGTGTGCAATTGCTCCTACACCCTTATTGTGGTACTGCACGAAACAGTATCAAATGAAAAGTGCTTGGAAAGATAGTTTGCAACGCCATTTACTTCGACCTGGTTTTAAATTTCATCTTTCCAGATCATCCCCATGGGAAAGAAGAGTAGATTTGTACTTTAATCTGAAAACTTGATTAAATGCAGATCGTATTGAGAGCCAAATGCTTGGCATTTAAATACTGTGAAATTTCTAAATTAAGCCTATGAAGTGCATGACATTTATATGAAGGGGACCATTGGTTTGGATAATAGGAGAGAATGCTACCTGTTTGACAGTGAAGTATTGACCATGCAACTGGAAAAATAGCTGATGGGAAGCCACGCACTTTGTTATAATAAGGATAATGAGTTGAGGGAATTTTCAGCTTCATGTAAGATAGATGAGTGCAAGGCAGTACACTTGTGAGAACGGTTTTCCCAAAAAATCCATTCTAAATATTTTAAGAATTAAAATGGGGGGTGGGGGCACTGGTGGGGGGTGAGGGTGGGTGTGGGGGGGGTGGATGCCTGTGACAAAAATAGTAATCAGCAAATACACAGAATCCAAACCACCTTTTACAAAA
Source organism: Cetorhinus maximus (assembly GCF_964194155.1). Classification (NCBI taxonomy): domain Eukaryota; kingdom Metazoa; phylum Chordata; class Chondrichthyes; order Lamniformes; family Cetorhinidae; genus Cetorhinus; species Cetorhinus maximus. The sequence continues at coordinate 113,886,570 of NC_135890.1, forward strand.
TGTGCCGTGGGGAATGAGAAGATGTCATACAAGTGAAGAAATAACTTCAAAGTCAAAGAAAGAAAGAACCTGCATTTATATAGCACCTTTAAGAACCTCAGGCCATTCCAAAGCACTTTACAGCCAATGAGGTACTTTGACATGTAGCCACTGTTGTAACGTAGGAAACACGGCAGCCAATTTTCACACAGCAAGGCCCCACAGACAGCAATTAAACAATAACCAGATAATCGGAAACCAGCCTCAGAAGCGAGACTAAGAATCTAAGTCAGGATCTGGGTGGCAAGGAACAGCTGGAACTGTGACCAGAGTCTGGTGTTGGGAAGAAGATAAGCTGGAGCTGGGAGTGGAGTTGAGGGGAAGAGAGAGAGACGGTGAACGAGAGGGAGGCAACATTCAGAAAATAACCTGTGGTGGAAACCTTTGATTGCTCAATGTTCGAAGAGGACTCTTGTATCAAAGGGGTTAATAAATTGCAGGAAATTTATGCTCCAGGAAATATAATAGATGAAGTTGCTGAAATCTGGGGTAAAAGCGGACACTCAAGACTTTTGGCACGCTGACTGAAATGATTACTGGAATGCAGTGAAAGCTAAGCATAAGGTATTCATTTGAAGATTAAGTGCTTTATTTTCTTTACAGAGAGGGCAGGCTCAGGGTTAAGGCAAGCTCTCTCTTCACACACAGTTCATCTCTTCACCCAGCTCCTGCGCAACAGAGATTTGAAAATTGCCACAGCTTCAACCCTCACACAATGCAACATGTATTTGAAACTCTGGAAATCGGGTGTGGAAGGGCAAAAGCATTTATGGCTAAACCGTTTAACCGGAGTTAAATGGCTTTAACTGCAGCTTTATTTTGGCAGTGAATTCTGGTCATAATGAAGCCAGGCTTTGAACTTGCAACATCCTCGTTTGACTGGTTTTTGTCTAAATTATTTTCAATTTTCTATTTGTAATTTTCTGATTGTCTCTGTGAAGGTTGATTGACTCGAGTTTGTTTACGTGTAGTCCCGCATCAGCAGCCCATTCCCAACTCTTCAGTCTTTGCACGCGAACGCAGAGAGCAAACGTCAACATGCTAATCGACCACGTGGAGCATCACGGTCAACCACTCCCCCACTCCCACCACACCCACATGCAAATTATAGGTGGCACCTGCAGTTAGTGGTTGGGTGTAAAATTCCTGACTGTTTTATTTTATCAGTCTACTTAGCCCTTGAGCACAGCATTAAAACCATTTGTCTTAACTAAGGCCATTTAACCTGGCTGGGGGACAGTCAGGGGTTGATCATTCTGGACTGAGATGAGAAGAAATTTCTTCTCTCAGAGGGTTGTGAATCTTTGGAATTCTCTAATCCAGAGGGTTGTGGTTTCCCCATCATTAAGATTGTGATGGACAGACTTTTGGTCTCTCAGGGAATCAAAGGATATCAGGAGTGGATGGAAAAGTGGGGTTGACGCAGTAGATCAGCTATGATCATACTCAATGGCGGAGCAGGGTTGATGGGCCGTATGGTCTACCCCTGCTCCTATCTGTTGTGTTCTTGTGTTAAAACTGCACAGCTCAATCTAAGAAGTAGAAGAACTTGCATTTATATAGTGCCTTTCATGACCTCAACATGCCCCAAAGCGCTTTATAGCTAAGGAAGTACTTTTGGAGAGCAGTTACTGTTGTCAAGTAAGAAAAACGGCAGCTGACAAATTGAGCACCATGCAGTAGATCATTCCACATCAAGCCTTCAGGAAGCACTCCTCATATCATAATTTCATGGAGAAGCAATGTGCCAGGTGCCTCGCTTCTCCAGGGAGACTAACATCCAATTATGCCACCTACATCATGAGCTTCAACACAAGGCATGGAGCACATTGCCTGTGGCTATAATGTCATCATGGCCCTTAACTTTTATTTCATGAGGTCATTCGAGGCTACAGTGGGTGGCAGCAGTGACATCTCCTGGTTTGTCATTCAGCCTTGTATCAGAGAAGTTACTGAGCCTCTCAACATCAGGGGGAACGCTCGTATTTTCCTAATGGACAGAGCAAAATAGGAAGACCATTAAGCTTCACCTGCACTGATTCCATGCCCTAAGTGTCCAGCTCCTTTTTGTGGCCACAGGCTAGTGCATCATGCAGTTCTGTGCTCGGTTCACTGGCAGCAGTCTTGAGTCAGTCATCCTGCACCAGTCCTCTGTGCCACCATTATTCCAAACAGTCTGTCGGGGCACAGGTTGGCTATTTAGTGATTCCTGTCAGGAACCAGAGCACCAGCTGCACAGTAATTTTTATTCATTCATGGGATGTGAACATCACTGGCTAGGCCAGCATTTGTTGTCTATCCTTAATTGCCCTTGAGAGGGTGGTGTTGAGCTGCCTCTTGAACTGCTGCAGTTCATCTGGTGTAGGTCCACCCACAATGTTGTTAGAAAGGGATTTCCAGGTTTTTGACCCAATGATGATAAAGGAGCAGCTACATTTGAAGTCAGGATGGCGTGTGGCTTGGTGGGGGGTCTTGCAGTGATGGTGTTCCCATGCAAGAGCTGCCCCTGTCCTTCTAGTTGGCAGAGATTGCAGATTTGGAAGATGCTGTTGAAGGAGGTTTGGTGAGTTGCTGCAGTGTGTATTGTATATGGTACACATTGCTGCAACTGTGCGTTGGTGGAGGAAGTGAACATTTAAGGTGATGAATGGTATGCTGATCAAGTGGGTTGCTTTATCCTGGATAGTACCGAGCTTGTTGAGTGTTGGAGCTGCACTTATCCAGGCAAGTGGGCACTATTTCATCATGCTCTTGACTTAAGAGAGCCATGGTGCCACCAGAAATGCTAATAAGCGTATTGTGGAGGTGCACAAGTAGCATTTCCTCTGCCTGGACTATTCAAGAAGAACTTTGAAATACAGATCTAAGTCTTAATCATGCCAAAGTAGGATGATTAAACAGTTGTGCAGTAATATTACACAGCAGAATTTCAAAGCCAATTTTGTATTTGCAAAGCATAATGATACCTAAGTGAAAAGTATCTCTGCCGTATTATGTATTTTTTGCCAAGACAACTTGCAGCTAATAACAGAATCCTGAAGATTAGACATTAAACAGGTCCCTAAATTTAATGTTGGAAATAGAACCATTGAAACATAGAAAAGTTACTGCACAGGAAGAGGCCATTCAGCCCATCGTGTCTGCGCCAGCTGGAAAAAAAACTAGCCACCCATTCTAATTGCACCTTCTAATTCTAATCCCAGTAGGAGCTATGAGGTTGAGTGCAACCCGGTTAAAACATGTAATTGGGATGTTCTGTTACAGCAGAGACACAGTCCGACAAGAAAGTCAACTTAACTACTTTATGGACTGGCGGACAGTTTAAAAGAAAACTCTCATCCATCACAGCCGTATTGTAATCTTAATCCTATACATTATAAACGATTAGGTGCAGCTTCTAAGTGGCAGTTGGCCTCTAAGATTCTTCTAAATGTACCAGAGCAGAAAGCTTAATAGTCAGCATACTGATATCTCACATCTTGGGGAGTGCTCCTATTAACCACTACACCTGTTTACAGAGTTTACCTGACGGAAACTCTGTACAAAGTATCTGCTTCCTGACTGTAGCAGTTATAATACAAGAGAGAGGGAGGACTCTGTTTTGTTGTGTGGTTGGGGTCAAGACGGGGCTTCTGGGGATTGTCTATTCTCCAAAAGTGTGCTACTTAAGTCTGTAAATTCTGAAAACCATTACTCTTTATTAACAGCAAGCATTTAGACATTTGGACCTCTACATGAGGTTGGAGCTTCTCCTCCTTCCAGACCTCTCTTACTTCTCAGTCCTATGATCTGACATTATCATTACATCAGCAGCATGAGCTTCTGATGTTAACCCTTTACTCTACATTTACCCCCTAGTCTTTATCCCTATCGTATATAAACCCTCCTACATCTTCCCCCTGAAGTCTCAGTCTTCACAGGGTTAGTCTCAGAGGTGCCTTAACCAATCTTCTTGGTCTCGTTCTGATCTCATTTTGAGGTCGAGGGTATTCCTTACTCTCCCTCCTGTCGGTGTGAGTGTTCTTCTCCTGGGTAGCTGCAGAGATTGGTCTTCCTTCTTTATCATCAGGATCTAAGCAGTAAGCCCAGGTTTCTATTGGCTTTCTCTCCAAGGATGTTAAGGTGTTGCGGTTTCACATTATGATACCGTGGTCTGTCTCAATCCTTTACAATACTGGTTGTGGCATTTCTTCAATGATTGCACCTTCCTTCTGTTGGTCTCGGAGCCATACTCTCTCCCCTGGCTTCCGCACTGGTAACCTAGGTGCTATATACCTGTGATTAAAGTTCCATACCTGTTTGTTTTTCTATTCTTCATCACGTTGTTTTCCCCTCGATTACTCAGAAGAACTAAATTAAGATCTTTGTTTTTCTTCAATAAATCTTTAACGGCTCGTACTTCTCTCAGCTTCTTCATTCGCTTGAGGATAGCGCGGTGAACTGGCTACATTAACAAAGTCATATTTGTTTGTGAAATTGTGGAATAGCTCATCAGCAAACCCATTGTCGGCCACCACGTTGTCCAGGATGCTATGTATTGCATAAATTCTCTTGAGGGATTGGATGACTGCTTCTATTGTAATGCTATGCGATCCATTTACTTCAATCCACCGTGAGTAGTAATCAATGACAATAAGGAATGTTTTCCCCTTAAATTCAATTAAGTCAATTCCTAGGCATGCCCATGGTCTTGATGAAAAAGTAAAAGGTAATAGTGGTTTGTTTGGTTCTTGGCTGTTTACGGCACAAGTAAAAAAGTTAGAAATGATTTCTTCTCTCGAGTGAATAATGCCTGGCCACCTGACTGATTGCTGTGTTCTAACATGACATTTTGCTATCTCTAAGTGACCTTGGTGAAGTCTTTGAAGAATATCACTCTGAAGTGTTCTCAGTATGACTATTCTCTCATTGAAGATTAGTAAATCGCCAATGACTGCGAGGTACTTGCCCTGTTCAAAGTACTGCTGTAGTATCAGATTAGTTGGGATATAGTCTGGCCATCCTCTCAGGCAATATTCTTGGATTTGGAAATATTCTTCATCTCATTGCTGGGCTTGTTTTATTTCCGGCAGCTTTTATGCAGTAGCTGGTACGTGCTGAGTTATTAAGAACATATATGCTTAAACCTCCTCAACAAAGTGTAAATCCTATTGCTTGGTTCCTTCTGATGGTATTCATGACCGTGTGATACTTCCCTTGCACATACTCTGTGATGGAGTCATATCTCATCAGCCTTAGTCTGAGATGCTGGATTCTGGAGCTACTGTGGTTGGCAATTCTGGTTCATAATGTGCCAAGATTTCAGAAGATTCAAAAGTTGTTTAATCCTTTCAAAAGCATTTTGCTGAGTCAACATTCCAGCATCACTGTTGACCTTGTCTCAACAGCTGTCTCAAGGGCTTCTGTTAAATTTGGTAGGAACTTGCCTATTTGGTTGACCATCCGAAGGAATCTCTGAAGTTCAGTAATGTTCCTGGGTTGTGGAAATTCTCTGATTACTTTCTTTTTTGTGGAACAACTGTGATTCCAGTGGCTTGTACCATGCAACCTAGAAACTTGATCCTAGGTTTGGCAAACTCACATTTTCATTCAATGTTAGGCCTGCACCTGGTAAGGCTTTCAGGACTGTTCTCACTCTGCAATCATGCACTTCTCTCATGGAGCCATGTATAAGTATGTCGTCCATGTGGCATATTACTCCTTCCATGCCTCAAGAATGTGAGACATTGTTCTCTGGAAAATTTCTGGAGCGGACACTAGTACAAAGGGCAACCTATTGTAACAATAATGACCAAATAACATTATTAATGTGGTCAGCAATCTGGATTCTTTGTCCAGAGGCAACTGCCAAAGTCCACTTTTTGCATCCAGTTTGATAAATGAAGTACCCTTGGCTAGTTTGGCAAGACTCTCATCCACTGAGCACATTGGATAGATCTCATGTTTCACTGATTTGTTTAGCTGAGTTAAATCCACGCAGATTCTGAAAGAGCCGTTGGCTTTGGGACCGTGACCACGCCTGAACACCATTTTGTTGGCATGGTGACTGGTGAGATAACCCCTTGCTGCTGCAGCTTTTCAAGTTCATCCTTGACTTTGTCCAGAGTGGATGAGGGACTTTCCTCAGAGTAAACAGGCAAATTGGTTTATTATCAGCTCGTAGGGTGATACAGCACATGGCCTTTAGCTTCCCTAGCCCTGTGAACAATTTTGGGAATTCATTTCAAAATGTGCTGCTGTAGTTCTCATCAGCAACTTCATCTACTTTATAGATTAGTTTCAGTTTTAGGCATGGCTTTCTGCTTAGTAGAGAGCATTCTTGATTTTGAATGACATAGAGTAGTTTGACAATTTCTCAGCCTTTATATTACAGCCTTGCCATGAGTTGGAATTTCTCTTGAAAGATGTCCCACCAGGACCTTGTAATTTGATAGATGAGGGTTGCAATGTAATCTGTTTGAGCCATTTGACTTCATCTGATGAAGCAGAAACCCCTGCTCCTGTGTCTAGTTTAAATGCCCGTCCACTTCAAGTTTAATACTTCAACACTTGTTTTTAGTATCATTACCTCTCCCAGGAAAGTGAGTTCATTTGCTTACAGTTCTTCAACATCTTGTATGTTTTTGTTCAATTCATTCCTGGGATGTGGGCTTTGCTGGCTAGGCCAGCATTTATTGCCCATCCCTAGTTGTCCTTGAGAAGGTGGTGGTGAGCAGCCCTCTTGAACCGCTGCAGCCCATGAGGTGTAGGTACACCCACAGTGCTGTTAGGAAGGGAGTTCCAGGACTTTCACCCAGCGACAGTGAAGGAGCAGCGATATATTTCCAAGTCAGGATGGTGGGGGTGACTTGGAGGAGAACTTCTATGTGGTGGTTTTCCCATCTATCTGCTGCTCTCTTTTAAAATTTTCTCCGTCTTTTACAGGTTGTCAGCGTTTTCGAGCGACAAACCATTTTGAAGTGACCAATTTTTCCACAGTTGTGGCACTCTGCCCCATCTCCCCCACACCCCACCCCTCCTGGACATTCTTGTCACTTGCACAATTTCTTCCCACCACACCGAAGACATGCCACAATGGCGGTTGGCGTGCTTTTCCCTGTTTTGGCAAGCATAGGCTTTGGTGCGCTTTCTCTTTTATGGCTTAGAAGCTGAATGGTCTCACTCAATTTTCTCCACGGGGCCCCTCTTCCCAGAACAAATGCCCAATTCTGTTCTGTTTGCCTAGAAATCTGCACGGCTTTCACTATTGGTAGTTATTTGGCAGCACAGAACTTGAGTATTGCTGAAAAAGTGACATATTGAAGCTTTTTGCCTTGCACTCATCAGGACACTTTGCAAGAATACCAATATAAGGGGAAAAAAACAATCTGTACAGTATGAGAAGAGGGTGCTGATTGGTTGGCAAGTGGGCTCTGATTGGTAGAGGCGTTGCCATGAAGAATGCATCAATTGATGGTGACTGACAGTTAACTGCCAAACATCATTTGAAATTTAAACCAGGCAGCTTGACACTGATTGGTCAAGGCATCACCCCAAGGAATGAGTCAGCAAATGGCTGTCACCTATTTTGTTCAGTTGAAACAGGTGCAATGTGTGTACATGTTCTTTCCGTCCACATGCAAATATGCCACACGGTGAGCCCGGCTGACAATCTTATATTGGGTGTCAGCGTAATTATTAGCACACTGAGGATTATTTAGCAAATGTTGTCCAATCGTGAAGTCACATCTGTTGGACACTGTGTTTTGAGTTTTGCAAGCATGGGCTGCTTGGCAGTTAGCTGTCAGTCACCATCAATTGATGCATTCTTCATGGCAATGCCTCTACCAATCAGAGTCCACTTGCAAACCAGTTAACACACTCTTCTCATGCAGTATAAATTGTTGTTTTCCCTTTATGTTGGTATTTTTGTGAATTGTCCTGCTGAGTACAAGACGAAAAGCTTCAACATGTCTCTTTTTCAGCAATGCTTTCACTATTCTTAAATCATCTCATTTGTAAGAAATCTGATAATGTTTTGTCTAGGACCCCGATTAAGATTCTGTTGCAAATTAGCTCACCCTTTAAGATTTCATAATCGCAGTTTTCTGCCAGCTTATATAAATCATTGATGAATGAATCAATATGTTCACCTGGTCTTATCTTTCTTTTATTAAATTTAGCCCTCTCTATTATTAAGTTCTGACAGACAATGAAAGAGTCAAAAGCTTGCAGGGCTTCTTCATAAGAAATTGAGGTCTCATCAACCCCTTGCTTTGCTATCACGTCATTTGCAATAGATTTTTAAAAATCCATTCATGGGGCGTGGGCATCGCTGGCTAGGCCAGCATTTATTGCCCATTCCTAATTACCCTTGAGAAGGTGGTGGTGAACTGCCTTCTCGAACCGCTGCAGTCCTTGTGGTGTAGGAACACCCACAGTGCTGTTAGGGAGGAAGTTCCAGGATTTTGACCCAGCAACAGTGAAGGAACGGAGATATATTTCCAAGTCAAGGTGTTGAGTGGCTTGGAGGGGAATTCCCATGTGGTGATGTTCCCATGTGTCTGGTGCCCTTGTCCTTCTCGATGGTAGTGGTTGTGGGTTTGGAATGTGCTGTCTATAGAGCCTTTGTGAGTTACTGCAGTGTATCTTGTAGATGGCACACGCTGCTGCCACTGTGCGTCAGTGGTGGAGGTAGTGAATGTTTGTGGAAGGGGTGCCAATCAAGCGGTTGCTTTGTCCTGGATGGTGTCAAGCTTCTTGAGTGTTGTTGGAGCTGCACTTATCCAGGCAAGTCAAGAGTATTGCATCACACCCCTGACCTGTACCTTGTAGATGGTGGACAGGCTTTGGGGAGTCAGGAGTTGAGTTACTTGCTGCAGAGCTCCTAGTCTCTGACCTACTCTTGTAGCCACAGCATTTATATGGCTTGCTCAGTTCAGTTTCTGGTCAATGGTAACCCTCAGGATGTTGATTGTGGGGGATTCAGCAATGGTAATGTCGTTGAATGTCAAGGGGCGATGGTTAGATTCTCTTTTGTTGGAGATGGTCATTGCCTAGCACTTGTGTGGTGCGAATGTTACTTGCCACTTGTCAGCCCAAGCCTGGATATTGTCCAGGTCTTGCTGCATTTGGACATGGACTGCTTCAGTATCTGAGGCATCGCAAATAGTGCTGAACATCAAGCAAGCATCAGCGAACATCCTCACTTCTGACCTTATGATGGAAGGAAGGTCATTGATGAAGTAGCTGAAGATGGTTATGCCTAGGACACTACCCTGAGGAACTCCTGCAGTGATGTCATGTAACTGAGATGATTGACCTCTAACAACCACAACCATCTTCCTTTGTGCTAGGTATGACTCCAACCAGTGGAGAGTTTTCCCCCTGATTCCCATTGACTCCAGTTTTGCTAGGGCTCCTTGATGCCACACTCGGTCAAATTTGGCCTTGATGTCAAGGGCAGTCACTCTCATCTCACTTCAGGAGTTCAGCTTTTCTGTCCATGTTGAACCAAGGCTGTAATGAGGCCAGGAGCCAAGTGGCCCTGGTGGAACCGAAACTGAGCATCAGTAAGCAAAACTACTGCATAAAGTAGTGTACTGACCTGGTCTTTTTGATCATTTTAGTATAATCCTGAAGCAGTTCTGCACCTTCTGAGCCTTTTTCTCCAGTTGTCCCAGTTCTGGGTCTGTTGTGAGCTTTCTGCATTCTGAAATGATTCTGGGAGTGGTAGTGTGGATTCAAGTTTCTGCTGAGCCCTGGAATTGCTCCTGCTTCTGTGCTGCTGCTTGCTGGTTTGGGTCTGTGCTCTCTGCTGTCCAGTCTCTGGGTCTGTGTCTCAGCATGTATCTACTGCTCCGGCAATGTGCCAATGCCTGGGTGAGTCTTATTTTTTTATTTCTTTTGTCCTTCTTTTGAGAATCTCTTTTCTTGCCGATCCTCTATCTTCTTTTTAAGCTCCTTTGGATCTTTTACTCGCTGCCACCATGTTTTGTTGTGTGGTTGGGGTCTAGATGGGGTATTGGGGGTTGTCTATTCTCCCAATGTATGCTGCCCATGTCTAGAGTTTCTCAAAGCCATTACTCTTTATTTATAGTAAGTATTTACACATTTGGACTTCAACACGAGGCTTGGTTGGAAATTTAGATGGATATAGTTTCCTTTTAAAGAGAGTGAACCTTGTCTTTATATAACAGCTTTCATGACCTCAAGATGCCCCAAAGTGCTTTACAGCCAATGATGTCATTTTGGAATTTAGTCATTGTTGTGATGCAGGGAAGCACGGCAGCCAATGGGTGCACCACAAGATCCCACAAAGACGGATGGAAGCCACGGCCAGATAATCTGTGGTAGCGATGTTAGTTGAGGGATAAACTTTGACCAGATCACCAGGCAGAACTCACCTGCTCTTCTTCAAAATAGTGCCATGTAAATCTTTTATGGCCACCTGAGAGAGCAGGTTTAATGGCTCACTGGAAAGACAACACCTCTGAAAGTACACAGGACTCCCTCAGTACCGGACTGGAGTATCAGCCTGAATTTGTGTACTCAAGATTCGGGAGCTGCAATTTAAGGCAAGTGCAGTAGTGCATAAATGCGATTTATCTGTAAAGTATGGATGGGATAGTTTACTGTGTGCAGCAGGGAGGAGATGTGTGTATAGATTCAGGGATGTGCCCTGGAGGTAATATGCTGCATTAGTACAAGCTCGCTTGGTCTCCATTGATTCAGACAGATTTTGGTTTCTCATGTTCTTAACTCACACGCTAATTTGTGCTGATTTACTTCAAGTAGGTTCTTACAGGTGGACAAAGTATTTGGATTGAAGTCGTTTTCCTACACATGCAGAACAACAGAGTTAAAAAAAATCCATTATCAGTTTCCGTAGTGAGAGTCAATTCTAACCCACGCAGGAAATCTGAATTACTACAAGGTTTACCACGAGTGACAGCATACATCTGTAATTGAAATCATACCAATGTGCTTCATTCTGTAACTCCTTGACCTAGCTTCCAAAGGAACAGTGCCATTTGATTTGATCTTTCAGGTTTCAAGATGCAGTCCTATTTAGAAATTTCGGTTTAAGGTTGGCTTTCTGAATGAAAGTTGAAAACTGAAAGCTGTTGACTTTCTCCTGTCAGACTAATATGTAACAGCAACTGGTGTTTAAATTTCACCTTTCATCTAGCCAAACCTCTCAAGTCGCTTCAGGTAAAAGTTGACACCGAGCCCGATGGAGAGATATTGGGCTGTAACTTCCGCTGGAGTGGCAATTGAGTCGCATTGCTACTCTGCTCCCAAGCTCTTCCCTGAAAATCCAGCCAATCTTTTGGCTGGGGTGGGGGTGGCAGTGAGAGTGCGGGGAGGGTGGGGGAGTTCGTGTCGGGCCTTTGACGGGGGGTGAGGGTCAGGGCAGGCCTTCGCGGGGGGATTCTGGGTCAGGCCTTTGTGGTGGAGGAGAAGGGGAGGGTTTCGGGTCAGACCTGTCTGGGGCGGGGTCGGGTTGGGCCTTTGGGGAGGGGTTCGGGTTGGATCTTTGGGCAGGGAGGGCTGAGTCGGGCCTTTGGGTGGGTGATTCAGGCCAGGCATTTTGCGGGGGGGGGATTCAGGTTAGGCTTTAGCGGGGTGTCAGGTTGGGCCTTCGGCGGGTTTGTGTGGGGTCTTTGGGTGGGGTGGGGGGGAAGGTCGGGTCAGGCCTCTGGGGGCGATGAGATGGGGTCGGGCCGGGGTGGGGGAAGGGTAGTCAGGGGGTGGGGTCTCCTGTGGAGGAGGGATGGCGGGGGATCCCTGTGGGGGTAGGAGTCCTGTTTAGGGGATTGGGGGAGACCATGATGGGGTGGGCCGGTGGGCACCGGGGCGTGAGTCCTGTGGAGGGGGGGTGGTGGGAGAGTCCTGAGGTAGGGAATGGTTGGGGTGGGGTGGGGTAGGGGGAGTCCATTGACGGTACGGGTAGCAGGGGGTGGTCAGAGTGGGTCTGTACAATAGTTACGCAGAAGTTGGAAGTGGTTTTAATTCTTCTAACTTTTTCTGAGTAACTATTGTCGTAACAGAGTCAAAACCATCCAAAGTTTGCGATTTAAGTCACAATTTTCGGATAGCTCCCAGTACAGGGCAATTGCCCAATGGAAGTTTGCACTTCTCGGGCAATTGCCATGCAAACCTTAACTGAGAACTTCCTTGGGGGGGAGGTGGTGGTGGGTGTGGGGGTGGGGTTGGGGGGTGGGGGTGGGGGTGGGGCGGTGTGGTGTGGTTCCCAAGGCGCATCTTTGAAGTACCCCTCCCCCTCGCCCACCCCCACCATGTTACGCTGCCTTGGAGCTCGAAAGTTACAGCCCAGTATGACAAGCGACCAAAAGCTCGGTCAAAATGGTGGTTTTTAAGGACCGACTTAAGCAAGGGGAATGTGGTGGGGAGGTTTAGGGAGTTTAACAGTGCACAGCAGTGTTTAAACCAGTGGCTTTGAAACATGTCTGTCTGAGGGGTTCCTTGAAAACAATGAGGCACCCATGACTTTTGAGAGGAGAAACAGTGCCATCATTGCATGAAATATTTCTGAGTTTACGGTGACAGAAACAACGGGGCCGATAATAAAGCAGAAGGAATGTCTGCCTGGTGTTCTTAGCTAGAAAGGCCAAATATAATTACAATGAGAGGAGCTAACGATATTCCATCACGTTTTTGGTTCAGGCAGGGATTGAAGGGGTTATCTCCAGTAACCATCTGGTGTTACAGCACAACAGCTGTGAAGCACAAACACAAGTTCCTGAGGTTGAGCCCAACCTGAGCGTTGCTGTCATTTCTCACAAATTTGCAGCCAATTTGATTCTCTTGCTTTCATGGCTGCCAGTAATCTAATGAAGCACATGGAACATGTCCTCGTTTATAGGGCACTCAAAAGAAAGTGAAAAATGAAGGTGTCACATTATTTGATTTTATTTTCCAAGAGTTTCGCATAAAACTCCCTTTCCTTCACGTTGTCATGTTCCAGGATATTGCGAACTTAAAAAAATTCTGAACGCAAGCGGACTGTTAAAATGGCTGCTGCAAATCATGTGACCTTCGCCACTTTGAGCTCCAGGTAGGCCTGATTCTCAAGCAAATACCTCAATAATAGTGGGGTATTCTGGCAGTCTGGAAAGGGGATGGTGGCAAAGCTTGAGGTTTTTGTTGGTTTCGTATCTTCATGCACCTTTTACTACCCCCCACCCCCTCACTTTGGGGAACAGTGGGGTGTTGGAAGGACGAGCAGGCTGATAGTCAACTTGTCAAGTCATATCATGAACCCTCCTTCCATGGTCAACAGGTCCTGGAGTGGGACGTGAACCTGGAGCTCCTGGTTCAGCAGCAGTGCACTACATCCTGAGCCCAAGACCCCCCAGCTCAATGTCTTTTGTTATGGGGGGGGGGTGCTTTTCTCCATGGGTTCAGTTGGCAAAACCGGTGCCTCATGAGCCATACAGGGCAAGAGGTTTTCTGAAAATGCTGGAAAACACCCAGCAGGTCAGACAGCATCCGGAAAGAGAGAAGAAAAGCGTTAACATTTCAAGCCGATGACCTTCCATCAGAAGAAAGTTTCACATTTGATCCCAGTATATGGTGAGTTAGCTAATCCAAGGCAGGTGGCGGTAGCTGTGCAAAAATTGGCCTCATCATCGCCAAGCCAGGCAGGGGGCAAGTATCCATCAGGGTTCACCCGCTTGATTGCCAATCAGTGACCTCCGCCTGGACAGTGATTACAAACGGATGCCAGAGTGCAGCGGGATCAGGGTGAGTTCCGATATTCCGATGTCCCGTGTTTAAGTAGCCTCTTCACATCTATTGCCCAGGTTCGAGCGCCAGTGCAGACTGACTGATTGATGTGGAAATCACGGCTGAGAATTTCCTTGAATCCAGCTCTGTTTTCTACCACACTTAACACCGCTGGAAGTGTGACGGAAAGCTAAGCTCTGTAGAAATTCATGGCCCATTTCAACATTCGAGAAAATGGTAGATAGGCAGCGGGTGCAGAAGAGAAATGAAGGGTTATAGGCACTGAGGTGGCACATGGGATTTGAACTAATGCTCATGTGGAAGACAAATATCAACCTGGGTTTATTTTATGCCTTTAACATAGTAAAATTTCCTAAGGCATTTCACAGAGTGTTATCAAACAAAACTTGTCTTTGAGACACATAAGGAGATATTGGGACAGGCAACCAAAGGTTTGGTCAGAGATTGAATTTAAAGGGAAGGCTTAGAGGAGAGAGAGGAAGAGAGGTCCAGGGAGGAAATTCCAAAGCTTAAGGCCTAGGCAGCTGATGACAGGGCCGCCAATGATGGAGTGGTTAAAATTGGAGATATGCAAGAGGCCGGAATTGTAGGAGCGCAGGTATCTCAGGGTCATTGGGTGGTGGGGGTGGGGTGGGGTGGGGCGGCGCAGGTATCTCAGAGAGTCATAGGGCTGGATAAGGGGGATCTCAGGTATCTAAAAGAGTTGTAGGGCTGGATGAGGAGTAGCGCAGGTACCTCAGAGAGCCATAGGGCTGGATGAGGTTACCAAGAAAGGGAAGGATAAGGCCATAGAGGGACTTGAAAACAAAGGATGAGAATTTTAAAATCAACATAAACACCAGTAGAGACTGGCTGGGTCAAATGAGCCGTTCTCTTGCTGTAATTTTGATGTAATTATGAATTTAAGTTCCTAGCACAGTGAAACAAAGACTTTGCTATTTATAAAGCTGATATCTTTCTGCTGGGCACAGGATAGTACCATTCAGTGCCATTATAACATTCTCCAGGCATCAATGGGGAAGCTTCATTTGTTTGGGAATTTGTCTTAATTCATTAGAAATAACTCGAGGCTGACTTGCTTGGCTGGAAAGGCAATTCCACCATCTGTCAACATTCACACAGAGGGATAGAGATTGGCCTGGGTTTTGTGAACATTAAATAATAAGCAACAAGACCCAATTTCTGGGACCAAAGTCCTGGGACTCAAGGAATCCTGAAAAACATCCAACCTAAAGTTGGGTAGTGCTGTTTTCCAGGTACCTTTGGCAGCGTCCTAAGACACAATCTATGCAAATTGGTGCCGAGTGCCTGTTTTCCCCTCACAGGAATTGGATTGCAATCTCCAGAGGGAGGGTCGGGCCTTTATTGGTCAGGCTTTTTCAGTGGTTGCAACTAAGGGTAAGATTATGGGGAGAAATTAGATAAACTGGGTTTATATTTGCTGGAATATAAATGGCTAAAGGGTGATTTAATTGAAGTTTTTCAGATTTTCAAAAGGAATTGATAGCGTAGATCAGAGAAATGTTTTTCGCTGGTGCGAGAGTCTAGGACATGGGGACATAACCTCAACATCAGAGCCAGGTCACCCGGGCAAGAAGTTAGAAATCACTTCATCATGTGAAAGGTGGTGGAAGTGTGGAACTCACTCCCACAAAAAGCAGTAGGCCTCAGATCAATTAATAATTCATACCAGAACTCAATAAATTATTGCTAGTCAAGGTACACAGGGATATGGAGCCAAGATGGGTGGATGGGGTTAGGAGACAGTCTTGAGATCCCGAATGACCTACTCCTGTTCCTATGTTCCTAAAGCTAAATTTTTTCAAAATATATTATTATAAAACCCGTCTTTGGAGCCAGAAGTAGCAAGGACACTAACTTTGTGAAGTTCTTGGGACATAAGCAGTCATATATTCAGCCAGACACATTTAGAATCAGAACTGCACAAGCTGTTAAACATGGATGCTTTTTTATTTATTATTCTCTTCCTAGCAGACATCCTCTGGAAGTACATATTTGTATGGTAGCCTCAAGTAGACAAAATCTACATTGCAATTTCCAATGCCGATACTGAAGCAATCCATGTCCGTTTGTAGAAAGACATTGAAAATATTCAGGCTTGGGCTGACAAGAGGCAAGAAATGTTTGCGCCACACAAGTGCCAGGCAATGACCATCTCCAGCAAGAGAAAACCTAACCATCTCCTCTTGGCATTCAATGGCATTACCATCACTGAATCCCCTGCTATCAGCATCCTGGGGGTTATCATTGACCAGAAAGTGAACTGGACTAGCCATATAAACATTGTGGCTACAAGAGCAGGTCTGAGGTTTGAAATTCTGTGGCGAGTAACTCACCTCCTGACTCCGCAAAGCCTGTTCACCATCTAAAAGGCACACCCTGACTTGGAAATATATCGCTGTTCCTTCACTGTTGCTGGATCAAAGTCCTGGAACTCCTTTCCTAATAGCACTGTGGGCGTTCTTACAACACTGGGACTGCAGCGGGTTCAAGAAGGCAGCTCACCACCACCTTCTCAAGGGTAATTAAGGATGGGAAATAAATGCTGGCCCAGCCAGCGATGCCTGGACCCCATGAATGAATACATTCTAAAAATTACATCCTCCCGTTTGCAATCCTTGCTTGACAGCTGCTGCTGGTCATGCTTGTTCCTCCTCCTACTCTTCGCTCTGTCCCAGTCCCACCAGCTTCTCTCACTTCCCCAAGGGTAAGTTACCTTTGTGGAGGTGGCAGATTCTGATAGTTGTCCATTTCAATTAAATGAGGTCAAATTTTGGACTTGCCTCCCAGTCAAGCCTACCTGTTGGCCCACATTCTGCCAAAGAATTTCTGCCCCACAGAGTTATGAAATTTATAATATTTTCATGCATCTTTGGTTAGTTGCCTCCCCTTCCCCCACTTTAGTCTCACCGCAGCCAAGAATTAAAAATCTGCTCCCAGGCCAATGGTCAGGACTTGCGTGAGAGTGGCCCTTAATAACTCTTCCTGTGATTTTCATCCCATTCCTTGTTGTGAGGAACTGCACTGCCTCCAAATATTAAAAATATTTCCGTTCAGCTGACATAGGCCTGAGCCTAAGTGGATTCGTCCATAGAATCCCACGTGAAAATATAACTTCATTACACTTCATAAGTTTCCCTCCTCAAAAGTCCTGTAATGGCTCCAAAATCGCAAGCAAACTCGAAGGAAAAATCCACAGGAATGTGATCCCAGCAGACTCCACAATGGGACAGTGCTTTTCCTCGCCATTCCCCCCCCCATGGAATATGGGTATCACTGGCAAGACCAGCATTTGTTGCCCACCCCCTAATTTCCCTTGAACTGAGTGACTTGCTAGGCCACTTCAGAGAGTGGTTCAGGGTTAATCACATTGCTGTGGGTCTGGAGTCACAACCCGCGAAGTGAGGTTGGTTTTTTTTGCAACAATCAATGATGGTTCATGGTTACCATTACTGAGACGAGCTTTATATCTAAATTCCACCAGCTGCTGCCAAGGTTGCCTTTGGTGCATTAACCTGGCTTGCTGGATTACTAGCCTACTGATATTATCACTGTCTTCCCCCATACTTCACCAATGTCTTTCAGACTTTCCCAAAGCCCATGTGGTTTGACTGCCAGAGCTCAATAGATTAACTCTCTTTCTTTCTCCACAGATGCTGCCTGGCCTGCTGAGCGTTTCCAGCATTTTCTGTTTTAATTTTGGATTTCCAACATTGGTGGTATTTTGCTTTGTGTTAACTTGATAACAATGGGGCAATGTGAGAGAGAACGAATTGTACATGCAGGCCCCGACCTGGGGTGGGTTGGTGCTGGAGGAGTTCAGGGAGTTTGGTAGAACCCAGGAGAGCACGCTTACCAAGGGACTGATTTAATTGGTGACATTAGGTGTATATTTGCAGCGCCGAGAGTCTCGATAAACACTCCAGTGCTGTGGAAAACATTAAATGTTCCCAACGGTTCCATGTGAAATCAATCATTATGGGTCACAGTGAAATGAGCATATGTGCCATTAATTTGAAAAGTGCAACAGCTGTAATGATTAAACTGTTTTCATTATTTGAATTTGATTGAATCATAACCTTTTCATTTTACTACTTCCATCTGCAGTGCGAGCCTAATGTAGCTTACTGTTTTTCTTTACTTTTTTCTTTTACCTTTTATCTGTTGCATTTTTAAAAATGATTCTGAAAAATTGCTTGCAGAAATAGGAAAGGATTATGAAGTTCAACCAGGGTTAACCTTCTTCTAGAGATCTCTCTGTACTCATCAATTACCTTTCTTGGGAACAAAAAGAACATTTGTAATATCCAGTTCACTGGACTTGCCTGGTCATTAACTGAATACGTTTATTACCATACCTGTCCCTTTCTCCTAACTTCCCAATATGTCTGCTGGTCTTAACAACCTCTACAGTTTGCCTGAATCACCTTTGGCTATTCCCTTAATAACCTTGAGAAAGTCTTTTTTGAATGTAACTTTTTCTAATGTAATTTTGTTTCGTTGAATTTTTTGACTGTGTTCCACTCCAAGCCCTCCAAGCCTTTGCAATCTTTGTGCTCTGCCAATTCTGGCCTCTTGTGGCCATTCCTTCAGATGCCTTGGCTCCCAGATCTGGAAGTCCCTCCCTAACCTTTCCACTCTCTCTACCTCTCTTGCCTCCCTACCTACTTCTTTGACCAAGCTTCTGGTCATCCGTCCCAAAATCTGTTGTCAAAATTAGTTTTATTGATAACGCTCTTGTTAAACACCTTCGGGGCTTTTGCTGTATTAGAGATGCTACATAAATGCAAGCTGTTGTTGCCAATGGGATCATGCCCGAAGCATCTCCCCTCTGGCTGCCCTTCCGCATCACTTCTCACCATGGATAATTCTCCCATGAAAGCGTGACACCCTCTTCCATGCTCATCACTTCGGGTTACCCAGAGGGATGTGCAACCTCACATCAGCGACTATGTAAGCAGAAGCTTGAGATCAATGTTTAAACTTTCTCCCTGAAGAGTCTGATTCTTCAGCTACCACTTCAGTGTACTAGGAGCCATTCCAAATTAATAAGAAAAGAAAATCATCAAGGTATGTGACAGGATTGATAAAACTAGAATTGAAGCAAGATCTCCGAGGATTCTAGCACAGCTTCTCACCCTGAGGTATAAAGAGAACTTTAGCAGTAAGATTGGATGTTGCAGAAGATTAAAATTCAGCCCTGTCATTTCTGGCTCAAATCCAGCTCAACCTTAATGGAATGATGGCCTCCTCTATTTTTTTTCTGTCTACAATGACTCTGATGCTAAATTTCCTTTGAGGCTGTTCCAATCTTCCGTTATAATGTCAATGAAAGGTCGGTGGCAACACTGGCAAAATTCCTTAAAAGGTCATTTCTCTGTGGTTATACAATCCAAGGAGGACACAGGACACAGATGATAAGTGGCTTTGAAGGCACTTTACCAAGAACCAAAAAAGCACACAACCAGTTCCTAAATACATACACACCACCCCCCAGAACCTCCCAAGCAGAACGAACAGTGCCCACCATGTCCATACACTGTTACAATATGAAGAACAGTTAACAACATGACATAGGTTCTTAAAGTGATAACTACACACATAACAAGTTCCACTGATCTGCCACCAAATTTGGACGAGGGCAACAGCGGGGAGATGGTGATGCACTGATAATGTTGCTGGACTAGTAATCCAAAGGCCAAGGCTAATCCTCTGGGGGCACAGGTTCAGATCCCATCATGGCAGCTGGTGGAATTTAAATTCAATTAATAACATCTGGAATTGAAAGTCTTAGTAGTGGTGACCATGACAACTATCATTGATTGTTGTAAGAACCCACTTGGTTCATTGATGCCCTTTTGGGAAGGAAATCTGCCATCCTTAACTGGTCTTGCTTGCTTGGTCAACTCTTAACTGCCCTCTGAAATGGCCCAGCAAACTACTCAGTTCAGGGGTAATTTACGATAGGCAACAAATTGCCAGCAATGCCCACAACCCGTGAAAGAATAAACTTTTAAAACTGCCATGGGAAATCGGTGCTCCTGTGCCAAGTGCATTTGGACACACTCAAACTTGTTTCTCATGAGGTGATTTCCCTTAACTTGATGCCAATTTTCTCCAGACCGTGTGAGGAACCTCGAAGGTTCAGAATGTATCTCACTGGGGAGTCGGAGTTAATTGGAGAGCACCCCATTGGGGATGAAGTAGAAGGAACGTTATTTTGTAATTGGCTGCTCTGTACCTTGAAAGAATAAGAACTGGAAATCTGAAATGAACACAGAAATTGCACCATTGGTAAGTTAGTGTCTGAAAAAAGAAAAGAGAGCACTTATGAAGGGCCACACATACCAAATGTCATAACCTGCCTCGATGCTAATTAGATGCTGTTTGACCGTTCTGTGCATTTTCAACATTTTCTCTGTTGATCAGGGAATCATAGAATGGTTACAGCACAGAAGGAGGCCATTCAGCTTGTCATGTCTGTGCTGGCTCCCTGCCGAAGCAATTTACCTAGCGCCACTGCCCCGTCCTTTCCCCTTGGCCCTGCAATCATTTTCCTTTTTGGATAATGATCCAATTTCCTTTGAATGCCTCAGTTAAATCTGCATCCACCACAGTCTCATGCAGTGCATTCCGGTTTCCTAACTACTTGCTGCATTAAAAAAATGGTTCCTCTCATGTGGTTATTTGCCAATTCCCTTAAACCTGTGCCTTCTGATTCTTGGTCCTTCCATCTCTCTATCTACTCTGGCCAGCCCCCTCATAATTTTGAATACCTTGACCGAATCTCCTCTCAAACTCCTCTTCTCCAAGGAGAACAGCCCCAGCTTCTCCAATCTCCCTACGGTACTGAAGTTCCTCATCCCTGGAACCATTTTCATGAATCATTTCTGCACTCTCGCTAATGCCTTCATATCCTTCCTAATCTGTGATATCCAGAACTGTACTCAATACTCCTGTTGAAGCTGAATAAGTGCTTTATCCAGGTTTGTCATAACTTCTATGCTTTTGTAATCTAAGTTCCCATTTATAAATCCCAGGATCCTATACACTTCATTAACCACACTCTCAACCTGCCCAGCCACGATTTATAATTTGTGCTATATACACACACAGGTCGCTCTGCTCCTGCACATCCTTTAGAATTGTATCTTTTATTTTATATTGTCTCCCCACATTCTACCAAATTGAATCAATTCACATTTCTCTGCATTAGATTTCATCTGTCACTTGTCCGCCCATTCCACCAACCTATCTCCTTTTCAAGTTTTCACTATCTTCCTCACAGTTCACAATACTTTCAAGTTTTGTGTCATCCGCAAATGTTGAAATTGTGCCCTGTACAATAAAATCTAGGTCATTCATATAATGTTCCATAGCTGAGCTGGCAGTCCCTGATATCGACACTGGGCACCCTTTACAGGAACACATTTTTGATTTTTTTTTCTTTATTTATTCATTTGTGGGATGTGGGTGCCAGTGACAATTAAGGCCATTATTTATTGCCCATCCCTAATTGTTCTTGAGAAGGTGGTAGTGAGCCACCTATTTCAACTGCTACAGTCCATATGGTGAAAGCATTCCCATAGTGCTGTTGGGTAGACTTTGTCCTAACAGTGATGAGGGGGCAGCAATATAAACATATACATCCAAGTCAGAGTGATGTGTGGCTTGGAGGGAACTTGGAAGAGGTGGTGTTCCCATGCACATGCTGCCCTTGTCCTTCTAGGCGGTTGAGAAATTTCATTTGCCAATAACTTTATGCCTTTTCTCAAGGAGCATAATAATTCACCGACAAAAGTGTCAACTCTGCCCCGATTGATAGCACTGAGCCAGATCTGGATGCGACTAAGTAAATTAGTTTTTAATTAGTTAAATTCTAGCTCAGTACATTTTGGGTTCAATTTCAATCCCGGAGGTGTGAGCACCCAATCCAGGCTAACGCTGCAGTGCAAGCACTGAGGGTGATGTGCTGTCAGAGGGGTCATCTTTCGCATGAGATCTTAACCTGAGATAATGAGATAATGACCAAATCATCTGTTTTCTAATGGTGGGCTGAGGGATAAATATTGACCAGGACACCAGGAGACCAACCATGGTTTTCTTCTAATATAGAGCGTGGGATCCAGTCAATCCTCCTCAGTGGGTGTAAAAGATCCCATGGCACTATTTAGGTTGCTCTCATGGTGTCCTGGTCAATATTTATCCCCCAGCCCAACATTAGAAAACAGATTATTTGCTCATCGTCTGGTTGTTGTGGGAGCTTGCTGTGTGCAAATTGGCTGCCGTGTTTTCTTCATTACAGCAGTGACTACACCTCAAAAGTGTTGTAAGGCACATTGGCTGTGAAAGACACAATATAAATGTAAGTTATTCCCATTGAAAAAAAGCTGTAATGATATATTTCCCTTTTCCTCTTAAATGTTTTCCAAAAGCCTAGATTTATAATTGTGCAAAAATTAAACCTCTAAGCCCCAACAGATGTGATCACAGATGGCTTCCATTAGTTGCTTTAAAAACAATTTCTTTCCGTTTTGTAACTAATTATGCTGCAGTCTCAAATCATGTTTATGCCACAAATCATGTTTGTGCCATTGTAAAATATACTTTTATTAATGATTATAGTAACCTGTTTGTTCCTGAATTAGTTTCTAACCTAAGATGTGTCTGAAACAATGGCTGGGATTTTTCGGCCCTGTTGTGGGGGGACTTGCCATGGGGGATATGGCGGCCCAGCCAAAAGTCCATTGACTTTCAGCAGAACCAGGCGATCCAGGCAGCAGGCAGGGCTGGAAAATCCCACCCGATGAGGTGAACGTCCATTTTTTTTTTAGTATTACTGAAAGACGAGACATGCTACCTAAGGTTTTTTGTCTTGCACTCATCAGGACAGATCGCAAGATTACCTACAATAAAGGGAACAACAATTTATACTGCATGAGAAGAGAATGCTGATTGGTTGGCAAATGAACTCTGGTTGGTTGAGGCATTGTTATGGAGAATGCAGCAGGGAGCAGTTAACTGCCAAGATTTTGTTCAAATTCAAACCAGGCAGGTCGACTCTGGTTGGTCAAAGCATTTTCTTCTTCTCTTCTCATGCAGTATAAATTATTGTTCCCCTTCGTTGGCATGATCTGCGATCTATCCTGGTGAATGCAAGACAAAATGTTTAGAAAGTGTGTCTCTTTTTTCAACAATACTCAATTTCTGTACTACCAAATAACGATCCCTTTTTATCATTCCTAGCCTTTCCAATCTTCACACCATTACCCATGAGGAAGACTGGAGAGCATGAATTGAAGACGCGGGAGAACCTTCCATTTGATTTGATATGAAAGCAAAGGCCTTCTATAACATTAATTCCTTCAGTGCTCACAGCACATTTACACACTGAGGAACAACTACTGGACTAAAGAGACACCTAACAATTACTTGTTGGCAAAACCCATCTATGTTTGACCTGCAACAATTAAAAAAAGGGTTGACATTTGTTCCTGTGATGTAATCATGTCAATCTTTTCATCCAAAGCTTTTTGAAACTATGGCCTTAAGGCTAGTTTTTGTTCAATGAAACCTTGGCAAGAAGTTAAACTTGTCAAAGCTTAAAGGAACAAGACTAGCCCATTCAGCCCTTCAAGCCCTGTTCCACCATTCAATTAGATTAGGGCTGCTGTGTACCCCAGTCTATTTGTCTTCCATTTACCATGCCTCTTGATACCCTTGTCTAATAAAAATAATTGACAATACCAATTGCCCCAACAGCTATAGCCTTTTGGGGGAGAGAATTCCAGATTTCTACTGCCTTTGTACTTTCGCGAACGGCTAATTCTCATTTTAAAATCGTGTTCCTTATTTCTGCAGTCCCCCGGCAGAGGAAATAGTTTCCCTTAATCTAGAGTGTTGAATCTTTTTATCATTCACACGCCTCAATTCGTTCACACCTTGACCCTCTAAACTCAAGGGAGTACAAACCAAGTCTATCCAACCAGACCTCTTAATTTAACTTTAGTCCCTGGCATCATTCTGGTGAAACTGTGCTGGACACCAGGGTGAGCTCCTCCATTCTCTGAATTGAGGGATTGGCATATTTTAAGTGCACCGGAGAGAACAGACTCAGTTTAACAGCTCAGCCAAATAGACACGCACCATTCTGACAGTGCCGCACCTGCCCAGCACCAGCACATTCAGGAGGGTGGGGGTAGCAGCCTAGATTATGTGCGGTAGTCTCTGGGGTGGGCCCTGGAGCCCATGTCCTCTGAGACAGAGATGACAATGCTACCGCCACCTGATGACAATAGCGTCGTGAATGAATAGATCGGTAAGAGGCTGAGCAGTGGCTGTTGAGCTGGTATCTGAAGCACATTGGCTTTGAGCGGAGGAAGATAATGTGCACTAAAAGCTGCTCCATCAGCAACAGGCCAAACCCCTGGCGCTAATTTGCATTTAGTAATGAATGAGGGGAAAACATAGGCAAAGCAAGACCGAATCCCTCTTTAATTTACAGTCTGATGCTTTACCAGCAAATTGATTTAGTGTTAAAGAATAATCAGAGCAGCGAGATGGAACAAATGGTATTCAAAGGTATCCAGGAGCTGCCTTTGACTTCACTGCCAATTTCCATACAATTTGCATAAGCAAATGTCTCTAAAGCTCCTCTTGGGCTATGGCCTGTATCTACTTAATAACATGGAAGCAGTAAGGAAATACTGTTGCATGGATTTTTTTGTCCTTTTTTTTAACAACATAGCCAATGAATGTTGGGTTTTAAATGGAGGGGAAGGGGAGATGGTGCATTAGTCATGTTAGTGGACGAGACCATGGAGAGGATGTGAGCTCAAAACCTGTCATGCCAGTTTGCCAATTTGAATTCATACCTTAAAAAAGCTTGAAATGTGCTTATCACTAAAGTGACCTCAAAGTTGTTGGATTATTGTAAAAGTACAAATGGTTCACCAATGGTTTTGGGGAAGGAAACCTTTTCTGAAATGTATTTGTTCATGGGATGTGGGCATCGCTGGCTAGGCCAGCATTTACTGCCCATCTTTAATTGCCCTTGAGAAGGTGGTGGTGAGCTGCTTGAACCGCTGCAGTCCCTGTGGTGTAGGTACACCCAGAGTGCTGTTAGGGAGGGAGCTCCAGGATTTTGACCCAGCGACAGTGAAGGAACGGCGATATATTTCCAAGTCAGGATGGTGCGTGGCTTGGAAAGGAACTTCCAGGTGGTGGTGTTCCCAGGCATCTGCTGCCCTTGTCCTTCCAGGTGGTAGAGCTCGCAGGTTTGGAAGGTGCTGTCAAAGGAGCCTTGGCAAGATGCTAAAGCGCATCTTGTAGATGGTACACACTGCTGCCGCTGTGAGTCGGTGGTTGAGGGAGTGAATGTTTAAAATGGTGGATAGGGTGCCAACCAAGCAGGGCTGCTTCGTCCTGAATGGTGTTGAGCTTCTTGAGTGTTGTCGGAGCTGCACTCATCCAGGCAAGTGGAGAGCATTCCATCACACTCCTGACTTGTGCCTTGTAGATGGTGGACAGGCTTTGGGATTCAGGAGGTGAGTTACACGCTGCATAATTCCAAGCCACTGACCTGCTCTTGTAGCCACAGTATTTATATGGCTAGTCCAGTTCAGTTTCTGGTCAGTGGTAACCCCAGGTTGTCGACAATGAGGCATTCAATGATGGTAATGCCATTGAATGTCAAGGGAGATGGTCAGTGCCTTGCACTTCTGTGGCACAAACGTTATTTGCCACTTATCAGCCCTGCTGTATTTACCCAGTCTGCAACTACACGTGACTCCATACCAATATGGTTGACGTTTAGTTGCTCTCTGACATGTTCTAGCAACCCGAGCAGTGGTACTGGACAATTAGGGGCAGTAGGGATAATAAATGTCAGCCTTATCAGTGTTGCCCACACCAAGGCATTGCCAAGTTACTGGGGAAGTCATTCCACAGTTGATTTCCCCCCAGAGTGAAAGTGAATGGCATGGGGAACAGCAGTGTGGTGGTAATGTTACTGGATTAGTAATCCAGAGGGTGTACATTAATGGTCTGGCAACTGGTGGAGTTTAAATTCAGTTAATTAGTAAATGTGGAATAAAAGGCTAGCCTCAGTAATATTGAAACTATAGGATGGTCGTAAAAAACTATGGCTCACGAAAATTCTTACCTGGTCTGGTCTACATGTGACTCCAGACCCACAGCAATGTGGTTGACTCCGAAATGGCCCAGCAAGCCATTCAGTTAGAAGTTGGCTCACCACCACCTTCTCAAGGGCAAGTAGAGATGGGCGACAAGTGCTGGCCTTGTTAATGATGCCCATGTTCCATGAAAGAATTAAAGAAAAATACCTTGGAATTATTACTGTGGTCTTTTACCTCATTTCCATATGGGTGGCTTTAAAATTTCATTGCCCGAAGGTGATTTGTTAACAGTGAAACCACCTTGTTATCATGGATTAGGTCAAATCCAACACCAGAGCACTGGGTATCAGACACTGATTTCCTCATAAGCCACTAGGGATAGATACAGGCTCAATGCAAGGCTCATTGGACATTAGATTGTGAGAAATTACATGTTCCATTGCCACCAGGGTCAAAACAATTTGACCTGACAACCAATTTAAGATTGTCCATCAGGCTCGCAGTATTGTGCATTTGTGTGTACTGGAAGCTACATACATTAATACACAGGGCCCTGTTCTTTGTAGACAGAAAGAACATGTACACACACTGTGCCTGTTTCAGCTAAACAACACGTGACAGCCATTCACTGACGCATTCCTCAGGACAATGCCTTGACCAATCAGGATTAAGCTGACTGGTTTAAATTTCAAACAGTGCTTGACAGTTAACTGTCAGTCACCATTACTAGTCCATTCTCCATGGCAATGCCTCTACCAATCAGAGTCCACTTGCCAACCAATCAGCACTCTCTTCTCATATAGTATAAATTGTTGTTTTCCCCTTATATTGGTGTTCTTGCAAAGTCTCCTGATGAGTGCAAGATGAAAAGCTTCGACATGTCCCTTTTTTCAGCAATATTCAAGTTCTGTTCTACCAAATGACTATTAAAACAATTTGTTAAAAGGGACTCAATGTACACTCTGCAATTGGTTTACCTCTAACCAAAATTAATAAGTTTTTATGTAAGACCAGAAATTGGAAGATTAGCCACTCTCAACACAGACTGGAGGCTATATACACAGGCTGAAAAAAAGCTGTTGTTATAATAATTATCTTCTTTATGAAGGGCTGAATAATATTCATTTAAGGACAAGATTGTAGTTTGCAAGTGAAACTTATTGGACAGTTCTCTCAAGGGGATGTCACAGTGACAATGGCAAAATGGCCTATTTCTGTGCTGTAAAATACAATGTCCTAGAAACTCAGCAGCGCTATTTTGGTTGCCAAGGGAGGGGTGCAGGGTATGTACCTGTAGTAACTGAAGGTATAGCCTCTCCTGCTATCTATCAGGGTCACGTGATCTTCGTGGAGGCTCCGACCAATGAGCTCTATGCATGGGCAATCCGGGGGGGTGGGGCTTCCTCATGAAAGTCCTGATCGAGCGCGTAGCACCTGAAAAGCTCCCTGTAATAGGATTTACCTGTTACTTATTGAAACCTGTCCGCTCCGTCAAGTCATTACATTTGGCGACGAGGGTAAAATGTCTCCGACGCTGCACTTTGCCTGGTTACCGTGAGCACATTGAATCTTAAGAAAAAGAAAAGACTGCTCTCCGGTCATACCACTTTTCGGCAGAATCGATCCTTCTGATGTGACTGTGGAGGGCTGGAGCCAGCATGTAGAGCACCTCGGATTTTATTTTGTAGCGCATCAAATTACTGCAGAGGAAAAGCAGAAAGCCATCCTTTTGAGTGTACGTGGCAGTAAGACATACAATCTCATTCACAACCTGATCGCCCCCAATTAATGAAATAGTGGACATCGTGAAAACACACTTCCAGCCGAAGTCATCAGTAATAATGCAGCTTTTAAAACTTAATTCCAGAGTTAGTGCCCCGAGAGAGTCCATCGCAACCTATGTAGCGAGCCTAAAGCAGTCGGCAGAACACTGTGGCTTCGGGGACACATTAAATGATATGCTGCAGGCCCGATTAGTTTGTGGAGTTCAGGACGATGCCATACGGAGCCGTTTACTCGCCGAGCTCGACATCGACTTTAAGCCCGCCCGAGGAATCTCCCTCGCCATGGAAAGTGCCGCGAGAGACTCGCAGGATTTGCAACACATACAACATGGCATGGCACGAAAACCAGACCCACAGCATTGAAGCGAAACGCAACACCCGCTGTTAGAAACATGAAAGGGCCTAGTAGAAACACTTCAGCAGTGACTTCAAGCTTAAGCTGTTGTAGATGTGGAGGTGACCACGGGCTGGACACCTGTAAATTCAAGAGGCAGAATGCCATTATTGCCATAAGAAAGGTCGCGTAGTAAGACGACGCAGGGCAAAGCTGAAACAGCCCGTAAAGCAGCAAACCAGCATGATTGAATTTAAAAATACAGCAGAACCTGAAGCAGCCGACACCGATATTTATTCCCTGCATAATGTCACTGCTGTAAAAACCAAACCTATCACTGTCACAGTCCAAGTTAATGATAATCCACTAATAATGGAGGTGGACATGGGTACCTCAACTACAGTGGTGGGAGAGCACACTTTCAAACACCTTAAGAAAGGTCGACAGCCAATAAACCTGGAGCAGACAACCGCCAAATTAAAGACATACAGAGAATCTATTCAGGTAAAGGGCATCGCCACAGTACCAGTGTCTTACAGGCAGCAGACAGCCCAGCTGCCTGTGATAATAGTGAAAGGAGAAGGACCCAGTCTTTTAGGCTGAAAATGGTTACAAGAAGATCAAGCTTGACTGGTCTGAGATATTTCACCTGAAAATAGGAGAGAATATTCCTGAAATAAGGAAATAAAACATGGTATTTCAGGATGAATTAGGGAAGTTAAAAGGTGTGCAGGCCAAGATATATGTGGATCCTCAGGCAGCACCATGTTTCTTTAAGGCCAGACCTGTGCCTTATACGTCGAAGGAGAAGGTGGATGCAGAACTGTTCTGGCTAAAAAAGCTGGGCATCATCAAACCTGTCCAATTCTCGGAATTGCAGCACCCATAGTTCCGGTGGTTAAGCCTGACCAAACAATATACATTTGTGGGGACTATAAATTGACCATAAATAAGGTAGCAAAACTAGACAAGTACCCCATTACAAGGATAGATGACTTATATGCAAAGCTGGCTGGAGGCAAGTCCTATACAAAATTGAATATGAGCCACGCCTACCAACAATTAGAACTGGATAGTAACGTGGAGAGAATATGTGACTATTATCAGTAGTCTTTATCAGTACACTCGCCTACCCTTTGGATCCTCACCTGCATGCACTATCTTCCAGAGAACAATGGAGAGTCTTTTGCAAGGCCTTCCCCAAGTGGTAGTATACCTAGATAATGTTCTGATCACAGAGTCAGCCAAGACCGAACACTTGGCCAACCTGGAGGAGGTGCCAAGAAGATTCATGGAAGCCGGTGTACGGTTAAAGAAGGAAAAATGCACATTTCAAACGCCAGAAGTTACTTACCTGGGTCGCAGGGTGGGCGCCATGGGTTTGCATCCAATAGAAGAGAAAGTTCGGGCAATAAAAGATGCACCCTCATCATCCAATGTAACCAAATTCAAGTCCTTCCTGGGTATGAGCAACTACTATAGCTGCTTCTTGCCTAACTGTGTTTGGCACCATTACCCTTGTTGTTAAAAAAGAATCACCGTTGGTCGTGGAATTCACAACAGGAAGAAGCCTTTGTGAAGGTAAAGAAACTGTTGCATTCATCATGTTTATTGGTACACTACGGCCCATCGAAAGAGTTGGTATTAACATGCGATGTCTCTCCTTATGGTGTTGTCACATAGAATGGAAAATGGATCAAAAAGCCCATTGGCTATGTCTCAAGAACCCTCTCCACAGCTGAGAAGGGTTATTCCCGGCTAGAAAAGGAAGGTTTTTGGAATGAGGAAATTCTACCAGTGCCTGCATGGACGACATTTCACCGTTGTGTCAGACCATGAACCATTGGTGGGTTTATTCAGTGAGGATAAGGCCATTCTGCCAATGGCATCAGCAAGAACACAACATTGGGCTCTGATATTATCTGCATATGAGTATACTTTTATGTACCATCCTTGCTTACACATTGCAAATGCGGACGCACTCAGTCGTCTCCTGTTACCAGATAGCATTGTACCTGTTCCTGTTCCATAAGAAGTTGTGCTATGATTGAATTTCTTGGATTCTTCGCCTGTGTGCGCGAAGCAAATTAGAAATTGGATGAACAGTGATCCAATATTATAGAAAGCCAGAGACTTTGTTTGGCAAGGATGGTCAAATTTGCCTGCATCAGAAGACCTGAGACCATTCCATGCCAGAAACACAGAATTAAGCTGTGAAGATGGAATTTTGTCGTGGAGATCAAGAGTTGTCATCCCATCATAAGGAAGAGAACCACTCTTGACAGAGCTTCACAGTGCGCATCCAAGCATATCTAAGATGAAAATGCTTGCGTGAAGCTATGTCTGGTGTCCAGGTATTGACAGTGATATTGAAAGAATGGTCAAGCACTGTCTCCAGTGTCAGCAACAACAGAAGTTGCCTGTTTCAGCTCCACTGCATCCATTGGAGCGGCCTGCTCAACCCTGGGTTAGACTGCATATCGATTATGTAGGACCATTCTTAGCTTCCATGTTTTTGTTGATTGTCGCTGCACATTCTAAATGGGTGGATGTATGCAAAGTCAAATCGCCAACGTCGGGCACAGCTATCAAGAAGCTGCGTCACTGTTTTAGCACACATACCCTGCCTGAAATTGTCATTTCTGATAAAGGTACAGCCTCTACCAGCATGGAGTTTCAGCAGTTCAAGAATCTGAAAGGAATCAGACATATTAAAACAACAGCCCCATGCCATCCCTCATCGAGTGGTTTATCTAAGAGAGCTGTGCAAACTTTCAAGTCTGGTATAAAAAGGTTATCAGAAGGTGCTCTGGAATATTGACTTTTCCGCCACATTTGACTATGGGTTCAACACTGTCTGAATTATTGATGACACGCTGCCTCCATACACGGTTAAGCCAAATTTAGAGGGGAAGGTAGGGCGGAATCAGCATAATTAAATTGGGGGAGGCATAGTGGCAAAGTCACTGACTAGTATTCCAGGGTTAATTCTCTGGGGATCTGGGTTCAAATCCCACCATGAATTTTAATCCAATAAAAAAAATCTGGAATTCAAAGTCTGATGACAACCATGTAGCCATTGCTGACTGTTGTAAAATCCCATCTAATGCCCTTTAGGGAGGGAAATCTGCCATCCTTGCATCCTGGCCTACATGTGACTCCAGATGATTAAATGAACCAGGTCGATAATTCGGGATGGGCAATGAATGGCCCAGGCAGTGACACCCACATCCCATGAACGAATTTAAACAAATAATTGAACCATGATATTCACAGAAAAGCTCACACATTCAGTGTAGGTGGCACAGTATTTATGCAAAATTTCAGAAGTGGACCTTGTTGAGTTCCTGGAACCATTGTCTTAGAAATCTTTCCAGTTACAAGTGGAAGATAGAATCACATAGTAAGATAGTAAGATAGTAAGTAAGATAGTAAGCACATAGATCATATTCAGGGATAAAGAAACAGTCCAACAACCAACTATTCAGCCTGTGATTAATGTTGAACCGTCAATTCCTGAGGTGACAGATCGACCTAGAATAGACATGCCCGACTTCTCTGAAGAGCTGCCAAACCCAGAAATGCCACTTTCTAATGATGTGTCTCATGCTGCAGTTCCAGATCCTGTCGAGGAACCTCAAGTAGTAGAACTATGCCGCTCTTGCTGTATGAGGAGAGCACCTCAGAGACTTGATCTTTAATCATGTGGAGTTGTATACAGATATACGTTGTTGGAAATTCAAATGTTTCCCTGCAAATAGAAATTGTTAAAGAAAACTAAAGGGGGAGGAAATGTAGCAACCAAAGGTACATTCTCTCCTGCTGGCTATCAGGGGTCACATGATGTTCTGGGAAGTGCCAACCAATGAGCCCTAAGAGGCGGGAAACCTAGGAAGCGAGTCTTGATTGAGCACGTAGCACCTGAAAAGCTCTCTGTTATAAATTTTACCTGTTTCTTGTTGAAACCTGTCCGCTCCATCAAGCCATTACAATACCCCAGGTCTGAATGGAGGGGTCTGAGTAGCCCCTGATATTGAGCCTCAGATTTCATCAGCATGAAGCCAGTGTGATGGGAAGAGGTCTCTGGTGAAGACTGAGGAAGATCGGGCCACTGCTTAACACCTTCGGGTAAGTGAAGTTTATTCTATCAGCAACAGGTCAAATTACTGGAGTAACTTGTCATTACTAATGAATACTGGTGGGATTTAAAATTCAATTAATAAATTTGACATACAAAATTAGTCTCCGTAATGGTGACCATGACAACTATCGAGTATTGTAAAAACCCATCGGGTTCACTAATGTCTTTTAGGGAGGGAAATCTGCCGTCCTTACCCGGTCTGGCCTACATGTGACTCCAGACCCACAGCAATGTGGCCGACTCTTAGTTGCCCTCTGATATGGCCCCAGCAAGATACTCAGTTCAAGGGGAATTAGGGATGGGCAACAAATGTTGGCCTTGTCAGCGATGCCCACATCTCAAGAAAGAATATTTAAAAAAGGAAAAATATCTGTTGTCTTGAGTGTTCCTCAAAGAGAGAAAGAGTGTGTGTGTGCGTGAGTAAGCATTTTAAATCAAATTTAAGATGAACCATGGCAAAAAACAACCCGTGCCGTTCCAGATGATTTTTGTACTGTGTGGCCAGTTTTAACCAAAACTAGCCTTGCCTCGAGAAATTCAGGAATAATCCTGGAAATTTAAATCCACCTGGGATGTTAGATTCTGCCTGATTCATCATTTTACTTCTAAAAAGGTCAAAACCTTCCTGGAAAGGGAAACCTGTTGTAGGTTGGCCCTTAAAATCCCACCTTCTAGTGTCTGACTTCAGGATGGGGCCAGAGGCCAGGCTCCACCCACTGCAGGGGCATGCCCTGTGGGTCATCCGGTCCCCACCAGTAGAGGTCATTGACCTGGGAGGTTGCCGGGTAGGAGCCTGGGTTAGTCCTGGCGACTCCCTTTGGCAAGCTGGGGTGAAGCCTAAGCCCGCAACATGGGCTGAAGAGAGCTGGAATTGGGCTCTGAGCTGGGAGCACAGGCTGGAGGAGAAGGAGGGGACCAGAGGCCTTATGGAGAGAGAGAAGAGCAGGGCTGCAGTCAGGAGCTAGAGCAGCTGTTCAAGCCTGATAAATCATTGCATTGAGGAGTTGAGGTCTAAAATAGGGCAGAGAACTGGAGCATCGGCCATGGGTGTTCTCTGTAAATAGTTTGTTTCTTGAAGTTAAGCTTTCCCTTAAGAGATTACACAGCTTTGATGCCAGTGAAATGAAGGAACCTTGTTTTTTAACCTTTGTGCAGTTTGCATGCTTGAATTCCACATTACACCATCTTCTCCCTTATTTTCAACTTTGACATTTTATCCTCATTAGAAGGCTGACATTGAGAGGTCAGTGTGCTTTGGGTAGATTTCTCTATTCACGGGGGAGAATTTTCTCCCAATTGGGTGGGCTGGTTGGGAGCGGGCGTGGGTTAGCACGGAGCCGATCGCCGCCTGCGATCATCTACGTGTCGCCATTTTATGTAGGCGGGCCAATTAAGGCCCGCCCAGCATGATGCGTGCCTGGTAGTGCGCTCAGCACTACCTGTGTGGGCGGAGGGGAGGAGGGAGAGTCGGGGCCTGCGCTCTTTTGCACATGTGCGCAAAAGAGTGCAGAAGTCCCCCTGAGGCAGCTCCATGCCTCAGGGAGATTAAGTTGAATTTGGCAGTTCAAAATAAAAAAAAGTTAAAAATCATTTACACATGTCCCCTCATGTGACACATGAGGTGGGTCATGTTTATCAAATGTTTAAAAAAAATTTATTAATGTAATAAACCCTTCAGGAAACCTCATCGCACCCGTGGATGAGGTTCCATGAAAAATGCAAAGGCCGCCTGGGCTCTTCGCCTCCCGCCAACCTTAAGGTTGGACAGGCTATCCCTGTCAGATTGGTCAATTACTTTATTAGACCATAAGGCTATAAGACATAGGAGCAGAAATTAGGCCCTTCGGCCCATCGAGTCTGCTCCGCCATTCAATCATGGCTGATAAGTTTCTCAACCCCATTCTCCCGCCTTCTCCCCGTAACCTTTGATCCCCTTACCAATCAAGAACCTATCTATCTCGGTCTTAAATACACTCAATGACCTGGCCTCCACAGCCTTCTGTAGCAATGAATTCCATAGATTCACCACTCTCTGGCTAAAGAAGTTTCTCCTCATCTCTGTTCTAAAAGGTCTTCCCTTTACTCTGAGGCTGTGCCCTCGGGTCCTAGTCTCTCCTACTAATGGAAACATCTTCCCCACGTCCACTCTATCCAGGCCTTTCAGTATTCTGTGAGTTTCAATCAGATCCCCCCTCATCCTTCTAAACTCCATCAAGTATAGACCCAGAGTCCTCAAACGTTCCTCATATGTTAAGCCTTTCATTCCTGGGATCGTTCTCATGAACCTCCTCTGGACCCTCTCCAGGGCCAGAAAACCTTAACTTCTTTTATATTACTAAACCAGTGACATAACCACAACACCACCATCTCCCCTCTAATTAATGGCCTTAACGGGCCTTTGACAGTTCGGTGGGCGCGCAGCCAACTCCGGTGCACGCGCGCGCCGATCGAAAGATCGGAACAACGCGCGGTGATGTCGGGTTGCAGGCCCGACATCACCGTGCATCATTTTACGCATTGGCATGCGGGGGAACAGAAGATTCTGCCCGTGATGTCAGTTGGTATCATATGTCAGATGAGGAATTCTACTACAGAACGTCCAATCAGCAGAGGGAAAGCACGAGAGCCTCCCCCATAAGCATATAGGTATTTCCTTTTTTTACAATGAAATTAAAGACTGAGTACAGAATGACATAAAGACAACGATCGATATAGTTCTTAAGGGAACCAGATTTAAAGGAGCCAATTTTAAATTTTCTCCAGATTTTATGTGGTCTGTGAGGTACATTTGAAGTTGGATTTAATACCTCAAACCCCACTAAAAAAAAATACTGAGTCACAAATGTGTCACATATATTCTGCTAAACACCCCTGTGATTTATAGAACCGTGTGAATTCATCATGAGGATCTTACAGGGGATTCTCAAGAAATATGTGTGAATTATTTTTAACCCAATGGAGCACTCCCTCAATGAGTTCAGTTGCTACTGGAGTGGAATGGAGCCATTTCATTGCTGGTGGTCCCAGATTTGATCTCTAGGCTACGCTGTTTTAGCTGTTCTCAGTTTAGGAGGCAGTGGACCCACTGTAATTGTCCTCAGTATCCATCGATCTGAGGGAAATCGCTCTGCGGTTACCCGCTTTTAATGGCACCTCAAAATCCATTGTCAAAGGTATAAGGGATTGTGAAGGTTCGGACTTGACTGTGAACAACCCCAGCATTTATATATAGCCTGAACCATTCACTATCTGGCATTACGCACAACGAATGCCCACTTCAGCAAAGCACAAGAGGGTGGGAATTGCAACCCCGCACGAGTAGGATGAGGAGAGGAAATTTTAAGGGAAGAAAAGAAAGCGCTGGCCCACAATGCCATATCCATAACCATCGACATAATAGCTTTATTAATGAAGCTTCATTATATAAGGTTTGCTGAAACTGCTCTGTGTTGCCGGGTCACACAGCAATAAGACCGATAGAGCAGTGGCTAGGTGTGATTTGAATTCCCAATCACTGGGTTCCTAATCCACTGCCATAACTATTAGTCTGCCTTGGCCATTTTCTAACAAGCATAGACATAGAGGGGTAATAATTAGTAATGTCCTATTTTTGGAGTGTGCACGTGCTTCCAGCGCACATTTGGATTTGTCAGCCTTGGTTGGACATATTCCTGGAGATACCATCATGACCTCCAACCCCTTTCTTCCAGCAGCCTCTTGCCATTGGTCACCCAACCCGTCCATCCTCTTGATGCCCCGCCTTCCTACACACATTGAAAAGTGAATAGAATCTTCGTTGCCTGAGTGACTGGCAGTCGAGAATCATCCCAACAACCTTCACACCACCATCCCCCACACACCCTATATTTCGAGAACTAGTGAACGGAAGACGTTCAAAGGAAATTTTTAAAAACATGGTTTTTAATGCCCTGATGATTTTCCTCCTGGGTTTTTCCATTGCATTGTCCTGAAGGGCTGGTCTTTAATTCCTGGAGATTCCGAAGCAATTCGGGAAGGTCGGCAACCATAAACCCAAAGCTGAACCTGCAGGTGCCAAATTGGGCCTGGGGGCTCATGTTAATCATTGCACTTGCACTTCCAGAGGCAGCTTGCCCCAGCAGCCCTCCCAATCTGGGCCGCTTGTATTGCCGCTAGCAACTCATGGTAATCCTGAAAAGGAGATGGGTGAGAATAAAGGATGGAAAGTGGGTGATCAGGGTTGGCAGTGAACCTGAGGGGAGCTAGGGAGCCAGCAGGAGTGGGCTCCACAGGAAGATATGTTTTTTAAAAAGCAGAACATATTTTTGGTGGCGGCCACAGTAATTCTACTGACACCCGAGCAGGTCGGACCAGAGCCTGCAATGCTTAATGTTGGTGAATGCTTTCAACCGATACTGAAGGATCTTAAAATGGGCATTAGATCCCTCAGAAAAATGCAAGAGCAACTACCAGAGCACCTGAAAACCACCCAAGGTCAGTTGTCAAGAAGATATAATTATGTCTGTAATGTTATTGGAAATTAGTTTAAAATAGAGTTTAGTGGTGCCTGTGTCTATGTGTATGTATGCGTGTGGGTCTTAACTGGACTAAAGCCAGTTGGTATGGAGGCTTTGATGTATGGAAGATGAAGTGTAAAGGGGGCACTTTGCATTTTTAAATAAACCATTCAAAAGAATGGGTGAAATGTTACACCTAGCCAGAAGAAGCCAAACAATGTATTTATTATTTCCCAAAGCTTACTAATAAAATTGGTGGCTCTGAAACAGTTTTATTCTTAGAAGAGGTAAAGTTAAAAAAAACCTAGGCCAGAATTTTACGTTGGGAGTGCGGGTGCATGCCTGACATGCCCGAGTTGACGCGCGATGAAATCGGGCGTGTGTCCCGATGCCACCGCACACCCTCGCGATATTGCGCTAGGCAGGCATGCGATGAACACGGAGGTGTGCCCACCATTAATTAACGGGACAGTTAAGGCCCTTGAGACACCAATTGTCTCGGAGTTTACGTAGCCCGTGCGATTTTCAGAGCATTGCATGGGCACAACGGGCAAGCGGGTAGTCCACATTTTCAAAAACCTCATCCACGGGCGGGATAAAAGGGGTGAGTGGCCTTGCTAATGCGAGTTGTTTGTACTTTAGCTTATAAGTTGCTGCTGCTTGCTTGTGTGAACAGGACATCTTCATTTTACTTCAGAGCTACTTTGACAGAAATAAGAGGCTTCAGTTCAGGACTCCGGAGGAGTCATAACACTTGGTGCCTTCCAGGTAGCAGACAACCTTCCCTTACCCTGGGAATGGGGGTTGTGGTCTCCGCTGGAGGCACCTCCTCTGAGGAGGAAGAGAGGGCCAGAAGGGGTAGGAAGCCAGGTGTCCCTATTCAGCCTCCAGGGGAGCGACCTGTGGGAGGACAAGCGTAGGCACAAGGTGTGCAGGGCCAACAGGAAATCCAAGGCAGAAGGGGCTGCAGAAGACGCCACTATCCTGCTGCCAGGGTTTACAGGCGGCGAAGCAGCTACCTTAATATGTCTGAGGTGCAGTGCTGAAGGAGACTCCGCCTCTCAAGGGAGACAGTCAACTATATCTGTCAGATGGTCAGCCCTGAGATCAGCTCTGTCTGTGTGGGTGGACACCCCATGCCAGTGGTGCTGAGGGTCACAATGGCCCTCAACGTCTATGCCTCCGGCTCTTTCCAGAGGTCGGTGGGTGATCTTTGTGGAGTCTCCCAATCAGCTGTCCACAGTTGTGTCAAGCTGGTGACAGACGCTCTGTTCAGGCGTACATTGACTTTCATTCACTACCGCATGGACCAGGCCAGCCAGGCTGAGTGACCCAGAGGCTTCGCGGCCATTGCTGGCTTCCCCCGTGTCCAGGGTGCTATAGACTGTACACATGTGGCCATCAAAGTGCCAGCGGGTGAGCCCGGTGCCTTCGTCAACAGGAAGGGCTTCCACTCCATGAACGTGCAAATAGTGTGTGATCACAGGATGCTGATTCTACAAGTCTGTGCAAGGTACCCAGGCAGCTCCCATGATGCTTACATCCTCAGACACTCCCAGGTGCCGAGGCTCTTCAGTGCTCCAGCCCGGCTGGATGGATGGCTGCTGGGTGACAAGGGCTATCCCCTCAGAAGGTGACTCATGACGCCTCTCCGCCATCCAAGAACAGAAGCTGAGCAGCGGTACAATAGGAGCCACGCTCCACAAGGGCTGTAGTGGAGAGAACCACTGGCCTTCTCAAGATGCTCTTCCGATGCCTGGACTGTTCAGGGGGGGTACAGCAATACCCACCAGGTCGTGTGTCACTGATAGTGGTTGCATGCTGTGCTCTCCACAATCTGGCAATGGGAAGGGGGGACACAGTGGAGGGTGAAGATGTTGATGCAGCTGCATAGGCAACAGACGATGAGTCCAGTAGTGACTCTGAGGATGAGCACGGTCAGGAGAACGCTGAGGGGTAGACGCCAACCTGGGTAACCTCCAGGGAGGCAGGGACATCTGGGATGCTTTGATCCAACGCTCCTTCAGCTAGCCTGCCAAATAAGAACCACCACCACATGCCAGGGATGCAGGCTCCATACTCGATCCCTGACAGGAACATTTGCTTGGTGAACAACATTCATTATGTGCCATTTCAGTAAAGCTCAATGACAAACAAGTTACTCATAACATCATGGGTTACCCTGCACCTGCAGAACTAGTGAAGCATCCAGAGGCTTGTTGAACAGAAACACATTTAATGTTGTGGTGCCTGGCATACAGAACACAAATGAAATTGATAGGTGTTTTTCATCACACCAAATAACATTTAATGTAAAAGTGGGGGAAAAAAATATCACCAGTGATGAGCCCGTGTTGTGCTTAAGGTGCTTTAAGTTTTCGCTTGCAGGTGCTACATCTAGGTGCTCCCCCATCACTGGCATCGGCATTGGAGACAGCCTGCTCACTCTGCTGTCCGGTTGGCCTTGATGACCTTGGCGGGCATCCTCTGGCCCATGGAGCCTGTGCTGGCCCCGCCTAGCAGGGAGCAGCCAGTGCCATGGCTGGCATCTCCCCAGTCCCTGCAGCCTCATCGGATGCCACGGTCACTGGCAGAGGAGTTGCTGCCATCATCCAGAGTCCCCTGAGAGGAGCCCACAGAGACAACAAGCAGCTTGTGCGCCAATGTGAGGTTGCTTTGGACCTCCCTCCTCACCGTTGATGGACGGGCACCTAGCTGGGATACTGGGTGCCCAATCCATCTCCCACACTGACACTGACCACCTGAGGGCTTGCAGGTCCGAGTGCATCCCCAGGAACCCCAAATTCAGCCCCTGAGGAGCCTCTCCATTAGAGTCACCACTCTCTCCATGGAGGAGACAGTGCGCTCGGCCACGAGAGTCATTGCATTGCTCATGCTCTGCATGGATTCCTCCACAATGGAGACCATGGCACACATACCCTCATGTATCTCCGCCAGATCCTCCCGTACAACCTGCTGGACTTCCAGCATCTGCTGCCTCAGGAACGACTCCAGAGGCCCATCATCAGCCACCGACTGAGCACGTTCCTGGTCCTCAACATTTCTCCAACTGCTGGCGCCCTGGGCACTCTCTGTCTCTGCCTGCACCTCAAGTGAGTGTGAAGTGACCTCACCGATGTGCACCGAGATATTATCCGCCGATGTGATGCCCACCGAGGTGCAGGTGGCTGCGCTGGTGCCTGCTTGGCTGAGAGGGTGTGACACAGGTGCTTTTCGATGGTTGCTGTCCTCTGAGGTCAGGGGTGGGTCTTCAGGCTCCTGACCCTGATGGGCTGCTGGTGAGCCTGAAAGGAAGAACAAGGACATGTCACTAGTTGAAGTCATTGCACTGTTACTGTTCATGCCTGGCACCCAGATCAGGTGCTCTCGTCTTTCCATTATCAATGGGGATTCCATGTTCGAGGCTCAAATCTATAATAGAGACAACAGTGGAATGGTTGCTATTACAGACATTCTGACCTCAGTGCACTGCACCCTTACCTCCCTGTGGCACCCCAACCTCACCTCGGCCGGTTGACCTAGGTGCATGGCACCTCTCCAGCTCCAGGACCTCCTGCTCATTTTGAGTCAGTAGGCGGGGGGGTCCTCCACCAGTCCGCAACCTCTCGGCATTGTTATGAGATGTCTTCTCCTTAAAGGACAGAAGAGCATTGGTTAGTCCACTCTTTACCTGCAGCGCCATTGAAGCCTGGCCAACCCCACCTGAGGAACACCTCGCAGGGCTCAGCCAATTTGTGACCCTGGGGCCACAAGACACTCATTCCAAGCAGCCAGGGCTCACCCCCTTGCCCAGATGCTGCCCCATTGACATTTGCCACTCACGCTCTAAGACCTTTGAGGTCCAAGGTGGTGGTGGGGTGGTGGGGTGAGGGGGGGGGGTGGGTGTGGGCAGCTCCTAGCTGCTGTGCTAAGTGACCCATGCCAACACGGCACTCACCCTTCCCAATCGCAGGAGATCAATGAACCGCTTACGGCACTGCACCCATGTGCGCCTCACCCCATCATGGGAACTTACCCTGGATTCCACCTCCTCCCAGGCATTTTTGGTAAGGGGGGACAGGGCTCCTCCTCCTGCCCCTGGGGCCGAGGATCTCTCTCCGTGCTGTCACCCCTTCCAGGAGGACAGCGAGACACTCATCGGAAAAACGAGGGGGCGACTGCCCTGCCGACCTGCCCTCCCGCCTGCCGTGTTCACCAGTAATGAGCTCGATGATGAGGTGCGTGTGCTTCACCGGCAGCCTTGGCATGGCTGCCGCCGCTGCTTTTGAATCGAGCTCCCGCCCCCCAACCGCCCCTTCTTGCCGTTGCCGCTGTCGTGCCTTACACTGGGTGGGCCTTAATTAGCCCGCCCGCGTAAAATTGCGGTGCGGAGTTGATTGCGGGCAGTGGTTAGCTTCCCGACTGCCCCCGCCCGCTCCCGCCAAGCCCGCCGAGCCCATAAAGTTCTGGCCCTAGTGATATAATAAGAACTTGCATTCAAAGAGGAAAATAGGTATAAAGGAAGTGCAGGCTGTTCGTAAAAGGAGTGGGATTCTAAGATCTAAAGCCTCCAGCCTATTAGCCTCAAGCCGCTGTCTGCAAGGACCCAGAGCTGAAAGAAACTCATTTTGAATGCGACTGTCCAGGGTGTGCTTTGCCAGGGGTCTGTTTAAATCTATGTGTTTTACTGTTGCCTTAACAGACGTGTAACTGAGAGTCAGATTAATTAGGGGATTTGTGTAGTTATTATAATGGTAATTTTGTAGATATGGGTATGTGCTTACAATCTTTCTTGTATTAATAAATGTTTAATTTAGTTTTATAAAAACCTCAAGACTTGGTTGTCTGATTTCAATGCCTGTATCTCGAAACATACAAATTGTAAAAATTGGTTATGACAGTTGTTTCAAGTTTCCCACTGTGATTTGAGCAGCTCAGCATTTACCACCGGCTGTGTCAGAATACAATGTAGCATTGGACGTATTCTGGGAGTTCTTGCAATACAGAACACAGCCCTGTGAAAATGGTAATTTTTGCTCCCATAGTTTCTAACCCATGGAGTAGCAATTAAGAGTGAGATCTTTTACTCATTTAAACCCACCCACTTGCACAGAGTTAATATTGGCCTGGTGTTTCCCAGTGGAAACACTAAGGAATAAAAAGCATTTCTGTTTTCCATTCATTCCTACTCAACCTTTCAAATCTTTTGGATGATCTAAGAATTAAAACTATGAACTCATTATCATACGTTTGAGCTAAAATAATGCAAAACTGTTCTGTTGTATATTTTATATGCCTATATGAAAGCTATGCAGAGATGATACTAGTTTATGTGTGCAGTAACTTTATTTACAAGCCTGTAATACATTGCTTTAAAATGTCTTCTCCACGCTTCAACTCTGGCTTTCTATAACTTTGTTTACTTTTCTCTGAGTCCGCATCCAGGCTTAACCAATCAAGCACAGTAAGCATCAATTGTAAACTGACTCACAAAATCAGTACAGAACAATTGAACATTACATGCTCATTTTCACCTGTTAGAACATAATCTATTGCATAACAACTCTAGGTACAAATCTAAAGGCGGTGCAAGAGAAGAGGGACCCTGGTATATATGCGCCTAAGTCATTGAAGATGGCAGGACAGTTGGAGAGTGATTAATAAAGCATTCAGTATCCTAAGCTTTATCAATAGGGGTATAGGGTACAAAAGCAGGAAGGTTATGTTGAATTTGTATAAGACACTAGCTCGGCCTCAGCTGCAGTATTGCGTCCAGCTCTGGGTACCACACTTTAGGAAAGGTGTGAAGGCATGGAAAGTGTGCAATAAAAGATTCACAAGAATGGTTCCAAGGATGAGGGACATCAGTTATGAAGATAGATTGGAGAAGATTGGACTTCTGAAGAAGGGAAGGCTGAGAGGAGATTTATAGAGAAATTCAAGATCACGAGGGGTCTGGACATAGTAGATAGGGAGAAACTGTTCCTACTCGCGAAAGGATCAAAAACGAGAGGGCACAGGTTAGAGGTGATTTGCAAAAGAATCAAAAGCTACAAGAGAAAAAACTTATTCACGCAGTAAGTGGTTAAGTTGGGGAATGCACTACCTGAGAGTGTGGTGGAGGCAGGGTCAATCAAGACATTGAAAATAATTATCTGGAAAGGAAGAATGTGTAAGGTTACGGGGAGAGGGCTGGGGAATAGCATGATGTGAATTGCTCATTCGGAGAGCTGGTGCAGGCACAATGGACCAAATGGCCTCTTCCTATGCTGTAAAAACTCTGTGATTCTGTGACAAAAAGCAGGAGAGGATCCAAAATTGACTTGATTGATGACAAGTACAAATGGGCTAAAAAATAACCACAATATTTTCAGGTTAAAATTTTACCGTAGAATATTAAAAATGAAAAGGTTAATGTGCTTGCTTGAAATGACACCATCTATTTTTATAAAGACATTAACCTGTGACACAGGAATTTCATATGGAAACATTCATTACTAATGTCACATAATGTGATTCAGTTCTTGGATAAATATGCTTTTATTCAAAGTGGTTTCACCAGTTAGCTTAATAATTGTCTGTCAGCAAAGGATTGGGATTCCAAGGCAAAACGTCCAGTTCAAAATGGTTCCCATTGCCTCCATCAGCTACATTGTGAAGAATTAAACTCTAAAGCTTAGTAATAAAGGCATATTTTGGGGTCTTTTTTGTGCAGACCTCATAAACAATGGAAAACAAGATCTTCATTGTCATTTAGAAAAAGTTCAAACACTTATGTATACGGAACAGTATTTATTTAACAATAATCAATAACAATTATATGATTTAGAAAATACAATAGATCTCTGTGTCATTCTCTCGGGTGGTTCATAGAGCTTTCTGGGTTTTGCATTATAAAACCAACTTCTCGCTCCTTCTCCCAGCATTGAGGGGAGCCACATTTCCACCTTTCCCTAGCCCAGCCCCTCATCACGTTGTCAATTGGGATTGGGCATATTCCTGGAAATTTCACCATTTAGCCCCTACCCTCCAACTACACCCCTCCCCCACCAACCACCAGCACCTCCCCCACCACCACCCCTCTCCACGCTTCTGCCATTAATTGTCCGACACAACCACCCTCTTGGTGCACTGACTGCTGCGCAAAGTGGAAAATTAACCCTTCGCCACCCGATTGGATGACGCTTGACTCTCAGCCAAACAGCCCTTCCTCCCTGTTAAACAAAAATCAGGCTCACTGATGTCTTATAGTGATGGAAATCTGCCATCTTTAGCCGGCCTGGCCCACAGCCTGTAACTCCAGACTCACAGAAATGCGGCTGACTGGTAACTGCCCTCTGAAATGGCCTAGCAAACTATTCAGCTGTTTTCAAGGAGGTGGTTCACCAGCACCTTCTCAACGGAATTTAGGGATGGGCAATACATGTTTGGCGTAGCCAGCAATGCCCACACCCCACGAATGAATAAAACAATCGCTGTATTTTTGTAACCGATAAATGCAAGCGTTCAAAGAAAGTGAAAAAAAAACAACACAATTTAAAAAAAAATAAAACCCTGATTATTTTTTTCTCCCTGATTCTGCTTACGGCAGTGTCCTGGGGATTCCAAGTCAACCCTGGAGGGTTGGCAACCCTCGTCTCTCAGGACCTTACTAACATGGAGTCAGTTTTTATCCATGAAATCC
This sequence comes from Cetorhinus maximus, assembly GCF_964194155.1. Classification (NCBI taxonomy): domain Eukaryota; kingdom Metazoa; phylum Chordata; class Chondrichthyes; order Lamniformes; family Cetorhinidae; genus Cetorhinus; species Cetorhinus maximus. The sequence continues at coordinate 113,930,958 of NC_135890.1, forward strand.
TTGATCTTTAAAGTGGTGACTGCCCCACAAGGCCAAACCCACCAGCAACCTGACTTTCTGCAGGCTTCAGGTGAGACATTGTAAAGCATGCTGATTGATTATGGATACCTGACTGAAAATTTAGAGCATCCCTTTCTTCTTTGTGACTTGCCACTCCAACCCTTGCATGGCTTCGTTAACCAAAATGGCAGAACATATATCATGATTACCCACTCCCAAGCCACCACCACTATTCTCATAGCTATCCCAAACTATGTAACTAATGGACGGCTCCAGGAGCCCGTCTGCACCACATCTTTCTTCCCACTCCCCACTGCCAGTCGTCACCCACCTCTGCCCTCTCCATAAATTCTACTCTCTCATTCAGCCATCTCTTTGCTCCCATGGAGTGATTGGTCACTTGAGCATGAGATCCAAAAGCACTCATCATCACCAATGTTTTTTTTTGCAAAGTGTGGAGACATGTTCCTCTTTCTTAATTCATTCCTGGGGTGTGAGCATTGCTGGCAATGCCAGCATTTGTTGCTTATCCTGAAATACCCTTGAGAAGGTGGTAGTGAGCTGTCTTTTTGCAGTCCATGTGGTGTAGCTCACCCACAGTGCTGTTAAGGATGGAGTTGCAGGTTTTTGACCTGGTGAAAGTGAAGGAATGGTGATATAGTTCTGTTATGATCCCCATCAAGACAAACAACCTTTAAAAAGAGATTTGAATTCCCAGTGATCGATTTAAAGGAATCGTGGGACATGATTTCAAGCTTTAAGACTTTTACTGTAACAAACAAACTGAAATCAACTTCCACCAGTAAGCAACAAATACTTTAAACTATAGAACATGTACTCCATATTAGTTTATTAGAATGCCGGATAACCCCATACTATGTTTATATGTTACGCACACTCTTTGCAGAATTGTAGTCGTTACAAGAACCAGTCCAAAGTTAACCGGCTTCCAACAGGTGCACTTTTCACTGAGTCATAGTATCCGGTGTCCTTTGAAAGTAATTTCCCTCAGTCTTCTGAGAACCCCTAAACCGACCTCTAGCAGCAAGGCCCATTCCAGCAATTCCTTCCCCTCACCACACCAGGGCGAATTTCCAGTGTCCTTAAACCTTTGTAGCTTCTGTCTCTTGAACCAGGATGAGCTCCCACCAACATACTGCCTGATAGCTAACATAAAACCTTTTCCCCCTGCTGCCCACAGCAGCTGTTGTTTCTCTCTCACTCTTTCTCTCTTTGTCTCTCTCTGTCTCTCCCTGTCTCTCTCTCTCTCTCTCTGTCTGTTTCCTCTCTCTATCCCTGGCTCTCTGTCTCTCTCTCTCTCTCTCACTCTCTCTCTCTCTGTCTCTCTATGTCTCTGTTCCTCTCTGTCTCTGTAGCTTTCTCGCTCCCATCTCTTTCTCTGTCTCTCTATCTCTATCTTTGTTTCTCTCTATTTACCTCTGTTTTTCTCTCTCTGTCTCTACCTCTGTTTTTCTCTCTCTCCATCTCTGTTTCTCTCTCTATCTCTCTATCTCTGGGCAGAATTTAGCCCACGTCGGGCAGGGGTTGGCGGGTGCGGTCAGGAAGCTGACCACTGCCCGTGTTTGAGGCCAGAAGGCGGTTTCACGCTGGAAGGCCAATTAAGGCCCGTGCAGTGTGAAACGTGAGCAGCATGGCTCAGCGCTGCCTGTGCGGGCAGTGTAGGGGGGGTACAAGCAGGGCGAGTGCAAACTTCACTCATGCGTGTGAGTGCACACTTGATAATCGCCCTGAGGCACAGAGTTGCCTCAGGGAGATGAGGAGTTTTAAAAAAGATATAAAGAAATGGAAAATGTTATATAAGATGTCCCCTAAGGTGATTCTGTCACATGAGCAGGGACAAGTTATTAATTAAATTTAACAAATTTTATTTTATTTTTATTTGCTTTAGAAAACATCACTCTGCCCATGTCACCACACTATCTCTGTTTCTCTGTATCTCCATCTCTGTTTCTCTCTCTCCATCTCTGTTTCTCTCTCTCTCTATCTCTGCTGCATTTGTTCTTCTACATGGTAGAGTGCATGGGTTTGGAAGACGCTGTTGAAAGAACCTTAGTGAATTTCTGCAGTGGATATTGTATGTGGTACACAATGCTATGCACTGGTAGTGGAGGGAGTGAATGTTTAAGGCGGCGGATGGACTGCTAATCAAGCTGCTTTGACCTGGATGATGTCGAGCTTCTTGAGTGTTGTTGAAGCAGGTCAGAGGCTAGAGTATTGTTGGAGCCACACTCATGCAGGCAAGTGAGACTATTCCATCACACTCTTGGCTTGTGCCTTGTAGATCTTGGAGCGGCAGCATCAGCATCAGCATCAGCATCATTATCATCATCATTGACTGCGTCAAAGATGTCATATTCCTCCAATAGTGAGGCAAAGCTCTTGCTGATCTGAGTGCTCATGTAGAGAAACGGGATGACCACGACAAAGACTTTTGGGTGTTGGGAAGTTAGAAAGTGAGTTACTCACTGCAGAATTCCCAGCCTCTGACCTGCTCTTGTAGCCGCAGTATTTCTTTACACGGCTGGTCCAGTTAAGTTTCTGGCCAATGGTACCCCCACCGCAGGATGTTGATGGTGTGAAATTCAGCAATGGTAATGCTGTTGAACTTCAAGGGAGATGGTTCTGTCTTGTTGGAGATGGTCATTGTCTGGCACTTACGTGGTGCGGATGTTACCTGCCACTCATTAGCCCAAATCTGGCTGTTGTCCAGAGATTTCTGCATGTGAACACAGACTGTTTCAGGATCTGAGGAGTCTCAAAAGGCATTGAACACTCAAGCTCAGTTATCTTAATGCTCAAGAAAATGTCACCATCTAATGCTGACATAAGTCTCCTGGATACCATGTGAATCTAGGAAGGCCCATAGCTAGCAGTTTGAAAAGATCAATTGCTCTCTCATTTCTGATGTGACAAGCTTAACTGAGAAAAATGTACTTATCAATCTTCTCTCAACCAATCTTCTCAAGTATAATTTTAGCTGACTGCCACTCATGACAACAGTCTAAAAGCAGCACTTTGATCCTTGGTTCTTCATTGCAAGAAAACTGAACTCCCACTCGCGAACTCAAATTTGTGCTGTCTTGACTTATTCAATAAGCCAAAAGAGCCCACCAGAGAACAATTACTCACACCGTTTGTGCTATTGATTAACTTATCATTGGGTCCAATAGGACAGCAGGAAAGCCACCAAATAAACAAACCGAAATGGTTTCTGGTGGTGAACAACTGAAAGTGAAGTGAATTGTGGGTAAAAATACAATTGGTAGAGGAAAATGGCTGCCCTCGCCACAATCACTCCCCATGTTAAAACGCTGGGCCTTCATCAGTCTTTTAGTCCCCAAAGTAGTTTTCGTGTCCGAGGGAAGAATGAGTTGAAGGAGAGGATGAGGGAAATCGAAGGTAATGGTTAATCAAGCAGAAATTAAAGGCACAAATCAAACTTTTAGCGCAAATTATGGACAGAACAGAAATGGAGAACATTAGTGGATTTCGATTGGTCACTTAGGACATGAGTAAGGGGCTTCATTATTTGAGACCAATTTTACTATTCCAATTCTCTCCTGACCTACCACCTATTACAATCAAAGCACTATATAAATGCAAATTGTTTTTTTTTTGTTGAGACCAGAAGCAGATGTGAGATCTGTTGGCATATTCTGTTAGTTTCAAGTTTTGCAGAAAGCAAAATGTATTTTTTCCCTCATTTTTGCAAAATGTTCCATAACGATGTGTTGAGAATGACAGTCTCTGACACAGTGTTTCATTAGAATGCGTAAGGAATGCTTCAGTGCCTGAACAAAGGTTCCCATTAACAGGACACCTGCTCGCCCACAATCTACCTGCCATCTGTGTATCTCCTGAAGGTTAGCTCATGATGAATGTGCAAGACACCCACAAACTGAAATCACCTTTTCCGGCAATTTTCATTCTTCTATAAACTTCATTCTTCTATAAATTAAAAAGCTAATGCAGTCCATTTTTCAATTACGTTTTTGTCGTGGAGTCAGCAATTTGAGCTAAACTTCAAGTTCTGAAAGCAGTAGTTTGCAAGTTATGTGAACAGTAAAATCAATATATGAAGCCATATGTGACTGAAGCTGCGTGTGCACACCATTATTAGAAGAGATTACTGAATTCTCAAAGACCTCACAGAGTAATTGGGTTTGTAGTCTAATCCATACTTAACCTTAAGTTGCTCTTTCCAATGAATGAATTGTTCATTAAATTTGACACCTCCACTAAGGACCATGTGCTGCCTTATGGTCAAATGATGCAATGCAAAGACATTCGGTGGCAAGCCTTAGACCAAATTCATTTCCAAAATACCAGGACCTCCTTAATTATAAGTAGATTTTGTCCTAAAAGCTCCTTCCATTATTAATTGCAATTTGATCTTAGCTCTTTGGACTGCAGTACAGGACATGAAAAAGAAAATATTTTCGATCGGATACTTTGGACAGATAAAGTTCATGCTCTTCAAACATTTTGAAAAGTTTTGAAAGGAGGAAAACTTCATAAGGTGGGCTTGACTGTAACATTTGAACCAACTCCAGTTACTCGTCGTGTGATGGGTTTGCTATTGGCTTTAAGGTTAGTTTAACAGGGCAATAATTCATCCTCAGTGTATAATATACTTCAGGCAAAACCATCATGAGTACAACCAAGACAATTGCCTGTATCACAGTAAGGCAACAGAGCTTGATAAATTCTGGCACATAAAAGTGAGCAGAGGTTCTGATGCCATGAAAGCAATCCTAGGAACACTAGGCGGACGATTACCTTTCCACATTGGAATGATGGACACAATCTTATTTCGATTGTTACTGGTAATATTCGAAAGGCAACAGTTAACGTTCAATTTTATATTAGGGAAGCTAGTTAGGTTATGAAGTTCTGCTCTGGTGCATTCTGTATTGCAGATACATGCCCATTATGAACTGAATGAGAAATCCCCCATCTCATTAAACTTATGACCCCTTGCAGAGAATGGGGAATTTAATCTTACCAATCTGAGCTGGATTTGAAACCATGTTTTGGAGGTGAAAAAAGGTCAGCGTTCTTGCTCTATGTTGAACCAATGCTTTTTTTTTAAGAGGTCGAATGGCGAGAGAGATGATGGTTTGTAGTAGTGAACCCTTTTGCTCTTATAGTCTGTGTGGACTTGCGCCCTTATTTTCATATCATTTTGTGACCACAAGCCTTCCAATTTGATAAGACCCATCCTATTGGTGTGATAACTGATCTTATTCACCCTTTAGTAATCTATGAAAATTGCTGGTTGCCTAATTGTGCACTGTGTAATCCTCCTACTGAAATCACCATTAACATGCAGCTTGATCAATGTTGTTCCTATATATGTGGCTAATGATGCCATTGGTACTAATGAGAATTGTGAACCCATTGGAAACAATGGCTCAATGGCACCACTGTATTGCATTTAGCATTAATTGTGCAATTTGTCTCCAAGGGCATTTAATATTTTTGACAATTTTGGATGAATTGGTGCTTTATTCTGACTTTTGCAGCTAATGAAGTACTTCAGAAGTTCAGTCACAAACGCAGCAACCAATTTGTGCAGAGCAAGATCCCACACACAGCAATAAGATAATTAAGAGATAGTCTGTTTTTTTGGGGAGGTAAATATTGGTCAGGACACTGGGCGAACTCCTTTGTTACTCTATGAAATATTGCCAAGGAATATTTCACTTTCAATTGAGAGGGATAACAGGGCTTCAATTTAATGTCTCATCCAAAAGTTAGCACCTTTGACAATGCAGCACTCCCTCAGTGCTGCACTGGAGCACCAACTGAGAATTTGTGCTCAATCAGGACTTGAACCCACAATTTACTGACTTAGAGGTGAGAGTGCCATTGAGTCACAGCTGACATGCAGGGGGTAGTGTTCTCGCCAAATTGGCTGGGATGCTTTGTAGGAACACCACCCACCACCCACACCACCCTCTTTTGAGAAGAGATCACTCCATGTAGAAGAAGGATGCACTCTGAGACATCTCGATTTGTACAACTCAGCCCCACATTAGGACTGCACCAATTAATCATCTGGGAGCCTTCAGGGTTTTTCTTTCCCACCCTTGCTGCACTATTTCCCTACATTACAACAGTGATTACACTTCAAAAATATTTACGAACAATCGAAATAGGAGCAGAAGTAGGCCATTCGGCCCCTCAAGCCTGCTCCGCCCTTTCATTAAGATCATGGCTGATCTGTTTGTGATTTGAATTCCACATTCCCATCTACCCCCAATAACTTTTGATTCCCTTGCCTAACAAGAATCTATCAACCTCTGCCGTAAAAATATTCAATGACCCCTCCTCCACTGCCTTCTGAGGCAGAGAGTTCCAAAGTTACACAACCCTTCGAGAGAAAAAAATTCTCCTCATCTCTGTTCTAAAAGGGTGACCCTGATTTTAAAACAGTCCCCTCTAGTTCTGGACTCACCCACAAGAGGAAACATCTTTTCCGCATCCATCTTCTCAATATCATTCAGGATCTTATATTCTCCAATCAAGCCACGCCTCTCTCTTCGATGACATCCACAAGCTCCAGTGGAAAGAAGGCCAGTCTGTCTAACCTTTCCTCATAAGACAACTCGCTTTTTCCAGGTATCAATCTAGTAAACCTCCTCTGAACTGCCTCCAATGCATTTACATCATTCCTTAAATAGGGAGGCTAAAACCGCCAAAAATATGCGAGATGTGCTCTCACCAATGCCCTATATAACAGAGACATAACATCATTACTTTTATGTTCAATTCCCCTCGTAATAAAGGATAACATTCCATTAGCCTTCTTGATTACTTGCTGCACCTGCATACTAACTTTTTTGTGACTCATGTACTAGAACACCTAGATCCCTCTGCAGCTGCAAATTCTGCAGCCATTCTCCGTTTAAATAATACTCTGCTTTTATATTCTTCCTGCCAAAGTGAACGACTTCACATTTTCCCACATTTTACACCATCTGCCATATCTTTTCCCACTCACTCAACCTATCTATATCTGTCTGCAACCTCCTTATGTCCTCTTCACAACATACTTTCCTACCTATCTTTGTGTCATCTGTAAATTTAGCTACCATGCCTTCACTCCCCTCATCTAAGTCATTGATATGAATTGTAAAAAGTTGACGCCCGAGCACAGACCCCTGCAGGACTCCACTCGTTACATCCTGCCAATCAGAAAAATACCCATTTATGCATGCTATGTGTTTTCTGCCAGCCAGCCAATCTTCCCTTCACGCTAAAATGTTACGCCCCCACACCAAGAGCTTTTATTTTCTGCAATAATCTTTGATGTGGCACCTTATCAAATGCCTTCTGGAAATCCAAGTACAGCACGTCTACAGGCTCCCCTTCATCCATTGCGCATGTTACTCCTTCAAAGAACTCCAATAAATTGGTTAATCATGATTTCCCTTTCGTAAAGCCATGCTGACTCTTCCTGATTACCTTGAGCTTGTCTAAGTGCCTAGCTAAATCTCCTTAATGATCAAGTCTAACACCTTCCCCACGACAAACATCAAGATAACTGGCCTATAGTTTCCTGTTTTCTGTCTTCTTGAATAAAGGGTTATATTTGCTACTTTCCAGTCTGATGGAACCTTTCCAGAATCTAGGAAATTTTGGAAAATTAACACTAATGCATATACTATCTCATTAGCCACCTCTTTTAAGACCCTAGGATGAAGCCCATCAGGACCCAGAGACTTGTCAGCCCACAGCTCCATCAGTTTGCTCAGTACCACTTCCCTAGTGATTGTAATTTCACCGAGTTCCCCTCTCCCTTCCACCTCCTAATTTACAGCGACTACTGGAATGTTTTTTGTATCCTCTATAGTGAAGACAGAAGCATCTGCCATTTCCTTATTATCTACTATTAACTCCCTATTCTCACTCTTTCGAGGACCACCAGTCACTTTACTTACTTTTCCTTTTTAAATACCTGTAGAAACTCTTGCTAGCTGTTTTTACATTTCTAGCTAGCTTCCTCTCATATTCTAATTTCATACTCCTGATTAACCTTTTAGTTATTCTCTGCCATTCTTTATGTTCTGACCAATCATCTGACCTGCCACTTATCTTTGTGCAGTTCTATGGTTTTTCCTTAAGTTTGATGCTTTCCTTAACTTCTTTAGTTAACCACGGATGGTGCGTCCCCCCTTAGAATGTTTCTTTATAGTAGGAATATACTTATTCTGAGTATTCTGAAATATCTCCTTAAATGTTTGCCATTGCTTCTCTGTTGACCTATCCCTAGCCTAGTATCCCAGTTCACTTCAGGTAGCTCAGCTCACATGCCTGCATAGTTGTCCTTATTTAAGTTTAAAATACTAGTGTTAGACCCACTCTTCTCCCTTTCAAACTGGATGTAAAATTCAATCATATTTTGGTCGCTGCCACCTCGAGGTGCCTTTACTCTGAGGTCATTAATTAATCCTGTCACTTTACACAATACCACGTCTGATATAACCTGCTCTCTGGTTGGTTCCAGAGTGTGCTGCTGTAAAAGACTATCTCAAAAGCATTCTATGAACTTCTCATCCAGGCTACAACTGCCAATCTGATTTTTTCAGTTTATATGTAGATTAAAATCACCCATGATTATTGATGTCCCTTAATCACAAGCAGCCAATATTACTTCTTGTATACTTTGTCCTACGTTGTGGTTACTGTTAGGAGACCTGTTGACCTCCCCCACTAGTGACTTCTTTCCACTACTATTCCTCATCTCCAACCAAACCAATTCTACACTCTGATCTCCTGAACCAAAGTCATCTCTAACTATTGCACCAATGCCAACTTTTATCAACAGTGCTACTCCTCCGCCTTTACATAGCTTCCTATTCTTCTTGAATGTCATGTACCCCTCAATATTCAGGACCCAATCCTTGTCATCCTGCAGCAATGCCTCCGTATTTATTTACTTCAATTTGTACTATCAATTCTTTTACTTTGTTATGAATGCTACGTGCATTCACATACAGGGCCTTTAGTTTTGTCTTTTTGTTATCTTTGTAACATCTAGTCTTGACTATTGGTGTATCCTTAGGTTTTATCTCTCTGCCTCTTCCTGCTATTCTATGATCCTCATTTCCCATATTACTATTATGGTCTCCTGCCTTGAATATGCTCCTTGATTTGTCACATCTACCCAAGCTTGATGCCTCACCCTCCTTGTTTAGTTTAAAACCCTCTCTACTTTCCTAGTTATGTGATTTGCAAAAACACATGTTCCAGCACAGTTCAGGTGTAGACCATCCGAATGGTACAGACCCTGCACTCCTCAGTACTGGTGCCAGTGCCCCAAAAACTGGAACCCACTTCTCCCACACCAGTTTTTGAGCCACGCATTCATTTATCTAATCATATGTTCCCTATGCCAATTTTCACATGGTTTAGGCCATAATCCAGAGATTATGACTTTTTAGGGTTTTAAAAAATTCATTCATGGGATGTGGACTTCGCTGGCTGGGCCAGCATTTATTGTCCATCCCTAGTTGCCCTTGAGAAGGTGGTGATGAGCTGCCTTCTTGAACCGCTGCAGTCCATGTAGTATAGGTACACCCACAGTGCTGTTTGGAAGTGAGTTCCAGGATATTGACCCAGCGACAGTGAAGGAACAGTGATATATTTCCAAGTCAGGGTGGTGAGTGACTTTGAGGGGAACTTCTAGGTGGTGGTGATTCCATCTATCTGCTGCCCTTATCCTTCTAGGTAGTGGTCATGGGTTTGGAAGGTGCTGTCTAAGGGGCCTTGGTGAATTCTTGAAGTGCATCTTGTAGATGGTACACCCTGCTGCTACTATGCTTTGGTGGTGGAGGGAGTGAATGTTTGTGGACGTGGTGCCAATCAAGCGGGCTGCTTTGTCCTGGATGAGTCAAGCTCCTTGATGTTGTGGGAGCTGAACTCATCCAGCAAGTGGGGAGTATTCCATCACACTCCTGACTTGTGCCTTGTAGATTGTGGACAGGCATTGGGGGGTCAGGAGGTGAGTTACTTGTAGCACGATTCCTAGCCTCTAACCTGCTCTTGTAGCCACTGGCTTTATATGGCAGCCAGTTCAGCGTCTGGTCAATGACATCACCCAGGATAGTGGGGGATTCAGTGATGGTATTCCCATTGAACGTCAAGGAACAATGGTTAGATTCTCTCTTGTTGGAGATTATTATTGCCTGGCAATTTTGTGGCACAAATGTTATTTGCCACTTGTCAGCCCAAGACTGGATATTGTCCAGGTCTTGCTGCATTTGGACATGGACTGCTTCAGTATCTGAGGAGTCACAAATGGTGCTGAACATTGTGCAATCATCAGCGAAAATCCCCACTTTTGACCTTATGTTGGAAAGAAGGTCATTGATGAAGCAGCTGAAGATTGGGCTGAGGACACTACCCTGAAGAACTTCTACAGTGATGTCTTGGAGCTGAGATGACTGATCTCCAACAACCACAACCATCTTCCGTTGTGCTAGGTATGACTCCAACCAGTGGAGAGTTTTCCCCCGATTCCCATTAACTCATTTTGTTAGGGCTCCTTGATGCCACACCCGGTCAAATATAGCCTTGGTGTCAAGGGCAGTCACTCTCATCTCACTTTGGGAGTTCAGCTCTTTTGTCCATGTTTGACCAAGGCTGTAATGAGGTCAAGAGCTGGGTGGCCCTGGCGGAACCCAAACTAGGCATAAATGAGCAGGTTTTTGCTAAGCAAGTGCCGCTTGATAGCACTGTTGATGACCCCGCTTCTTAATTTGGTACCCAGCTTCTCACACTGACTATGCAGAACCTCCTTCCTTGTCCTGCCTGTGTCATTGGTACCTACATGGATGCCAACAACTGGATCTGCCCCCTCCCACTGCAAGTTCCTCTCTAGCCCTGAGCAGATGTCCCAAACCCTCGCACTGAACAGGCAAGGCAGCCTTCTGGACTCTCGCACTTTGCTGCAGAGAACAGTGTCAATCCCCCTCACTATGCTGTCCCCTACTACCTCTACATCCCTGTTTGCTCCCCCCGCTTGAACGGCTTCCTATACCATGGTGTCATAGCCAGCCTGTTCATCCACCTTGCAGACCTTGCTTTTGTCCACACAGGTTGTGAGCACCTCAAACCTGTTTGACAATTGCAAAACCTGAGGCTCCTCCATCACTGTCTACTCAGTCCCATTACCTGTCATTGTCACATCCTCCTGTCCCTCACTGCTGACCAAAACAGACAACCATATTCTCAGTGGCGTGACTGTCTTCTGGAACAAAGTGTCCAGGTATTTCTCCCCCTCTCTTATGTTGTGCAGTGTCTGCAGTTTGGCTTCCAGATCAATATTCCTGATCCAAAATTCCTCTAGCTGCTTACTGTTTCTGCAGATGTGTTTTTCCTGGATCGCCTTGGCATCCAAAAAGCCCCACATTCCACAGCTGCAACGTAACACCTGTCCTGCCATTGTTACTTATGTTACTTAGTTAACTTAATTTAATTCCTCACTTGACTAGCTTAGAATAATTCTTATGTATACCCCACCTCTTTCCCCCATGCACCGAATTCCCACGTGAACTTAATTCTCTACTCACTCAGTCTCCATCTCACTTGGGCATAGTCGCTTGTCTCCTTGCGTGCCCCTTACTGATCATGTGCTTTGAAAAGACTATCTCTTTCATAGACCCCCTGATGAATCACTAGCTAGTTTAGCTTCCTGTTACAGTAATTAACACCACTTGAAACAACTGCTTTTAGGTGATTGACAGATAACTGCCACTCCAGGCAGTTCTCTGTTTAACAAGCTAACCTAATTTACTTGAAGGTTAGTACCATGTCACATCTTGATTCTTATTCTATATTTAAAACCTGAACTCACCAGAACTTACCACACGAGCCTAATTCGCTACTCACTTTGTCTCCATCTCACAGTATTATGTTTTGGGGTGTCCTGAGATCAGGGAAGTCTGCTATATAAATGCAATTTAGGAAGTTATAATGGGGGTTAGATGTAAAGGGGCATGAAGGAAGCTTGTATGGAGCAGAATCACTGGCTGGTTGGGTCAAATGGCCTGTTTCTGTGCTTCTATTCTTTAACCAACCTAAAAAGGAAGATTTATATCTGATGTAGGCAAAATTTGTCAAAGACATGTGTTTATAGTAAAATATCTTCTGTAGTCTTTTACCCTGAATGTGACACATTCAGGTCAACAGTAAGGAAAGAAATAAGTTGGACAGTGTTCCATTTTCCTCTCCCATCACCTATCTGAAGAACAGACAAATGTATTCATCAGGCTAGACTTTTACTGTTAGGTGACCCTTGAAGACCTGATGTGTCAGAGGGGATTGCAGCTATTCCCACCTCGCCTTTGTTGCTGGTGATCTGTTAAATTTAGCTTCACATCACGAAATGTTTCCCATTAGTATGTGATGTCAGGAGAACTACATCACATTGCAGGTTTAAAAGTTAATGCTGAGGCGTTGATCCATAAAAATAACCGATGTTGCCACTTACTGTATAAACCAGCCATCCACCAGGGCATTCCTCTAACGCTGGTTATATACCTTACCTCGGTAATTCATTGGGAGAGTTACGACTCACCTTAAAGTATGCAAACTAAGAAAGGACGAATAGCAAAACTGGGAAAGGTTTGGCCTGGATTTTGTGCCCAGATGATGGTAGAAGTGTTAACATTCACCACCATAACTCCTCTGAAACTGACATCAACCTCTGGAGCCCATGTATCCGCAATTATACCTAGAAGTTCAGAAGCTACTGACGTGATTCTCTACTTTCCCATAGAATGAGGTGTTGAGGTCTCCCGAGTCTGCAATTAATTAGAAATCACTGAACTGATGTGAACTTGTCCTTTTATGTTACTGTACTCACTGTAAAATAACTTGAAAAAGTTGCACATTATTGAATGAGTTGTCACTGGGTTTTCAACAGTGCACTAAGTTCATGATTAATGCGAAACATGCTCACTAACCATGGAAAAGTAGCTCTGTATTTGTGAAATGTCAAATTTCTCCAATATGATAAAAAAAGTTCACATTTTAAACATATATTTTAAATGTTTGCTAATGATATCTTAGCTTCTACCTCCTGCCATGTATATATCCCTGTCATTTATTTCACTCCCTAAAATGTAATTAAAAGTGGAGGATATAAGTTCATTTTACCTCCTGATTTACTGTTTATGAGGATACCACAATGTGATTGGCTGCTTACCCTGGTTGACGAGATCACTGCCGCTGGAAGCTTGGAGATCCCTTGATTTGACGCCAGATTCAAACTAACATCAAGAAAGGTGAATTCAATGCCACAGAGATCACTATAGACTTTTGTGAGCAGCTTTTGTCAAGGTCAGCAGTGAAAGCACTTTGCTGCTTACTGTGAAATGCAAGCCATTGGCTTTCAGGCTACAATCTGATAGCTGGGATTGAACTTCATAACTTTTCCTTAGCAAGAATGAAAGAGAAGAACAGAACAGAACTTCATTTTAGTCTTGATTCTGTATGAATTAAACAGCTGAGGGATTCAGGGGCTAACACCTGTAATTTTTAGGTATCCGTTCATATCCTGGTCAACAGCCAATGTGTTTGGGTACAATCTATAGGCCAGCTGGCTAAACGCCATTTGATGATGCAATGATAACTCAATTCCCAAATGATGGGCACCACTGAGGATATTTTTCTGCTCTCTTAGCTGGGCAGCACCTCTCACAAGAAAGTCTTGGGTTCAAGGGCTACTGTAGAGGTTTGAGCACAAAATATAGGTTGACACTGTAGTGCAGTACTGGGGCAGTGCTGCACTGTCAGAAATGTCCTTTTTCAGATGAAATGTTAAACCGAGGCTCTGTCTGCTCCCGCGGGTGGTCCTGTGGCAGGATTCGAAGATGAGCAGGGAAGTTCTCCCCAGTGTTCTGGCCAAACTTTATCTGCCAAACAGCATTACTAAAAAAAAAAATATCTGTTCATTGGCACATTATTGTTTGTGGTTCCTTGCTATGTGCAAATTGGCTGACATTTACTGCTTTACACTACATTTGAAGAAGTACTTCATTGGTTGTAAAAGTGCTTTGGGACATCCTACCAGCACTTCTGATAAAAGCAAAGGTAGCCATCAGCAGCAACACTTCTGGTAACTGTAGCAGAGGAAAGACAGACCCAGTATGAGCATTCCAAAGCATCCTTTATTATGCAGCGATGTATTTGAAGACTAGAGAGCCCCACTTTCTAAGGCACTGTCCTGTACCACCAGAGAGCTGAACTGAAATAAAGTGGAGGGACAGTTAGTGGATCTGACTCATTCCCAGGTCCTTTGAGAATGTGAAGTAAAAATACATTCACATTGTCTGCCTCCTGTCTCATGCGATTGTCCCTGAAGTTAGAGAAGGAAATGTTTCATTTTCAACTAATGTAAACCCTACATTGAACTGCTTCTCTCTCATATCAATGAGCTGCATTTTTACATTAATTGTCACTCTTTTTAACCATAATTTAAGAAGTGTTTTAAAGTTACTGCCAGTATTTGTGTAAAGATTTCTCTTATATATTTTTCCTACTCTGATCATAAATCAACAACTTGCACTTGTATAGCGCCTTTCATGTAATAAGGTATCCCAAGACATTTCATACCATTGACCACAAGAAACACAAACAATGCTGAGGAAAAAATACGTTCTAAGTGTCAGGTGGGGCTTGTTGGGTAACACAATAAATTCTGAGTCGTAAGGTTCAGGGTTCAAGACCCTAGGGCACAAAATGTAATTGTGCAGTACCAAGGGAGTCTTATTGTGTTAGAAGTATCATCATTTTGGATGAAACATTAAAGTGAGACCCCGTGCATCTACCTGCTTGGATGAATGTAAAAGATCCCATGGCACTATTCCAAAGAAGAGCAGAGGAGTTATCCCCGGCATCCTGGCCAATATTTATCCCTCAATCAACATAACCAAAAAAAAAAGAGAAATGATCTGGTCATTATCCCATTGCTGTTTGTGGGAGTTTGCTGAGTGCAAATTAGCTGCTGCATTTCCCACATTACAACAGTGACGAAACTTCAAAAAGTACTTCGCACTTTGATACATCTGGCGGTCATGAAAAACACTATGTAAATGCAAGTCTCCTTTTTATTAATGGTGAAAATGTCAGTGTTCGCTGGTTTTACTCCACTGAAACTGACAGTAACTTCAGGAATTCGCACGTGTACAGAATAAAGCAGAAACCCAGAAGTTGCTGTCAGTGATTCTATGTTCCTCCAAAGGCTGTGCCATTGAGGTCCCCCAGACTGCAGTGCCTAAGCAGTCAAATACATCCGCTTTTACTCTGTTTGTCTCGCGGTTGTTGTCATAACTTGTTGAATGAGATGTAACCGGCTTTGTAACAGCGTACCAAGTTTATATTTACTGCTAGGCACACTCACTGGTCCTGAAAGAGTAATTTGAAATTGTGGAATGTCAAAGTTCTCCATTGTGATAAAAACATTTTTAAAGTAATAAGCTTTATTTTTAAAGCTTGCTTACATTTACTTTGGCTTCTATCTTAATCCAGTCACATTATTATTTATTTCACTATCTGAAAAGTTAAATTAAAAGTTAAGGGATTCAGGGCTTCTAACTTCCTGGTTTGCTGTCTGTCAGAACACTTCAATGTGATTGGCTGCTTGCTCTACTTACGGGCACGACAGCTGCTTCACTCCTGCTTCACTGGGAGCCGGGTTTAAACTGCTGTTGAGGAAGGGGAAAAGTACATTGCAGAGATCGTTGGATCTTTGTGGGCCGCTTTCTTCAAGGTCAGCGGTGAATGCTATTGCTTTGCTGTTGAACGCAAAATCCAGGCTGATTTGATGATCCAACAGACATGCCGACGCCTTCTGCACAGATTCTTAAGTCGCTGTGGGGAAAAAGAATCCCTGCACAAGCACTGCTTTGGTCCCAGCATTAGCTCGTGATCGGGAATAGACAAGGTCAAGTATCCGTCAACATCCAATGATAAAAGAATTGAGGTCAAGGCAGGTACAGATAACCAAGGTGACACACGACAGGTCATTCCGCACTGGTGAAGAGGAAAAGACGGTTTAACTTTTTTTTAAGTAACGGGTTACCCCTGAAACATTAACCTGACTATTTATCTTCACGGTAGCTGACTGGAGCGCTGTACATTTCTAACGATTCCGGTTTCTTTCTTCTGCCTTCAGTTTTCCAGAATAGCAATCTCTTCCTTTTTAATCTGGGCTCCATGAACGAAACTCGATTGGTCCGTCTTGCTGGGGAATCTCGAGCTATAAGTTTTTTTTCCTCTTCTCCTTTCAAATATTGATGAAACTGTCGAGTATTTCAAGAATTTTTACTTCAATTTCAGGATTTTCTGGTTTAATTTGCTTTTATCTCACGAGAAACAGATCAAAGCCACTCAACAAATTCAGGTGCAGCTGTGGAGAAGTGAAGCGATTTCATATTTAATGTTTGCATAATCTCTTGTCAGTAAGTACAGTGAACCTATTTTAAGCACCAAAGAGTGCTTTTATTTTTAGAAGGTAGATTCCAGTCTAGATGGTGGGACTGTCATATAGATATGCCACTTTGCATCGTGCGCCACTCATTATTTTTCATTGCAGACTGTCTAATATTAACATTTTTAATTCCGAAAGTGATAACTAGAGCCTGACAAAGTATTTAAAGTACTGAAACAAACCATTTATCCCAACAGGCACATGTGAATCTTTGAAGTCCGCACGGGACTCTTCCCACTCACTCCCATCAATAAATCGCTGAAAACGAGAGCACAGAAGGAGACCATTCGACCCAGCGTCCCTCTGCTGGCTCTTTGAAGGGGCAGTGATGCTTAGTCACGCATCCCTGTCCTTAGTCCTGTGGGTTCCCAATCCGCATGTACTGATTCAGCTCCCTTTTAAAAGGATTTATGAAATCACCGTCTTTTCAGGCAGAATGTTCCAGATACTGACAGCCTCTCCTTCTATTGTCTATCCCTTTTTGCAGTGTGGGCGGAATTTTCCGTGCCCGCTGGCAGGTGGCGTGACAGGTGGCGTGACAGGTGGCGTGCGCGGACAAGGTGGCGCGATCGGTTTCACGACGGCGGGAAGGCAGATTGCGAGCTCCCGCTCAGCCCGCCGATGGTGGGTCACCTTCCCCACCGATGGTGGGTCACCTTCCCCACCGATGGTGGGTCACCTTCCCCACCAACGCTCGTCAGGGAGCTCATTGTAATACAGCAGCGTATCATTAAAAGGCCATCCCGCCAGGCTCTCAGACCCCGATGGATCGTCCGTCCACATCAGCGGGAAAGCACGCCGACGTGTTTCACAACAGCACAACAGGCTTTGGGGGAGCTGGAGGTGAGTGAGCAGGATGGTTCTCCACAGCTCCCCCGGGTTGCCGGATGCTTGGCTGGCTTCAGGGGGGCCGGGGGGCCGGGGTGAAGTGCCCCCCCCGCCTCGGAGGTGACTGTTGTCGGAGGTGGTGTCCGGGGACAAACTGCTGCCCAGCCTCAGAGGCGACTGTCATTGGGTGGGGAGGGGGCAACTGCTGCCCTGACACTGGATCCCGTGCAAAAGAAATTGAGATGGGAGGCAGGGTAAGCGAGGGGAGTGGCCACACATTAGGGACCCCTGTATAAACTGACCAGGCCTCTGCAACGGATACAGGCCAGGCGCAGCCACAGTGATGTGATTGGGGTCAGTCTCCTAGCCTGCCCTCCACAGCAAGCAACACGGAGACACCAAAGGGCCACCAAGCGCTCCATACCTTACCCCCCCCGCCCCCCTACTCCACCGTGGCCCTCACCCCAGCACAACCTGTGAGTCCCTGACCACTTTACCGGACCGCAGAGCAATTGGACTGCACACGATGTACAATCTCCTTGTCAATGCTGGTTGTGTAACAGTCACTGCTGGAGATGCTCACAGCCCTTTGCAATCTCAGCATCTCGTTTGGGACTTGTCACCCCCATGTCGCAGGTTAACAGGGCAGCCATGCAGCGCACTCATCTCTGGCCATCCGAGGGGTGACCAGCACTCTCCGGGAAGCATTGAGGGGCAGTCACACAGGGCCAGGAAAGGTGCTAAGTACAACCATGATAACCACATCTCCCTCTCTCTTTCGTGCTGCAGGAGGACCACTTCAGGAGCTTGAGGCCTGATGACCTAGCTGTATGCCTGATGAAGACGGAAAGGAGAGTGACTGAGGCTCCTGGCTGCGCAAAGGCAGGAACAGCAGCCTCATGAAGAAGGGGCAGCAGGGGCTCCTGCACACACTGCCCAGGAGCGACAGTGAGCTGTGGCTGGCCGGCGCCTAGCAACACCCAGGGTCTACAGACACCGCCTGCCGTTCCTGCAGGTGACTGAGAATCTGTGTCACTGACGACTGCGCATGTCTAGGGACCTGGTGGCTCACATCTGCCACTTACTGCAGGACTTGGCACCAAGGGGCCATAGAGGGCATCCACTGCCAGTGGCTGTGAAAGTGACCACGGCGCTCAATTTCTATGCCACTGGCTCCTTTCAGGGCTCCACAGGTGACCTCTGTCTATTTCACAATCCAACACCCACAAATGCACCCATGAGGTCACAGACACATCTTCTCCATGGCAACAACTTTGTGTATTTCACCTGGGAGCGGGACAGCCAGGATGCCAGGGCCATTGGATTCGCCCGGATCTCAGGATTCCCACAGGTGCAGGGTGCGATTGGCTGCACTCATGTGGCGCTCAGGTCTCCATCGCTACACTCGGTGACTTCATCAACCGCAAGGGCTTTCACTCACTGAATGTGCAGCTGGTCTGCGACCACCAGAAACGCATCCTGCAGGTGTGCGCACAGTTTCCAGGGAGTGTGCACGATGCCTACATCCTGAGTCAATCGCAGATCCCTGGAGTCTTCCAGGGTCCACAGAAGCTGCAGGAATGGCTCCTCGGGGACAAGGGTTACCCGCAGAGGCTGTGGCTGATAACACCCGTGCAGTGGCCTCAGACTGCAGCAGAGAGACGAGATAATGAGGCTCATGCTGCAACTTGGTGGAGCAGACCCTCAGGATGCTGGAGATGTGGTTCCGGTGCCTGGACTGGTCTGGTGGAGCCCTGCAATACAGTCCGCAGAGGGTGTCACACACCATCGTCATCTGATGTGCCCATCATAACCTGGTGCTCCAACAGGGAGTTGAGCTGGCTGAGGAGGAGTTGGAGGAGCTGCATGTCTCCTCCATTGAGGAGGATGCTGACGGGGTTGAGGGTGAGGAGGTAATCGGAGGCGACGATGACAGGGATAAGGCCCTCGCACTGGCCAGATGAGGCAGGTGTGCCTGGGAGGCCCTCATAGCTGCTAGATTTGTGGAGGGTGATGACAACATGCAGTGAGGTGACCCTATAGATCCTCAGAGCGCATTTGTGAACGTTTGACTCCAGTCTGGCTTATGGCAGCGCCAATACCCTCTGTGAGAATGCTCCTTTCATGAAGATGCAGTGGAGGCCCTAATAGTTGTTCAATTGCAGGAGGATGATGACGACATGCAGCGAGGACACTCCATAGATCCTCACAAAGCCTCTGAGAATGTCTGACTCCTGTCTGGCCAAGGGCAGATCGCTTGTGCTCTGTGATCAGGGTCATATCATAGAGATGCAGCCATGAAACTTTAGAAGCATCTGATGCTTTGTCCACCTTCAGCACCTGAGCCCTTCAGAAGCTGGTGCATAGCATCACTGGTCACAGATACTGGTGGTATGGGGGCCAGCCCCACCTTAAAGGTGCTGAGAGCATACAGAGAGAATGACGGAACTCTGTGGCACCTGCCCACTACTTTCTGGCAGCAATGACCAGCATCGCTGAGGTGCAGGCATCAGTAATGTGTCCAGGGAGTGTGAGGCCGGACCATCACTTTGGTCTGAAGGCTGCACTGAGCACAGGGAAGAGGCCCTGGACTGAGACACCTGCCTTTATCTTGTGCAGAAAGGTTTCACATCTGAGTGACAAGAACATTGCTCATCAGAACCATAGGTAGGGAGACATTCTTTGGAGTTTATTGACAATAGTGAACAATATGTACAAGTGATTAACACCCGTGCCCAGGCTGTGCAATTAATTCTTCTTAACTTTCCTAACCCTGCCGCTATGTCTTGGTCCTCCCCGGACACCCACAGCGGAGGTGGAGGCAGCCTGCTGACTGCTACGCCCTGTCTGTGATGACCTTGATGGGCGTCCTCTGGAGGGCTGAGACTTGGAGGGCCCCGGTCTGCTTTCGGGGTCCTGCTGTGTGGCAGTGGCACCCTCCTCGGCCTGGTGAGCTGGAGCTGCTGAAGTCACAGGAAGAGGGGAGTTGGATGGGCCGGTCACTCCCAGAGTCACTTGGGTGGATGGGCCCGGTGTGTGCACCTGCTGACCCTCCTTTCTCTGGGTGCCCGAGGGCCCCTGGCTGACTCCTTGAGGGGAAGGGGTAGCTGGAGTGAGACCAAGCTGCCTCGCACCCCTCTCGCATACATGCTGTTGTAGGGCAACTGCAGCTTCAGCAATGGGTTTGAACCCACATAGCAGTGCAGGAGCAAAGTCCTGGACCAAGGTCTCCATGCCGCCATCCTACCAGTGTTGGCCTCGGTGCGTTGGCATGTCGGTGCTATCAGCTCAGCCTGAAGGCGGACGGACTCCTCCAAAGTGCTTTGCAACCTGAGGAGTGCAGCGGACATCCCTTCCTGATGTTCCTGCAGCTCCAGCAACTGTGACATGACCGAGTCCAGAGGCTCATCATCTGATTCAGACTCAGCAAATTTCTGGCCTCCAGCAGCCCTCCGAGTGCCGGGGACCTGGGAAGTCCCTGCCGCTGCCTGCTGCGGATCAGACAGTGCGATGTGCTCACTAGATTGTGATCCCGAGGCTACGCTAAAGCTAGGTCCCACCGAGCTGTGTGTCTCTGCGCTGGTGGAGGGTGTGGGTGAAGCTGTGACAGGACTTCAGGGAGGGTGCCTTCAGATTCCTCTTCAGAGATTTCTTCAGGGTTTGATTGGAGGCCCTGGGTCATGGACTCTGTCGGCTGTTTCCCAGATGTGCCTGTGAAAGCAAGGGGAGATAATCAGTGCATGGCAATGGCCTGTGAAACAGGACACATCACTCACAGCATGGTTATCTGATGGATGTTGCACTGCTGGATCCTCACTTGGTAGAGCAGCGCCAACCTCATCGGCAGCACAGGACCGACCAGCTGGATGGCTCTGTTTTCAAAGTACATGAGGACCTTGATTCGGCCATTCCTCCACCAGTCTGCAACCTCTCTCTCTTGTTGTGTTCAAGCTTGTCCTGCATGAATAGAGATGGAGAGAGTATAAGCAGGTCACCTGCCAGGCCAGATGATAAATGTGCCTGGCCTGTGTGGGTGTTGAGTGGTTACATGGACGGGATGAGGACAATGCTGCTGTGTGTGAGAGAGTGAATGGTGATGTCCCTTGAACCGGCAGTGAGTGAGGGCTCTGTGGGTTTGTGAGTGTGTGAGTTGAGAGTGATGAAAAGAGTGACTTACCCTGGTGGAATGGAGGAGATCATGCATCCTCTTACGACGCTGGATGGCTGTCCTCTTCTGAAGGACGTTGGTGCTGACCATCGCTGCCACCACCTCCCAAGCCGGGTTGGTCACATTGCTGCACATCCTGCAGCAAGAGCGGGAGTACAGGACATCCCGATGGGCCTCCATGGCATCCAGCAGTCACTCAAGGGACCTGACATTAATCTGGGGTGGGGGGAGGGGGGGTGGTGCTGTGTTATTTTTTCCTTTGCTGGCGGTGTCTCCCGGGCAGCGGTGGTGAGCTGGTAGCGATGAGCCCATGGCGACCGACTTGACGCAATGGCGGCGGAGGGCGAATGAGAGCCCGCCTTCCATGGGAACGGCGCGTTTCCTGGGAATGCATAAGTAACGAGATGGCTTTGAGGTGAAATGGCGTGAAAACCCGCCATTGCGGCTGGCGGGTAAAGCGCCGTTTTACCCACCCGGTACCACACTTAGTGCAAATCGGGGAAAATTCCGCCCTGTGTGTTTATCTAGCTTCCCCTTAAATACCTTGATGCTATTGGCCTCAAGTGCTCCCTGTGGTCATGAGTTTCCCATTGCAACCCCTCTCTAGGTAAAGAAGTTTCACCCAATTTCCTTCCTGCATTTATTAGTCACTGTCTTAGATTTATGGCACCTGTTCTGGTCTCCCTGGCAAGTGGAAACTTCCCTGCGTTGTGAAGATGGGTGTTATTATTTTAATATTTTAGGAATATGGTGGTATTCTGTAAAGGAGGATCTGTGTGTATATGCATCTCTGGGCCTATTAGACCATAAGACGTAGGAGCAGAAGTAGGCCATTCGGCCCATCGAGTCTGCTCCACCATTCAATGAGATCATGGCTGATCTGATAATCCTCAACTCCACTTTCCTGCCCTTCCCTCCATAACCATTGATTCCCTTACTGATTAAAAATCTGTCTATCTCAGCCTTGAATATATTTAATAACCCAGCCCCTACAGTCCTCTGCCTCTCAGCATCTACCCTGTCAAGCCCTCTAGGAGTCTTTTTTGTTTCAAAAAGGGCGCCTCTCATTCTTCTAAACTCCAATGAGTACAGGCTCAACCGACTCAACCTCTCCTCATAAGAAAATCCCTCCATACCCGGGATCAACCTAGTGAACCTTCTCTGGACTGCCTCCAATGCCAGTATATCTTTCCTTAGATAAGGAGACCAAAACTGTTCACAGTATTCTAGGTGTGGTCTAACTAGTACCTTGTGTAGCTTTAGCGAGACATCCCTATTTTTATACTCCATTCCCTTTGAAATAAAGGCCAACATTCCATTTGCCTTTCCTATCATCTGTTGAACTTGTATGTTAGCTTTTTGTGATTCATGCACAAGGACTCCCAAATACCTCTGTGCTGTATCTTTCTGCAGTCTTTCTTCATTTAAATAATATTCAGCTCCTCTATTCTTCCAGCCAAAGTGCACAACCTCACATTTTCCCACATTATATTCCACCTGCCAAGTTTTTGCCCCCTCACTTAACCTGTCTATATCCCTCTGTAGACTCCTTGTGTCATCCTCACCACTTGCCTTCCTACCTATTTTTATCTCATCTGCAAACTTGGCGATAGTACATTCACTTCCCTCACTAATATATAATGTAAATAATTGTGGCCCCAGCACTAATCCCTGTGGCACTCCACTAGTTACAGGTTTCCATTCTGAAAATACCCCCTGTACCCCAACTCTCTGACATCTATTAGTTTGCCAATCCTCTATGCATGCTAATATACTATCCCCAACACCACGGGATCTCATTTTATTAAGTAGCCTTATATACGGTACCTTATCAAATACCTTTTGGAAATCCAAATATATTACATCCACTGGTTCTCCTTTATCTATCCCACTAGTTACCTCCTCAAAGAATTGTAATGAATTTGTCAGGCATGATTTCCCCTTCATGAAACCATGCTGACTGTGCTTGATTATATTATGCATTTCTAAATGCTCTGCTATGATTAATTAAACTGCAGGAAGGCGAATAGAGACAGCTTGCCTGTGAGAGTTAGGTGATAAAAGGGTAAAGAAGCTAGATGCATGCATTTGTAATGAGAGGCTATGGTGAAGTTGGATTTCCAAATAAATAGATTGGATTTTTTAAAATTGCATTAGGAGATAGGTAGGGACTTCGCTTTTCAGCTGTTAAATTTCAAAGGGGAGTTTAAGGGACTTATACAACTTACAAAGTTTCATAAGTAAACAAGGGAAGGTTATTAAATTTTTTTTAACCTGTGAGTGGAAGCAATAGGAAAACCTGAAAGCTTTTTCTTTTTTGGAGAAGTTGAGCTCAAGCTGAGGACAATGGAATCTAAGATGAAAGGGGAAAAGGATATTTATGGAAAGATGTTTAGTTGAGTTGTGGTGGCTGTGTAGGCGAGATGTCCTGAGACCAGCTCTGTGCTGAGAAACGGTGTGAAATCTGAACCAGCCATCCAGTGGGACCAGAAAAGTCTTTGTCTCAGAAAGCAGATTCGATGGGCCGAAGGTCCTTTTTCTGTGCTGTAGACCTCTATGACTCTATGACTCTAAAGCAGTTTGTTTTCTGAACTTCCTTGGATTTCCACAGCAGAGTGGAAGTGTTTGAGGAGTCATGTGGTATACCTTTACTAAAGTATCAGCAGTTTTGCCTTGGGGTAATATTACTGGATTTTTATAGTTAAAAATCTATAAGGGAGTTGTTGCCGAGTAGTTTACTTGTGTGTTCTGACCAAGTGGGTTTTTTAGGGAATGTTCTGTAAGACTGTTTCAACCGTGTAACTGTAATCTTATGTGCTTGAGTTATGTTTTCTCCTTGTTAATAAATCTTTTAACGTTTTAAGATCTTAAAGATGTTACCGGAGTTCTACGCTTTTGGGATCAATAAGACAGATTTTCCCCTGCGATCTGGCTTGTTTCAGTTATGGGATCATTCTAGCAAGTCTTTTTTTGCACCTTTTGCAGTGCCCCCATATGGTTTGTATAATGAGGAGACCAGAACTCTTCACTGGACTGAAGTGTGGTCAGGCACCAAACAAGTTTAACATAACATTTCTGCTTTTCAATTTTATCCCTTTAGGAATGAATCACAATGCTTCATTTTTCTTTTAAACAGCTTTATTAATTTTGTCCAGCCAGTTAGCTCAGATGTCAATATCTTCCTGCAACATTGATAATGTGGGAGCCAGTAGACCATTCAGTCCCTCAAGCCTATTCTGCCATTGAATTAGATTAGCTGCTGATTTGTTTCATAATTCCATCTACCCAGCTTGGTCCTACTGTCTTAAGTTTCCTTACCTAACAAAAATCTATCGATCTCAGATTTGAAGTTTTCAATTTACCTGTCCTTTGTCTCAACAACCTTTTGGGGAGTGAGTTCCAATTTACCACTCCCTTTTGTTTGAAGAAGAGTTTACTGACATCACTCGAATGGTCTAAACCTAATTTAAAGGTTGTGTCCCCTCGTTCTGGACCACCTCTACCCACAACAAAATAGTTTCTCACTACTTACCCTATCAATCGTTTTAATCATCTCAAACATCTTAAGTAGTTCACACCTTAATCTTCTATACTCATGGGAACACAAGCCTAAACTATGCAACCTGGCCTCATAATTTAACCCTTTTAACCCTTGTTTGATTCTTGTGAATCTGTGCAGCACCCGCTCCAAGGCCAGTATGTGCTTCCTGACGTGTGGTGTGAAGAACTGAATCCAGTACTCCAGATGGTAAGTTCAAAATCTTGTCTCTTGTAAATGTTTTATGCATGTTTTGACTTGGAGCCTGTGGTTTTCTGTGCTACTGTGGTGTCTGCATCGGCTCAAGGGTTTCAACAGTAAATGTGACTTCCCAGTGATTTGAACTTCATTAAAGGATGCTTTTAATTTGTGAAGGAAGAACTTCGACAGAAACACCTCAAGGTCTTTCTCGGATAAATGAATTATTGGGGAGTGTGGTGACTGTTGCTGTTTAAAGGTTGGGAAGATCGAAACCATTGGTCCTTGGCTCCCATCACAAAATCTGTTCCCTAGCCAACGGCTCCACCCCTCTCCCAGGCAACCGCCTGAGGATAAGCAAGGTTTTGGTGTCAAGTTTAGTGCCATATTTAACCCTGAACTGAGCTTTGACCAAGAGCACCTACTGTAACCTCTATAACACTGGCCCTCCCTCAGCTCATCTGCTGCTGAAACTCTTATTTACCATTAGACCCAGTTATTCCTGTGCCTCCCATCTTTCACACTCCATAAGCATCAACTCTTTCAGAACCTTACTGCCTGTGGCCTAACTCGCACCCCTTCACCCAGCACTCTGTGCTCACTGACCTGCATTGACTCCCATTGCAGCGATGCCTCCATTTTAAAACCCTGGTCTTTGTTTTCAAATTTCTCATACGTCTTCACCCTCCAACATCTCTGTAACCTCCTTCAGTCATCTAACCCTCTGAGATTTATGAACTCCGCCTATATTCTGGCCTCTTGTGCATCCCTGATTTTCATCCCTCCACCATTGGGAGCCTAGGGCCTAAGCTTTGAATTCCTGCCTGTCTGCCCTGAGCCTGTCCACATGTTTCTACCTCTCTGCTCCTTAACACCAGCCACTTTGACCAAGCTTTTGGTTACCTGACCTTGTATCTCCTTATACAGCTCAGTGACTGATTTTGTCTGAAAATTCATGCCTGAGATGCACCTCGGGGAATGAAGGTGCTGTACAAATGCAAATTGTTGCTGCAGGTCATTATATCCCACGAGCAGCAATGAGGTGGATGACTAGTTAATCTGTTTTTAGTGGTTTGGTCAAAAGA
Organism: Cetorhinus maximus; assembly: GCF_964194155.1. Classification (NCBI taxonomy): domain Eukaryota; kingdom Metazoa; phylum Chordata; class Chondrichthyes; order Lamniformes; family Cetorhinidae; genus Cetorhinus; species Cetorhinus maximus. The sequence goes on from NC_135890.1 coordinate 113,957,297, forward strand.
AGAATGTTGCAGAAGAACTCTCCCATTTTTTCAAACAACGCCATTGAGCTGGGAGCTATAAAACTCAACAGGCACAAGATCACATTACCCATAAAATCAGATAATTCTGCATGTCAGCGGAGTCTAAATGTTAATCTTTAGTTGTAATTTTCATCGATCAGGTCCATTAAGGAGACAACTTAGTGTTATACTGTGTAAAATTAGTCAAGCTACCTCTTGTCTTGTTGCATAGATACCTCCAAATAAACACTGGTGTACAGGAATGTGATGAAGTCTGGATTTTATTGGCCTGGACACCTGCTGTTGAATAGCAACTAATGATAAAAAATGAGTCTCATAATGATGAGACCATTAAGTTGTTTCAGATTTCCATTGGAAGTGCCATCTTCCTATTGGAATCAAGGGGAAAGACACAGAACAAAGGAAAGCCTGGCAATCAATTTGACTGTCATGCTAATGAGAGCGTTACAGTCTCTTGCTGCCGATCGTCATCTGTCTCTTCATGCAATGAAAATGTGCTCATGTCGATCAGGCCCTCCCGAAGCTCATAGTCTGGCATAGTGGCCGGGAAGCTGCAATCATAACTTCAAGGGGAGAAGGGAGATTCAGTTCAGATTGAAAGTTTGAGATCAAGAAAGAATAAAATGATGTAGACATGTCCCCTCATGTGACAGTGTCACATGAGCTGGGACATGTTTATGAATTGTGTAAAAAAAAAAAAAAAAATTTATTTAATAAAACCTTCAGGAAGCCTTATCCCGCGCCCGTGGATGAGGTTTCCTGAAAAACGCGAAGGCCGCTTGGGCTCTTCGCCTGCCCCCGCCACCCCCACCCCCCCTCCGCCAACCTTAAGGTTGGACGGGCAGCCCTGTCAATTACCTAAATTAGTCTCCTAATGGCCTTAACAGGCCTTTGACAGTTCGGCGGGCGCGCAGCCAACTCTGTCGCTCGCCTGCCGAACGAAAGATCGGAATGGCGCGGGGTGACGTCAGGACGCACGGCCGATGTCACCGCGCGTCATTATACACGTGGGCATGTCGGGCCCCGCCCCCGCTCGCCGACGTGAAAACTCTCCCCCAAATGTTTGCGTCTCACACATCATTCAACCATGTCTCACTTACATGCCATGATTTGTTTGACAGAACAGTTTCCTTTATTTTTAAGTCCGGTGCTGTTTCTCCATGATATCGCATGAATCCAGAGGACTAGTTGTCTAAGGGGTTAAAATATAATAGGGGTTTCCTATGTCTCAGTACACAACCTCGAGTCGTACAGGATTTGATAGAGAGAAGCTATTTCCTCCAGTGCAGGAAGTCCAGAACAAGGGAGCATAAACCTTAACACTACAGCCAGACCACTTAAGGATGGTGTCAGGAAGCAGTTCTCCACACAAAGGGTAGTGGGAAACTGGGACTCTCTCCCTCAAAAGGCTGGTGGGGAATTAACTGGAAGTTTCAAACCTGATAGGTTTTTAAGGAAATGCTATTAAGGATCACGGAACCAAGGCAGGTAGATGGAGTTGAGATACCGATCAGCGATGACATAATTCAGGCTTGGCCAACCTTTTTGCGTAGGGGGGCGGGGGGTGGGGGGTGGGGGGGGGGGGGGCACATTTCAATTTTTTTCTCTTTTAGGGGGCCGATAAGCAAATTTTGGAAAGCTAGGGAAGGTTTTTTTAAAATTTTAATGAAGGAAAGAAAACAATTTTTAAGACATGTCCCCTCATGCGACAGTGTCACATGAGCTGGGACATGTCCATGAATTTTATTGAAAATTTCTATCAACGTTTTAAAACCTTCATGAAGCCTCATCTCGCCCCTGGATGAGGTTCCATGATTAATGCGAAGGCCGCCTGGGCTCTTCGCCTGCCCCCGCCCCCGGTTGGGTTGGATGGGCAGCCCTGTCAAGTGCCTCAATTAGTTGATTAATGGCCTTAATTGGCCTTTGACAGTTCAGCGGGCGCGCAGCTGACTCTGGTCCGCGTCCGTCGAACTGAAGATCAGAATGATGCGCGGTGATGTCGGGATGCACACCCGATCTCTCTGCGCACCATCTTACGCAGGCCCCGCTCGTTGACCCAAAGATTCTGGCCATAAGGTTTGGCAGAACATGAAACACAAATTTTTTTTTAAAATGTTGAGTTAAGGAAAAAAACAAAAACAGAAAATGCTGGGAAAACTCGGCAGGACTGGCAGCATTTGTGGAGGGAGGAACAGAGTTAACATTTCGAGTCTGTACGATTCTTCTTCAGAGCTAAAGAGAGGTAGGAATAGTCCAATGTTCCAGTGAAGCCCAACGCACACACACACACACACTCTCTTCTGTCTCTCACACACACATTCACACACACACACACACTCTGCTCTGTCTCTCACACACGCTCACACACACACACACTCTCCTCTGTCTCTCACACACACTCACACATACACACACACTCTCCTCTGTCCCTCACACACACACACACTCTCCTCTGTCTCTCACATTCACACACTCACACACACACACACACTCTCCTCTGTCTCTCACACACACACACACTCACACACACACACTCTCCTCTGTCTCACACACACACACTCACACACACACACTCTCCTTACACTCTCCCCTCACACTCACACACACACACTCTCCTCTGTCTCTCTCACACACACACACACACACACTCTCCTCTGTCTCTCACACACACACTCACACACACTCACCTCTGTCTCTCTCACATACACATTCACATTCACACACTCACACTCTCCCCTCACACTCACACACATGCTCCCCTCTCACAGACTCACACACACACCCTCCCCTCTCACACACTCACACTCACACACTCCCCTCTCACTGACACACACACACCCTCCCCTCTCACACACTCACACTCACACCCTCCCCTCTCACACACTCACACACACATGCTCCCCTCTCACAGACACGTTCACATTCTGGTGGGCCCCGCTCTCACTCCAGGCCCCCAGGCCCCCGACTCTCACCTCGTGCCCTCCTGGGCTCCACTCTTGCCTTGAGCCGCCCTGGCTTCGTCTCAGGCCCTGGCCCCATCTCAGGCTCCACAGTCTTCCACCCCGCCCTGGCCCCGGGCCCTGGGCCCCTTCAGCCTCACCCCTGCGTTTACCGCCGTGCTCCGAGCTCTGGAGGCAGAGAACTGAAATTGAAAAACTTACCTTTCCACGGCTTGCTGCTCGTCCAATCACAGACTGGCTTCTCCCTGCATTTGCTGCTGATAGGACGAGCAGCAAGGAGCATTTTTCCAATCTGAGTCTATTCAATAGACTCTAATTTATGTCCAGCGATGTCTGGTGGGCCGCATCCAGAAGGGTCGCAGACCACAGTCCGGCCTGTGGGTCACCGGCTGGACAAGCCTTATGTTATTGAATGACAGAACAGCCTCAGCGGGCTGAATGGCCCACTCCTGTTTGTGTCTGAGAAAAATCCCAACCTTGATCCAAAATCATGCGCTGAGTAAGGTTGAAGACCTCAGCTGAAAGTGGGTGTGCTTCTGGGCCATCTGCTCTGTCAGATGGAGGTAAATGATCCTCTGGCACTATTTTGAAGAAGAGAAGGACCTCTAACCCTGATGTTCTGGTCAATACTTATCCCCTAATCAACATCGCAAAAACACATTGGCCCATAACCTTTGTGGTAATCTCAGGTGCAATATACCTTTAAGAGAATGTGAGCAGGTTGACCACGTGACTGTATTACCCAATGGCTGTGTAGCGCGGGCCACAATGTTAATCAGTAGTTTAGAATAGGGTCTGGTTGGAGAAGCACACATTTGGAATAATTTTCCCCCCGTCGGAGGAGGGGAAGTGCAGGAGCGAGTGCGTGCAGGCGCACCTCCAATTGGCACCCCCCCATTGGGGGCTCGCCGCCATTTTATGTGGGCGGGCCAATGAAGGCCTGCCCAGCGTGATGCGTGCCAGGAAGCACTATGCGCTCCCTGTGAGGGTGGGGGTGATCCCCTAAGCTTGGAGTGCAGTCTTTCACGCATGCGCAGGAAAGAGCGCACTCATCTCCCTGAGGCTAAGTGCAGCCTCAGGGAGATCGGCTCCACATTCAAAAATAGTCAATCACAAACACGAGCTGGGACATGTCCATCGCTTTTATTCAAACTTTTATTAAATTTTTAAAAACCTTCATGAAACCGCATCCCGCCCATGGATGAGGTTTGATGCTTTTTCTGAAGCCCGCCAGGGCTCCCGGCCTGCCCGCCAACCTTAAGGTTGGATGGGCAGGTCCATTAACTACTTGAATTACTTTTTAAATGGCCCCGAAAGGCCATTGACAGGTCGGTGGGCGCACAGCTGATTCGGCTGCGCCCCCGCTGACCTGAAAATGGAAATGACGCGGGGTGATGTCGGGAGTTCCGCCTGACATCATCCCGCGTCATTTCACACGTCGGCAAGCGGGCCCCGCCTCCCGCTCGCCGACCTCAATATCCTGGCCATCGTGTTAGTTAGTGCTCTGTTACTTGGGTAAATAAACAGCTTGTGCTTCACCTTACACTGGTCTGTGCGTCTGCAGTATGTTGTTTACCAACTCCCTCTCCGGTAGATAGGTGTGTAACCGTGTTCACTGAGCAAAGGAACAGAAGGAACACGGTAACCTCTGAGCTCTGGTGCGTTGTATGGGGAGGTGCAGGGGGGTGTGTACCACAAAGATGTGCTGGAGGACACCCCCTGGAGGTTCTCGAGTAAGGATTGCACGGTCATTTTCTGGAAAGTTCAGATTTCCTTTGGGCACTTGCCCAGCATTGAGAACCATCCAAAGTTTGAAAACGCAAACTTCCGATGGTTCTGACTGTCTTACAGGAATAGCTACTCAGGAAAAGTTAGAAGAATTAAAACCACTTCTAACTTCTGGGTAAATATAATACTGACTCCACACAGGACTATCCCCACCCCATGGGGCATACTGACTACACCCCACACCTCCCACTAAATCTCCCCCCACCGCCGACTGCCTCCCTGATGCACCTCCAACTACCCCCTGAACCCCCCACAGGACCCACCAACTGCCTCTCCTCCCCACAATTACCCAGCCCGACTATCTACCAACTGCCCTCCCTACATCCCAACTACGCCCTCCAACAACATTCCCCTGACTACACACCCACCCAACTACACCAGCCTCCGACTAATCCACCCACGGTGGTTGACAGGGCCCTCAACCATGTCCGGCCAATCTCCCGCGCATCTGCCTTCACACCTTCCTCTCCCTCCCAGAAACATGATAGGGTCCCCCTTGTCCTCACTTATCACCCCACCAGCCTCCGCATTCAAAGGATCATCCTCCACCATTTCCGCCAACTCCAGCATGATGCCACCACCAAACACATCTTCCCTTCACCCCCCCTGGCGGCATTCTGCAGGGATCGTTCCCTCCGGGACACCCTGGTCCACTCCTCCATCACCCCCTACACCTCAACCCCCTCCCATGGCACCTTCCCATGCAAACACAGAAGATGCAACACCTGCCCCTTCACTTCCCCTCTCCTCATCATCCAAGGGCCCAAACACTCCTTTCAAGTGAAGCAGCATTTCACTTGCACTTCCCTCAATTTAGTCTACTGCATTCGTTGCTCCCAATGCGGTTTCCTCTACATTGGAGAGACCAAACGCAGACTGGGTGACCGCTTTGCGGAACACCTTCGGTCTGTCCGCAAGCATGACCCAGACCTCCCTGTCACTTGCCATTTCAACACTCCACCCTGCTCACTCCACCCTGTTCTCTTGCCCACATGTCTGTCCTTGGCTTGCTGCATTGTTCCAGTGAAGCTCAACGCAAACTGGAGGAACAACACCTCATCTTCCGACTAGGCACTTTACAGCCTTCCGGACTGAATACTGAGTTCAACAACTTTAGATCATGAACTCTCTCCTCCATCCCCACCCCCTTTCCAATCCCCCCTTTTTTTTCCAATAATTTATATAGATTTCTCTTTTCCCACCTATTTCCCTTATTTTTAAATGTATTTCCATCCATTGTTTTATCTCTACCTTTTAGCCTTTTTCGATTCCTTCACCGCACCCCACCCCCACTAGGGCTATCTGTACCTTGCTTGTCCTGCTTTCTACATTAATTAGCACATTCCTTAGATAATATCACCACCTTCAACACCTCTTTGTCCTTTTGTCTGTGACATCTTTTGGTTATCTCCACCTATCACTGGCCCTCTATCCAGCTCTACTTGTCCCACCCCCCACTTAAACCAGCTTATATTTCACCTCTCTTCTACTTTTACTTAGTTCTGTTGAAGGGTCATTCGGACTCAAAACGTTAACTGTGTTCCTCTCCGCAGATGCTGCCAGACCTGCTGAGTTTTTCCAGGTATTTTTGTATTTTTGTTTTTGTTTTGGATTTCCAGCATCCGCAGTTTTTTGCTTTTATCCGACTAATCCTTCCCTGGACCACGCCCACCCCTGACTACACCCACCCCTGACTACGCCCCACCCTGACTACATCAGCCTGCACCATATGCCCTGACTATAATCCACCAACTACATCCCCTAAACTACAGTCCCCACCTCCAGACTATGCCTCCTTCAACTGCAACCCCCAGCTACAACCAACCTGACTAAACTGACCCCGACTACAACTCCCTGACTATGCCCCACCCCCTGAATGCCCCTCCCCCAACTACCACCTCCACCGCCCCCCCACTAACTAACATCCCCCTCACTGACCTCCCAAGCCTCCCCACTGATTACCTGATGCCCCCCACTGATAACCCCCACTGACCACACCCGTGACCACCCCCTGACTGCCTGCCCCTCCCCAGCCACCTGACCACCCAACCACACCCCCCACCCTTCTGGCTGACCATCTGACCCACCCTACACCCCACTTCCCCCAATTCTGTTGGCTCATTTTACGGCAGCTATTGCTGTAAAAAAGGAGACACGTCTTTCTTACCGCAGACTCAACAGAAGGCCTCGGGAACCCACTGCACTGCACTGGGTTCGACCCGTCCTGAATCGAACTCCTGTCACTTCACAGAAGGCTTGGGCCATTATCTGCTCATCTATCCCGTTGCTGCTTGTGGGAATTTGCTGCCACATTACAACAGTGACTATACTTCAAAAGTACCCGATTGGGTTTAAAGCGCTTTGGGATGTCCTCAGGCTGTGAAAGGCACTATATAAATGCAAACATTTGTTTCTTTCAGGAGATGGGCAGGGTAGAAAATAATGTGAAATTGAAAATTGAAGAGCTCCAGGCTATCAGGCTACCCTTCCATTTTGACACCTGGGCTTGGGATCCACTTGAGACTGATGGAATGGAAATCTCTGTTTCTCACATTTGCAATATGTATTCAACCTGCACATGTACATTGGCTCGATGTTTGGTATGTGGTGAATGTGTCGTTGGGCATAAAATGGGTGCAACACTGAAATTTAGCAGCGGGAGGGCCTGTGTCCAATCGATGCACGCATTCGGGCTGCTACAAAATTCACTGGGAACTCATTTTCCAAGCTTCCCAGGCACCTCTGTAAAGGAGGCACTTGTTCCCTCGCTTTTGTTAATGAGAGGTCCAGTGACTCTTTGAGGAGTCCTTTGGGAAATTTGTTTCCAATGTGGGGGAGCAGAGGTTTGAACACGCTTCCCTCAATCTTCTTCAATGGCCTGAACCTGAGCCAGTCTCCAGCCCATTTTCTTTAGCGAGTATCGCAAGGATAACGGAAGAGAGTGATGGATTCGGGAGTTGTTGTGAGACAGTTAAAGGCGGTGACTGGAAGCGTGGACATGTTTAGCATTTTTGGAAAAAGATGGATGAACTATCTGTGGCTCGGTTTCCTTCAGCATCCACATATCTTTCGCATACATGGTGAAAACTATTCCCGGGTTTTCCATATATCTTCTCCTGTATCCTATCCAATTTAATCCACTCTTATTAATGCAGAGCAGTGAATCGACATCAGCCACTCAGACATTGCTTTTTTTATATGTAGACATTGCAAGTGCTTGGATTCCCTTCTGTTAATTTTAATGGAAAACAAAGAGAATGGGGTCCAGTGGGGAGATCAAAAGGTCATTGTTCTTAAAGTTCAAAACTGCTCAGCTGCTCATTTTAATGGTACATTGATGCAGCATTCGCACAGGGATTTAGCACCTCCACTGATGAGTTTGTAGATTGTGTTGTTTGGATTGTTGCAGTTCATTGAGCTGTTTACATATGTATTTATTCAGATATTGCTGTATAAACATTACTAATTGTTGGTTGTGGATTTGTAAACATTTACAGACAGCTGCAGCAGTATTACTCCTGCCATTTAGCATTGATGTGTGAGATTTGCAGTCATTAAGTGCAGTGGTTGGAAGGATATTCATCGTAGACCTTGTGTCAAATTGTCTTTCATGGACCTTTTGGAGCACAGCTTTATTTGTCTGACTGCACAATCCTTCTTCAATTGAAATATCAATTTTAAAAACTGACCGGCGAGTTCACAACTGCAGTATGAGTGTAGAGGAAGAGTTAATCAATGGAAAGCTTATTCTGGTGAATGAGAGGTAGTTGACGTTGTATTGGAAAATGAAGAACTTTCTCAACAGAGACAGGATTGGCTTTTCCTTGCATATCACAGGGGAGTTGGTGGAATGGATAAATCAAGTCCTTAGGAACATCAGTAGCTGCTTCTACATTTTGATTAAGTGAAATGTCCTTCATGTAGCAGTTTCTCACAAGTTGAGACACATGGGTAAGAAGAACTCTGTTTGAAATCATGCTCTGATTTGGCAAAGGGTCCAGATTTGTTTGCTTTGCATTATTTATGTTATCTATCCCATGATAGTAAAAATGAATTCTGATGTTTCATTATATTCTTTCATTTGTATAAATAAATACTTAGTTGGGTTAGCCTGTTTAGGCTCATATCTGTGTTTGATGTGCCACCTTACCAAGTTATCGTGGAGCACATGTATCATGCCAGATGTTGTTTACCCAATGTGTAAATTGCCTAGCCTCAATTTGCTTTTCACAACCACAACCTTAAAATCAGGCTTGTCTGACATTTGAACCTGATAGCTCTTTATTAAAAGCAAGAATGATTATCCTAATCCAAAGAACCACCACTTAGTGGTAACAGATTATACATTGTAGAATCTAGAAGGCATTATCCTTCTAACATTACTGCTAAATAAGCCTGCTTGCATTTCGATCAGGCTTTACTACATCTAAACTCATAAAGGGCTTCCTACAATGAGTGATGTGGAGATGTTATGTAGGCAGAGATATAGCTTAATTGACACAGGAGATTAGATTGAGGAGTTCAAGCAATATCTTTTATTTCTGCCTATGGCACTCCGATGTAATGTTTGGGGGTTACCTTATGAAGAAAAATTGGGCAGGCTGGGCCTATATCCATTGGAGTTTAGAAGAATGAGAGGTGACCTGATTGAAACATACAAGATTCTGAGGGGAGTTGACAGGGTGGATGCTGAAAGGATGTTTCCCCTTGTGGGAAAGACTAGAACTAGGGGACACCGTTTAAAAATGAGGGGTCGCACATTTAAGACAGAGATGAGGAGATTTTATTTCTCTCAGAGGGTTGTGAGTCTTTGGAACTCTCTTCCCCAGAGAGCGGGGGCTGCAAGGCCATTGAATATTTTTAAGCCAGAGGAAGATAAATTCTTGACTAACAAAAGAGTCAAAGGTTATCAGAAGGAGGCAGGAATGTGGATTTGAGGCCACGATCAGATCAGCCGGCTCCAGAGGGCCAAATGGCCTACTCCTGTTCCTAATTCTTATGTTCATATGCTGAGGGAGTGCTGCACTGTCGAAGGTGCCATCTTTCAGGTGATTCGTGAGAACAAGTCCTTGTAAAGAATCCCATGACACTCTGTTGGAGAAGGGCAGGGACTTTCTCTCCACGGTCCTAGCCAATAGTTATCCCTTGACCAACATGACTAAAATGAACTATCTGGTCATTATCCCATGTGTGCTTGCTGAGTGCAAAATGGCTGCTGCTTTGCCTAGATTACAACAATGACTATGTTTTAAAAGAATTTTATTGGCTGTGAAGCACTTTGGTACATCCTGAGGCCATGAACGTTGCTATATGAATGAAAATCTGTGGTGTCATGTCAGCCTGGAGAGCTTTGTTTAGACTAAGAAACAGATTGTTCATAAATAATGAAAAGTACTGAAAAATTAATGCTTTGCTAAACCATGACTTGAAGGAACTAATTCAAAATCTTAATTTGGAATTCATATAAAGGCAAAGCAGCACAGAAAACAAAATCTTTACCATCACAAACTGTAAGTCAATGGCACATCCCTTTCTGCACTGCAACCTTAATTATAGATTATTAACTGGTTCAATATTTTTTTGGTGTGAATACAGATAAAAAAGTGGCAGAAACAGACAGTTTTGTGATGGGGATAAAAAATATTAAAGAGAATGTACATAGTTCTCTGCAGTAATGTGTTCCCAACCACTGCTTGTCCTGGGCAATAACAATTTGCATTTATATCATACTTTTTTTGTAGTAAAATATCTCAGATGCTTCCCAGGAGGAGTATTGTCAAACAAAATTTGACACTTGAGTCCTGTAAGGAGATGTTAGGGCAGGTGACCAAAGGATGTGCTATCAAAGGAGTCTCTTAAATGGGGAGATAATGGGCAGAGAAGTTCAGGGATGGAATTCCAGATTTTCGGGCCCAGACTACTGAACGCACAGCTGTCAAGGGTGGAGTGATGAAAACCAGAGGTAGGTAAAAGGCCAGAATTGGAGGAGCCCAGAGATCTTAGAGAGTTGTAGGGCTGGAGATGGAGCATAGGAACAGGAATAGGCCATTCAGCTTTGCAAGCTTGCTTCAACATTCTGTTTGATATGACTGGCCTGAATATTAACCTCACCTGCCAGACTTGGTTCCATGACCTTTAATACTCTTGTCGAACAAAAATCCATCAATCTCAGTTTTGAAATTTTCAAATTTCCCCCAGCCTCAACAACTTTTTGGGGAGAGCATTCTCGATGTCCACTGCCCTCTGTGTGAAGAAATGGCTCCTAACCTCATTCCTGAATGGCTTAGCTCTAATGTTAAAAAGATTGGGGCTTATACAGCACTTTCCGTGACCTCTAGCTGTCTCAAAGCACTTTATAGCCAATGAAGTACTTTTGAAGTGTAGTCACTGTTGTAAAGTAAGAAACAAAGCAGCCAATTTACACGCAGGGATTTCCCACAAACAACAATGTGATAATCAGCAGGAAATCTGTTCCTTTGTGATGTTGATTGATTAATATTGGCAAGGACTCCACAGCTCTGAGGAAGAGTCACATGGACTTGAAACGTTAGCTCTGTTTCTCTCTCCACAGATGCTGCCAGACCTGCTGAGTTTTTCCAGCATTTTCTGTTTCTATTTCAGATTTCCAGCATCCACAGCATTTTGCTATTACATCAGGAATAGCTCACCTGCTCTTCTTCTAAGTAGCACCATGGGCTTTTTCACATCTATCTGAGAGGGCAGGGAGGGCTTCAGTTTAACTTCTAATTGAAAGACCATCTTCTCAGTACTGCAATGGAATGTTAGCCAAGACTTTTGTGCTCAAGTCCTGGTGTGGGACTCAAACCCACAACCTTTTGACTCAGAGACATGAGACTGGACTCCCCCGCTCCAGAGGAAATAGTCTCTCTGTGTCGACCTTCTCAACTCCTTTCATCACCTTAAGTGCATCAGTTAGATCACCCTGAATCTTGTATATTCAAGGGAATACCAGCCTAGCATATGCAGTCTGACCTCATAATTTAATCTTTTTAGCCCAGGGATCATTCTGGTGAACTTGCACTGCATCCCCCTCCAAAGCCAGTATATCCTCTCTGAGATAGTGTCCAGAGCTGATTGCAGTACTTCAGATGGGGTCTAACTAGCGTTTTGCATGACTGTCACATAACTTCCACCCCTTTGTATTCCAATCCTCTTGAGATAGAGGCCAACATTCCAATAACCTTTTTAATTAACTTTTGTCCCTGTCCTCTAGCTTTTAGTGATTTCTGCACTTGGACATCTAAATCTCTCTGCCCGTTCACAGTTCTTCCATTCCCAACATGCTCTGATCTATGTTTCTTGGGTTCGAATAGGATGACCTACATCTGCCACAGTTTTGCTCCCTCACTTAATCTATTAGTGACCCTTTCCAACTTTCTGTTCCCATCAGCACTATTTACTGTGCCGCTTAATTTAGTGTCAGCAGTAAACTTAAATATACCGCTCTCTAGTCTTTCATCCAACTCGTTTATAAATATAGTGAAAAGCTAAGGCCCTGGAGGACAGATCCCCGGGGACACAACTAATCACATCCTGCTTTTGAGCACTTATCCCAACCCTCCGTCTCCTACCTCCTAACCACTTCCCTATCCAAGCCAATAGGTGCCTCCAGTTCCAGGCGCCTTCATTTTTGTTAATTCTATCTTGTGTGGAATCTTACTGAATGCCTTCTGGAAGTCTATGTAGGTAGCACCCATGGACATTCCCTTATCCAGATGTTCGTTACCTTCTCAAAACATTCAACTAGGTTTGTTAGACATGTCTTGCCCTTTACAAATCCATGCAGGCTCTCTCTGATCAGTTTGTATCTATCTAAATGCTCAGTCATTCTGTCCCTAACAACAAGGTTCTGGTAATTTGCCCACAGGAGACAGTCAACCAATGGGTCCATCATTTCCTAGCTTAGCTCCCCTCCCCTGCTTAAGTATGTCAGGCAAATCGCGTTGACATTTGCCAGTGCCATAGGCGTCACTTAAAAAGGTGCCACTTGCAGCATATTAACTGCACCAACTATTTTGGACAGTTCAATGGTTTCCTCTCACCTCATTAATCAATTTACTGACATAAAAAGCTCTGCTGATTTCAGGCAAAGTTTGGTCTTCAAGAAGACTCAATCAACTGCTTGCACCTCAATGAACTCCAATTATCTTAGTGATGTGTCTGTGTGTAAATGGTAAGCTAACTGTTCAGTTTCCTCCCTCGTTTCTGTCATACTTCTAGAAGGTGGCAAATACCTTTTTATTCTATTGAAAAGTAGCCTAATTAACAGCAATGCAGGTTTCTAAGTGGGGACTCCAGCACTTCTACATCAAGCCTATAAAGTCATATGTTGATTACGTTCCATTTAGGTTTTTATCATCCATTAATCACATTAATGACACACCAAATCTTGCTGGATAAATAATAGAGAATTCGTGCCACACACTGTTATTAAGGTGTAAATCAGCCAGCACATTCAGGGGATGAAGAGAAATGCAGGTCAATGGTCTTAACTAAGGACACATGCAGTGAGAAGCCCCTCTCCAGCAGGATTTGGACCCACACAATTGCTAATCATGATAACTGCTGAAGACACGGGGAACCACAGGGGTCATGCAGAGCCCGACTGAGGGAATAACATAAGAGCCTATTTGCTAATCCCCTTTCTGCACTGACACTCAATACAATCTTCGCCATTTTATTACTGTAAGATTAATATTTGAGTGTGATATGTACTGAATAACAAGTTGTAAATTTAGGACTGTAATTAATTTACCTGAGTTGTGACAACAATATTTTCATAACCTTTGTCCAGTCAATTTGATGCTAAAACACAGAATAGCACTTTAGGGGAGGTGGTGGTGTAGTTGTATTGTTAATGGACCAGTATTCTAGTGACCTAGGGTAATGCTATGTGGACCTGGGTTCACATCCCACAGCAGATGGTGAAATTTGAACCTAGTAAAATCAAAAATTTAAAGTCTGATGATGATTGTCATAAAAACCCATCCTTTAAGTGAGGAAATCTGCTGTCCTTACCTGGTCTCACCTCCAGATCCACAGCAATGTGGTTGACTCTTAAGTGCCCCCTAAACAAGGGCAGTTAGGAATGGGCAATAAATGCTGGCCTAGCCTATGTCTCATGAATGAATAAAAAAAACAAGATTGTAGATGCATTGCTGCGACATGGCCCAATGTAATCTTCAACTGATAATAGCAAGTTTCAAAGGCCAAATGGACTTTCTTCACATTTTTCAAATGCTCGGGATCTTTACATTTCCTCAGATATTTATTGATGAATCCATTGTATCTTTTTTTATCTCATTTCTCTTCAAATGTAGGAAGTTTTGAAGTTTTGTTTATTTTCTTTCATGAGATGTGAGCGTTGCTGGCATCACTCATCCCTAATTGCTCTTGAGAATGTAATGATGAGCCGCCTTCTTGAACTGCTGCATCCATCTGGTGCACAACACTCATGGTGTTGTTAGGGATGGACTTCCAGGACTTTGATCTAGTGACAGTGATATAGAGCCAAGTCAGACTGAACTGTGGCTTGGATGGGTATTTGTGGGTGGTGTTCCTATGTTTCTGCTGTACTTATCTGTCTTGGTGGTAGAGGTAGCGAGTTTGGAAGGTGCTGGTGAAGGAGCTTTTTTGAGTTGACGCAGCACAGCTTCTATACAGTACACCCCTGCTGCCACTGTGTATCATTGGTGGAGACAGTGAATGTTTAACATGGTAGATGGGGTGCAGACCAAGTGGGTTACTTTGTCCTGAATGGTGTCGACCTTTCTGAAGGTGTTGGAACTGCACTTATCCAGGCAGATCAGGAACATATCAGGTAATTCATTGGAATGATTTCATAGATTCTTTAGCATTTGTTCCTCTTGCTTCGATGTTATTCCCAGGAAAATTATTGGATTGGCCATTTTTTCCAATCAATTTCAGTACATGCTGCATTACGCTAAAAAGAACACAATCTGAAGGAATACTGATCAATGAGACTGATCACCGATAACAACAATTTGCATTTATGTAGCGCCTTTACCATTGTAAAATATTCCCAGGTGCTTCACAGGACCAGTGTCAACCTCATTTGACCATCTTCCATTTTGAAACATAACAAAAAATGGGCAGCAGCCTCTAGTTTGACCTTGACTTTTTTTTTAAGTAAAACCACATAAAATGAAGGCAGTAAGCCTTCTTTCCATTATAATCTATCCATGCAGCCATAATCAATGGACCACAGAACTGGTAAAAAAAAATCTAGGCTGGAATTTTATGGGGCTTTTAGGGTGGGGCTTGGAGATGGGCAGGCTGGCGGAATGGTGTGTGGGGAGCCATCGGGTAACATGCCCCTGTTTTCTTGCTGTCCTGCCATGTTGCCAGCAGTCGGAAAGGTAACAGACAGCCTCCCTGCCCTGAGCTCACTTAAGCGGCCAATTAAAGACCTCTTCCCATCTCTGCTGGCATTTTACCAGTGGCATGGGCATGGTGCCCTCCGCCAAGTGGAGAGCTCGACAGGTTCAGCAGCCTTCCAGGGACCTCGGGAGGCGGGTGGGGGGGGTGCTGGGGGATGTCCTTTATGGGCACTCTTTGGCCCACAACAAGGCCCCCCTGTGGCAGTGGCCCCCCGACCAGGCAGCATTGGCATCGCCTGTCCTCAGTGACCCCCGTCGCCCTGCCACACACTCCCTGAGGCCTGCCTGATTGGCCTCGCACCTTCGGACTCCACTTACCCAGTTGTGAGGATGCATGCCCATCCATGCACCCTCCTCCTCCAGGTGCAGTTCCAGCAATGGCCACCACTCCCAGTAGCACTGCTGAGCTGCTGGTCTTCTGATTGGGCCAGCAGCTCTTAGGGGTGGGCTGCCATCCTTAATTGGACAACAGCCCCAGTGACAGCCATTTAACTGACTGCTGCCTATAAAATTCAGCACTGAGTCCTACCGAAGTGGTGTCTCCTCCCAGCTTCTGGCCGTCTGAAAAATCGCAGCCGTGATCACATTACCCTGAAGAAGTTGGTGATTAATATAATGATTTGTCACGACCACTCCACATCATTTGTGGTTGTATTTTGGAAAGGAGGATCAAGGTTGCAGAAATTGGAAGCTTGATTCCATCTTTCTTGAATGATGAGGTCCACAACTTGACAGCTCTTTGCTGAGCACAAACTGTCCTCCCAAATTTTGCTGCACAGTTGAAGAGCAGGAGGTTAAGGGTATAATTCATCCTGGGGACTGAAAGTTGAAAATGAAAAAGTAAATGGTCTTCGCTTTGTAAAACCTAGGCCAGAATTTTTGCCTAGCTCTCCGTCTTAGCAAAACTGGCAGTGGAGGTCTGCAGCTGGACTTCCCACCCCCAAACCCAGCTCTGCCGTTTTCACAGAGGGGGAATGGGACGGGTTCAATTTTGCACATCCATTGCTCATGGAAACAATTGCACATCTTAAAGTGCAGCTGACTCAGTCGGATCTAATTTTCTCCTGACAGCTCGCCAGGGGTGGGGTGGGATGTCCAAAACACAAGCTGTTGCACTTTAGACCTGGTAGGAGAAGATCTAAAGCTGCCAAGTTCTTTGGAGAGGTAGGATACCCATTTGGAAAGGAATATGGTCCCAGGACACCTTTGGGAGAGGTCAGGTGCCTTTTGGGAAAGATATGATGCCATTTGGGATTGTTAAAATTAGCCATGAATGTATGTAAAAAGTGCATAAACTTATTGGAACTGTGAAGATCATTGGAACTGTCAGGTGAGCTGTCAGGCGAGATGTCAAGTTATCAGAGCATTTAAATGCCCTGCCCTTTAAATATTTGGAAAAAAAACTCTGCAGTGTTCAAAAAAATCAGTGTTTGCTATTTCACTCTGTCTGTTGACATAAGCCTGGGGTTCATTATTACAGGATTAGTGCTGCATGACTAATGTCACAACCTATCATTAGCACAGTAGGGTTTCTGTCACTTCACAGTTTGATTGATAGCTCCAAGTGGTTATAAACCCATTGAACTGGGAGTATGAATATAAATGCTTATTTTCATAAGGGATTAAAGGGAGATAAATGTAGTGAATGGGTTTTTATCAATTACAACAATTTATCTTTGAAACAGTGAATTTATCAATAGATACTTAAGAGCTTTATTTGATCTCTGGTATAGGGGATATGAGGGGCCATGGAGGGTGGGTGGGGCGCTAGGCTGGCATGGAGGGTATGAGCAGTCATCGGGGATGACTTGGGGCAGGTGGCATAGGTTGGTATGGATGGGACATGGGGAGTGTGGGTGGTGGGTGAGGGCATGAGGGCTGTTTTTTGTTTTATTGCTTTTTTCATAACTTAGACAAAGTGCTGGTGCACTGAGGCCAACCTTTTGCCCCGCTGACCTCTGTATCCGGCAGGCCTGCACTCTTCCCAAGGCGCCTGCCATGGCTCCCATCTTCACCCTCCCCCCTGCCACCTGGAATGAAAATCTGGCCATCTAGCGCACTTTTTTCAGGTTGGATTTGCTTGGTTGAGAACTGCCCTAACTGTGTGCTCCAGACCCGGGAGCGGACATTCAGGCCTTCCTGTGTGATTTTTCCTTCTGAAGTAAATCCAGGTCCTAGAATATGATCAGCCTCAATTATTCATCAATAAACATGCACATATTTGTCATTCATCTCATTACATTGAATGTACAGTACAGAAACAGCCCATTCCGGTTAACTAGTCCATGCCTGTACTTCTGCTTTATACGAGTGTGAATATAGCTTTGCATCATTAGTACGAAGCAGATGATAGTTAACATCTGCTTTGTCGGTGACTGTTAGTGCAAGGACTGGCCATAAATCGGGACAACACCTGAATGTTACTAATCATAAGAAAAGGGCCTGATGCCTTTGTGGCTTGAGTTAAAATCCAGCCTGGACTGAAGGGATAAAAGTGTCTTCCTCCAGTAAGGCCCAAGGAGGTTGTGTGAGAAGTGCTTGTGGAATTGCAAACCAGTTACGTGTGGACAAATACCCATGAGATACACCGCTCCCCTTGAATTGGCACTTTAGGCTAGTTTCTCAGGCCCATTGGGAGGAGGAATAGGAGCTCAGGAGCCCGATGACGCTGGAGCCAGCCAGTGTTTCCTGATGCCGTACCTAGTGATGACCGTTTTGGAGGAGGGAGCTTCTGGAAACATCAGGGTGGCCCACCCCCACATGACTGGGAGCTGATTAGGCTCGTTAAAAGGTTTGTTAAGCCCACAAATTCTGATCGGGCCTCCAGCTCTCCACACCATTGAGGCCAGTTTTAGTGCCTGGAGGCACAGGCTGGGAGGCCTTCCTTGCCTGCTGGGTGCGAAAGCAGCCACATTTTGCCTTGGAGAGGGGCTCGACCCCCCCCCCCACCACCACCCCCACACAGACCCACACAGCCCCACAATGGTGGTGGCCCGGCTGTAAGAAACATCCTTTATTTAAAGTTTTATAAAAAGTTGGAGAGAGCACGTTCCATTTTGAAGCACCCTCTTCGTTATTTACCTGCCATCAGAGCCTGCCACTCCTCTCAAACTGGAAGGCTTCTGATTGTCATTGTCCCTCCAGCTT
Source organism: Cetorhinus maximus (assembly GCF_964194155.1). NCBI lineage: Eukaryota > Metazoa > Chordata > Chondrichthyes > Lamniformes > Cetorhinidae > Cetorhinus > Cetorhinus maximus. The sequence goes on from NC_135890.1 coordinate 113,975,634, forward strand.
TGAGAGCCTGCCTGCCATCTTCAATTGTACAGGGAACCAGAAACTGAACTGGACTAGCCATATAAATACTGTGGCTACAAGAGCAGGTCAGAGGCTAGGAATCATGTGACGAGTAACTCACCTTCTGACTCCCCAAAGCCTGTCCACCATCTACAAGGCATAAGTCAGGAGTGTGATGGAATACTCCCCACTTGCCTGGATGAGTGCAGCTCTCACAACTTTCAAGAAGTTTGACACCATCCAGGACAAAGCAGCCCGCTTGATTGGCACCACATCCGCAAACATTCACTCCCTCCACCGCCGACCCACAGTAGCAGCAGTGTGTGTACCATCTACAAGGTGCGCTGTAGGAATTCACCAAGGCTCCTTAGACTGCACCTTCCAAACCCACAACCACTACCATCTAGAAAGACAAGGGCAGCAGATAGATGGAGCACCACCACCTGGAATTTCCCCTCCAAGTCACTCACCACCCTGACTTGGAAATATATCGCCGTTCCTTCACTGTCGCTGGGTCAAAATCCTGGAACTCCCTCCCTAACAGCACTGTGGGTGTACCTACACCATACGGACTGCAGCGGTTCAAGAAGGCAGCTCACCACCATCTTCTCGAGGGCAACCAGGGATGGGCAATAAATGCTGGCCCAGCCAGCGAAGCCCACATCCAGTGAATGAATTTTTAAAAAAACCTGACTCCGTGGCAATTGAGGGGACCGCTCCATGAAAATGTCAGTAAGTGACTTAACCTATGGGGGTAGATTTGGGGCCTGGAAACAGTCCCGACTTCTGTTTCCACCCACGCATGGAAAACCCAGCCCTTTGGGAATGAAACTCTGCTCCTGGCACATTGGCAGAACCGGCCGTGTTTTGACAGGGACATTGCATATTAATGGCACTTAGAGGGGACTTCCAAAGATTGCCCACCCTGTCCTCACTTGAAAGCATAAGCTTCATGTACTGGGAGGGTAGAGGTTGGCATTTCCTGGGCAGGAGCAAAGAAGTGTGCCGGTGTGGCTTCTGAACTTTGGCTCCGACATTTCGTGTTGGCACTGAGCATTTCATGAGTAATGGGTATTTTCCGCCACATTTTGTCTTGGGTCTGTTTGACTGGGTGAGGCACTTGTCGTGTGATGAAATCTCTCGGGAGACAAACCTCAGAAAAGGCAGGGAAAAATTAACGGAGAAAGCCAAGGCTAGTACAGGGATGATGTGCAAGAATGGCCTCATTTTGTGCTGAGATTTCTATGATTCCATTGACAAATGAGACAGAAGTTTGATCAGCCAGATTTCAGCTTCACATAATACCTCAACTTTAGTGTCCTCACCTACTCCCGTATCCCCAGATTCACTTAGTGACCAAAAACATCTATCAGTCTCAGTTTGGTACATACTCAATGACTGAGCACTCACAGCTCTCTGAATTAGAAAATTCAAAGGATTTTCAACCCTCTGATTGAAGAACATTCCCATCTTCTGAGTCCGAAATGGCTGACTATGAGCACTCGTTGTAGACTCTCCAGCCAGAGGAAATAGCCTTTCAAGCATCTACTCTTTAAGAAGAAGCAATCAACAGCATATACAGCGAATTATATTTATGTGTCATATACTTAGTTTCAACTTTTAAAAATTATGTTCCTTTGTTTTTTGTCAAATGCACATTGAAAATTAGACATGGCACTTAAGTGTTGGGGAAAGTGTTGATTGACATAACTGTGGGTTTATAGTGCAGCTCTCTGAGAGAAAGACAACTCTTCTACCATCAATTTGTGTATACCAATTATTTCTGCATGAATATTCTTCCATATATTGAGAACTCCAATCAAATGCACAGGGAGCTCCAACATAGCATTTCATCTGGATGTAAATTAGCACAGGAAGAGCACAAATCCATTTTTTAATCAGTGTCCAAATGACTAGAAGTGCAAACTCTTTATCATTCCCTCCCTGCCTTGTGTAAATATAAGCGCTCTAATTGATTCATGTTTACTGTTTCTTCAATGTCGACATAAATTATTCCTTCTTTGAAGGAAGCGAAAAAGGTCAGTAGAACTGGCAAAAGAGGCAGATGGGAGATGAGGAGAATTTTCTTAACACGGCGCATTGCTATCACCGGGAATGCACTGCTTGAAAGGGTCAATAACCAACATCAAAAAGGAGTGGGATATATACTTGAAATGAAAATACTCGCAGAGCCTTGGCAAAAGAGCAGGGAGAGTGCGATAATTGGAGCTGACACAGGCACAATGGGCTGAATGGCCTCTTTCAGTGCTGTATGATTCTATGATTTTGATGTCAGTTTAAAGGAAAATTATGGTTACTTCTGTGTGCAAAGACAAGGGCAGGACTTTCGTTCCAATATGGGGGCAGGAATGGAGGTGGGGAGGCATAGGTTTTCCACCACTGTCCCAACTGCTGCCTATTTTCCCGGAGACCGGATCAAGCGAGGAATAGATACCTGCCCACAAGCAGCAGGTAGCTTGTCAAGGCAGTTAAAAAGCTATTAAGATCCCGATAACTTTTCGAAAAGAAAGGAATCCCCATAATGCCAATGGAAAGAAACCGCTTGACATATGATTTCACTTTTTAAAAACCTTTACTGCAGCAAACCAACTAAACTAACATACTTCAAACATTAACTAACAGGCAAAGGATATTGCAAATAAAAAGGTAAATTTAACTTTAAATAGTCGATTCAACAGAGATAAACCTCACGTAGTTATATGCACTCGCATTACTTCCCACGCAAATAGGGCACCATGTGCAATCTCACAGCTTTTCCCACTCCGCCTTTGCTTTGTAAGATCTCTCACTTCCCATCCAATCGTTTTGGCCCTGAGGTCACTTGCAACAGCAGCCAGATTCCATCTGAAGCCCCTGGACATGTTTTCCACTGACAAGGTGCATGTCTATGAACCCTCTCTCATTTGGACAATGACAGTCCTGAGATACGGGATCCCCAAAGTCTCCCTTCTCTGAATCCTTTAAACAACCTGGCAGGCTCTGGCAACACTGAACTGGCAGCAATGGGTCTTGTCCAACCCACAATCCCTTGCCCTTCCTGTCCTCAGTGTTCTTGTTCTTTCTAATTGTATAACACACACAGTTAGATATAGCTCTTGGGGCGAAAGGGATCAAAGGATATGGGGAGAAAGCGGGAGCAGGCTATTGAGTTGGATGATTAGCCATGATTATAATGAATGGTGGAGCAGGCTCGAAGGGCCGAATGGCCTACTCCTGCTCCTAGTTTCTATGTTTCTATGTAACACAGCCTCTGCTCTATTCCCAGAGCCCTACTTCAACACTGGGATCTATTCTAAAACTGTCTAACAGAAAACTTTTCCATTCGGAGAGAACCTTGTTTGCTTTCTCCCATCCAAATTTCAGTGTGTTCTGCACTGCCAGACAGAAAATACGAACTGAAACTGAACCATACTGCAATTGGCTTTCTAATTACCATTTGCCTCTTAGCTGTTCATCCCCATGGCATCCCCAGGTCACGTGGACATTTCTTGGAACCCAATAATGTCATAATCAGGAAACTAATTAGCCCTCTATCAGAATACTCCCAGTCCCCTTTAGCCTTTAAGGGACATCACACAAAATGAAAATGCATGCTTTCCGAAGCACTTGGATCATCACAAATCTAATTAAGACCATTAATCAGAGGCCGACTGGAATATTCCAGTCACCCTACGGGCCCCTTGTGGTGTTGGAAACATGGCAGATGCCTGAAGGTGGTCTCCCAGTGGCAGCACCGAATGCCTGTGCTTAAGGGTTACTTTGAGGCCCCTCCCCCCACAGCTGCCATACTTACCCGGCCATAGCTGCAGCCACAGGCTGCCTTGCCGCTACTTTTAAGCTCAAATATTTTAGAAGGGCTAAGAGGGCCCCACAAGATGGGGGGTGGGGGGGGGCGCCCTTTCTCTCCCTTACTTCAAACTGCAGGCTGCAGTTCCTTCAGTGCTGAAGAACCTCTTGGCAGCCCACCAACATTGAGATCCCGCCCACCCATCCTTGTTTGGACGGCGAGTGCGTCCTCTGGCCGCTAATTGGCCAATCCTGCAAAAAGCGCTGTGGGGGTTACTGCTCCTGACGTGGTGCAGGGTCAGGGGCCTGCTTTGACCTGGACCTGAATGGAAAATCCTGACCAAGGTCATTTTCACAGTGGGGACAGCAGGCTGGCGCTATCAGGTCAGCAGCCTGTCATAAGCCCCACCAAATTTCCCTTTCTATTAAAATGGTATATAACAGGCAGCGGATCCACTACTGTCTACATTCCATCCTCACTGAAACGGCAAGTTAGCTTCCGAATTTCCGAAACGTCAGATGTACCACGAAATCCGCTGTGCCGTGCTAGTGACACATAAAACTCTGACTCTAAGCTCTCTGAAGTTCACTGAGGAAAGAATGCTGAGATACCAAATAATAAAACAATGGCAACAGCTCTCCGATAATGTTAAACTGTAAGCCACATTTGGATGCTAGCATGTGATGAGAAACTTCATTTTTCCCTAAATGCAGAGTAACTCGGGAGCTGTCCGTGTCCTCCAGGTCTGTCTGTCCTGTTATTCCATTACCGAAAGCCAAAATTAGGCCTGCGGTAAAAGATATTTATTGTCTGCCAGCTTTCCCTCAAGTTAGATGGCAATGGGTTCAACCCCTATTCCAAGGATTGGAGCCAATTCTAGTGCAATACTGAAGGAGTGTTACACTGTAACAGGTGCTGTCTTTCATAAAGAATTGTTCAGTCAAAGTTGTGAAAGAGCCCATGTTGTTCCAAGCTGCCGAAATCCTCATTCATGCCTTCGCTACATCTAGACTTTACAATTCCACTCCTGGCTGTTCCGCTCTTTGTAAACTTGAGGTCCTCTAAAACCTTGCTGCCTCTGTCTTAACTTGCACCAAGTCCCATTCACCCTTGACCAACACTGGCTCCCAGTCAAGAAATTCTTAGCTTTAAAATTCTCATCCTTGTTCTCAGACCCCTCCATGGCCTCACCCTCCTCTATCCCTTTAATCTCCTCTAGCCCCACAACCCTCCAGGATAAGTGCGCTCCTCTAATTCCTGCCTCTTGAGCGTTGCTGATTTTAATTGCTCCATGGCCATGTCTTCAGCAGTTCCCTCCCTAAATCTCTCTCTTTCCTCCTGTAAGATGCACCTTAAAACTTGATCCTTTGACCACACTTTGGGCGTCTGCCCTAGAATCTTCTTACATGGCTCAATGTCATATTTTGCTTGACAACTCTTCTATGAAAAATCTTGGAACATTGTATTATGTTAAAGGTGCAATATAAGCACATCCTGCTGTTGTTGACCTCTCTCTTAAAAACTCATTTAGCTGCCTTTGTTCCATGTCCCTTGATACCCTGGCCTGACAAAAAATCTATCGATCTCAGTCTGGTTTTGCCCCCGTGCTTGCCTGCTGACTGGCCGAGAACTAAATGCCACTTGATCTTGAATCCCCCACCAGAAGAAATAGCTATTTGAATCTATCCTACTGAATCCTTTTTACGTTTTAAAGACCACTGCGCTCTCTGTGCACTTCCTCATTCTGTGCCCCTCGGTTACAGAGATTATGATTATGTTCAACAATGTATTACATCCTATGGCATGCTCCTAGAGGCATCAGTTCTTTAGTAGGTATAGTAGGATGCTGTGCCAGAGATGCCCTCTGGCATCTTGCCTAAGTGGCAATTATCTATGCGCAAGTAAAGACTGGAGTTTGTGAGCAAGGTTGAGCTGATGAATGCCTCTCTTTATAATGTTATTCGAAACCTTAATCTGATTCCACGGTTTCACTCGGTCTTGGTTTGCAGCTACATAGAGAAACAGGGAGCACGGGCTGAAAGCAGGGAAACTGAATCTTGCAAATTTAACTCCAAAACAGGACCTCCATCCATTGTGGGCAAGAAAGAAATTGCATTTATATAGCACCCCTTACAACCCAAGGACATCCCAAAATGCTTTGCCATCTGCTCATTTTCACTCTTTTATGATTACCTTATCAATTATATCTTTTATTTTTAGTGCTTTTACTACCCTCCTTTGAGCTCTTGAGTGGAATTGTCCTGTCCTGTTCGCGGCTGGAGTCATGGGGGGAGTGGGGGGGTGGGTGACAATTCGGCACGAGGGGCAGAAATCGGTTTTACGTTGGCGCGAAAGCACAGCAGGGTCATCTGATGGTGCCCAGACTGCGAATCCCATTGGAGGCCAGTGTGACCCTGATCTGCATCCCGCCAATGGGATGCAAAGTACAGCCCGACCGGAATTGTCCCCCGTCGCCAGATTGGCCATTACGCTGGCGAGAAAACACGCCGGCCCACAACACGTGTGGATAAGTGTGACGTGCAAAAGTCGGGACTCACCGTGAGGGCCTTGGTCAGAGCACGGACATCCGAGGCGCAGAAGATTCTGGAACCCTACAGCTACAGGGCCCTGGAGGAACACGTGCATTGCATGCTGGGTGGATTCTCATGGACTTGGCTCCACCATGAAGCAGCTCACGGAAGGGGGAAGGTCTCCGTTCATGCCTCCGGTCTGCTTTGGCCTTGGCCAAGGGCTGCTACAGATGATCAGCGAGGAAGGGGGGCGGTGGGGAGAGGAAGGTCCAGCTGTGAGCGGGATAGGAAGGTGTACCAGGGGGTTGTGGGAGAGGAAGGTCTAGGTTTGGCTAAGAGAGATAGGTGTACCGAGAGGGGTGAGGTTGGGAGTTGGGGTGGGGGGTGGGGATGTGGAAATGAAGGTGTTGGTGAGGGGGGTAAGGTTGGGAGGGGGGGAAGAGAGAGTACAGGGGGAGGAGGGTGTAACAGGGAAAATGTGGAAAGTGGGAATGAAGGTGTTAAGGTGGGAGAAAGGTGTAAGGGAGGGATTTCGGAGAGGGGAAGGAGTTTGGAGAAGGGAAGTTGTCCGGGGGGAGAAGGATATTTGAATGTGGGGAGGGGTTCAGATGGGGGAAGGTGTCCAGAGTTCAGAGGGAGATTGGAGGGGGGGAAGGTGTCTGCATGGAGGAGGGAGTAAGGGTGGAGGAGGGAGTAAGGGTGGGGGAGGGAAGGGTGGGTGGGGGGATGTCCAGGTGAACATGCAAGGGAAGGGTCTGTGGAGCCAATGACTGCCTCCTGGGGTACAGACTGAGGGTGGGTGTGGTAGGAGGGAATGGCGTGTGTGTGAGAGGGGTCAGAAGTAGCCAGTAGGGTGGGAGGGACAGGGTGCATTGGTACCGGTAGAAGGGATGGCAAGGGTGGTTGGTGGGAACTCGAGGCAGACACGCATTCTGGGGGTGGGAAGGACGAGGTCGGGGAAATCAGTGTGGATGGGGTGGGACTATCAGGAAAGTGGGGAACGTGAACGTTCACCTGGACATCTTGAAAAGACAAGGGTTCGGTATGGTAGGTGACGGTGGGGAGATGGAAGATGATGCCAGGGGAGCTGATAGAGGTGGAGGAAAAGACATGGATGACTGGGGGAGGGGAAAGGACAGGGGAGCTCATGATAAACCTGACAACTACCATTTCGCAGAAATGGAAAGTGAGCGGAGCCTCGTGTTGGACGGGCACAGGTGCTGCATGGGAGTGGGATCAGGGGGTGGGTGGAGATACAGGTCGGCTCAGATAGACAATGAAAAGAGAACCCCAGCAGGCAGCACTGAAAATACTCGGGACAGTGAGATGGGTGTGATGGATGAAGGCTCCGTGTGTGTGGGAGAGTGCTTGGCGAGGCTCCGAAAGGCTCTGCCACACACACACACTTTTCCCTCCAGAATCTCTTGTGGTCCGGCTGCATGCAGCTGAACTGCTAGTGGTGGGGGGATGGGGGATGCAGTGGAAGGACTCGCGAAGCCTGTAAATGAAGCTGAAAGACAACGTTACACATTATACAGTGAAAGTGAATATCTTTTCAGACTGTAAAGTGACAACATATGTTCACCCGTGCGACTGCTTGTGATCAGAATTTCTTAACATTTCTAGGCCTACCATTTCATCTAGGTGCTGCCCTGACATCCACAGCAGGGGTGGAGATAATTAATCTGGTTTCCAATCACACCCCCGTTAAGGCAACAGTAAAAACAAATAGTTTTAAACAGGCAAAGCAACACAATACCCTGGATGGTCGCATTCAAAATGAGTTTTCTCGGCTTTGGTTCCTGTAGACAGCAACTTGATGCACAGAGGCTGGAGGCTTTTCATACTTGTGTTAGATCTTAGAATGCCTTCTCCTCTTACACACAGCCTCATCTCCTTTATACAAGTTTTTCCCTTTTTAATGTAAATTCCATTGTTCTAATATGTCTTTGGAACTTTACCCCTCTCATAATACAAATCTTTTCTTAGTACTAATTTTATCAGTAACCTTTGGGAAAAATAAACACACTGTTTTGCTTGGCTTCTTCTGGCTAGGTGTAACATCTTACCATCTCTTTGAAATTCAAACTACCCTAATTTATCTATAACTGCAAATTTTTCTCACACCTCACATTCCACAAGTTAAGCTATGTTTACATATTTAGCATTTCAAACCTCGCTTCTTTTTGATAACTCAAAGCCTCCAGACCAGCTGTCTCTAATTCAATTAAATCCCCCCACACACACATACACACAGAGAAACTAATCCAAACTCCACTATTAACCCACTTTTACAATAAATCACAATAATATTATGAAAATTATTATATTTTCATGACACCATGCATGCACATGTGGGCACCACTTCATCAGAGAGCAGGCAGACGCACTCCTCCAACTCGCATGCCACTCTGTTGAGGGCTTCCAGCAGCTCTGCGTGATGTTTTCCCACATTCTGCTGACTCTCCACGATGAGCTGGAAGTCCAAAAACAGAGGCTCCGTCGTCTGACCTCACAGGAGCCCTTTCTCCAGCAGTCCTCCGAGTGCTGGGGTGCTTGGCTGAACCTGCTTCCTGCTGCGGCTTTGTGTCCGTGCAGTGACCAGCAGATTGTGAACCCGAGCTTTCTCGAGATCTAGGTCCCACCGAGGTGTGTGTCTCTGTGCTGATGGAGGGTGTGAATAATCACTCCTTATTTCCAGGCTCCTTATTCCCAGCTCTTCAATGGAGGAGGTGTCCTCTTGGCTGGAGGTGAGGATGTGGATGGAGCTGAGGGACTGGCTGGCTGAGGGTGTCAGTCTCTTGGCAGAGCTCCCTGTGAACCAAAGTAGAAATAATTAGTGCTTGGCAGCAGAGTCAAAAGCAGGAGAGAGACCACTTACAGTTGCATTGAGAAAGGGATGATGTGGTGCAGGATCCTTATGTGAGTGTGTGCCGCCGACCTCACTGTCGTTGCAGGCATGGTCCACGTCCTCAGCAGTCAGCACGATGGCACTCTCCTCAAAGTGAGTGAGGGGTGGAATGTGGGCCCCTCTACTCCCAGTCTGGGACCCCTCCCTGCTGATATGAGCCAGCTTCTCCTGAATGGAAACAGATGGAGAGAGTGTGAGCAGGACACATGGCACTGCGTGTAATGTTTGTGTGGTGAGCGGAGCCATGGACAGGATGATGACACAAGCTCCAGAGGATATGAGCCTGATGGAGATGTGAGGGTGTGTGTGAGAGTTAGTGGTGTTGTCCCTTGAGGTGTGAGGTCCCTGTGGATGTGTGATGGGTTTGTGAGTGTGTGAGTTGAGAGTGATGAAGTGGTTGACTTACCCTGGCGGAGTGGATGAGAGCATTCATCCTCTTCCTGCACTGGATGGCTGACCTCCTCTGTGCTCCGCTTCAGCCACCGCCTCCCAGGCCGGATTGGTGACTCTGGTGAACCTCCTGTAACCAGAGCGGGGGTAGAGGACATCGCGACGGCCTTCCACTGCATCCAGCAGGTGCTCCAGAGAGGCATCACTCAAGCTGGGGGCTGCCATCTTCTTTGCTTTCAGGGCCACCTGTCGCCTGGATCAGTCCTGGTTTGAAGACATGAAGTAGGCGGCGCTCTGCTGTGCTTTAAATATGGCGGCCGGAGTGAGGAAGCGCTGAGGTCACGGTGTGGTGGGCAAATCCGAGCCTGCCTGCCAGAGATCTGGAGTTTTTCCAGTGAATGCATCATTAATGAGTCGGAATGCGCCGGGAATGGGACAGTACAGCAAAAAAACCTCGCCATTGCGGCCGGCAATTAAAATGACTTTTTTCATGCCCGCTACTGCACTCAGCGCAAATCGTATTTAAACATATGTTTTATATGTAACATATGATATTAAATAAAAACAGAAAATGCTGGAAAAACTAAGCAGATCTGGCAGCATCAGTAGAGAGAGAAACAGAGTTCACCTTTTGAGTCCACATGACTCTTCGGGCTCTTCTTCAGCACTGAAGAAGAGTCATACGGACTCGGAACATTAACTCTGTTTTTCTCTCCACAGATGCTGACAGACCTGCTGAGTTCTTCCAGAGCTTTCTGTTTTTTATTTCAGATCTCCAGTATCTGCAGTATTTTGCTTTTGTTTATGTTTTATGTATAAACCCTAACTTTTTACATCTGCTTATCGGTAGTGTTCCTTCAACATTTTCCCTTTTTCGTGTGCTTGCCAGGACATTTTACCTCACTCCCGAATTCCTTGTGGTCTCTAGCTGCCTTAATAACTGAACCCTATGAGCTATAATTGAGACGTTGGCCGAGAAGGAATCTGGATACAACTCTTTGGTTCCTGAGGTGATCAGGGTGATGATTAAGATGAGCCTGACCAGATGATACCAAGGGACAACATCCCAGCAATTATCGCAGGTCTGACAAGTCACTATGGGGTGCCCAAAGTGAAACTTGGTGAAGAGAAACTGCTTGAAATTTCAAGCAACGCAGTCCTACACTTGAGTCTGGCCATCTATCTTGTCTCTCAAGTTAGTATTGCAGTTTATTGAACTCCTTAATCTGAAGCTTGAGGAGCAATTGATTAAGGGGTCAACCTTTTCCCTTCATGGAAGAAATCTTCCCACAAATTGTAAGAAATCATGAAGCCCCTGGAAAGGGAGGAACGTGAGTTAGATCCTGTGAGGATGGAAAAAAGGGTTATCTATGGTATAGTTTCTCCATCAGAGGAAATAGTTTCTCTGTGTCGACCCTATCGAACCCTATACTCGTTTTAAGCGCTTCAACTAGATCAACTCTAAATTCAGGGAAATACAAGCCAGGTCCATGCAATTTGTCCTCACAATTTAACCCTTTGTGCTCCGGTATCTTCCAGGTGAACCTGCGCTGTGCCAAGACCTTTCATTAGGTTTGATAAGCAAGACTGAAGGCACGACTCCAGATGGGGACTGACCAAGTATCTGTGCAGCTGAAGCATCACTTTGTTCACTTCAGCAATTCCAATGCCCTGGAGATCAAAAGCAGTATTCCATTAGCCTACTCTTTCTCTCCAGTTTTCTTCCTTCCTTGCTTAATGGACAGGTGTAGTGTTGAAGTACCGTTCCTTCAATAGTAACAGCGCTTTGTTCTTTTATGCCGTTTATGTGGTGCATTCAGGCTATTCCATTAGGGATGGTCAGATTTGAAGTCAAACTGTCTTGTCCTTACCTGACTTCTATGAAGGTATACTTCCTATCAGGGCGAAAGTATAGATATATCCTGATTGATGTGCTACCACCCCCCACTATCCCACTCCTCTCTAGCCCAGGAATAATGATACCAATTGCAACACCCCAATGGCTGAGGTCAGCTAACACACCAGCAGTGCACCAGGCTGTGCCTTTACCCATTGAGTTCATAGAATCATGGAATGATACAGCACAGAAAGAGGCCATTCAGCCCATCATGTCTGTGCTGGCCTTATGAAACAGCAATCCAATTATTCCCTGCTCTTGGCCAACTTTTCCCTTCAAGAGTCTATGACTCCATAACCTATTTATCCAAAAAAAAAGGACGCAGTTAATCATCCTTTTTTTGAGGGTGTTCTTGTTTAAGGACAGAGTGAAGTAAAATTGCAGCCTTGATCACCTCAGATCTGCCAGGGGTTAGGATGATAGCAACAGCAAGTGCTAACCTGCTTCACCAGCATCTGTTGCAAAATTAATTTTGTCATTATTCTTAATGCTATAGACTGGAAAGGAGAGCGTACTGTGTCCTCTTGCTCACAAACTCACGAATGTCTGACATGGGACAGATGAATCATTTAGGATTATGCTAATTGAACAATTAAACCTTAACACCTGTCAAGATTCACCTAGTTGGAATTAGACTCACATACTCTGTTTCTTTCTTCTAATTTTATCTGTCTCTCGGTGTCTCAGCTTTAAGATGATACAAAGCTCCACATATTTGAAGGAGGTTGCAATCGCATCCAATTTCCTTGCCGGTTATTCGAAGTACTAACCAGGGGCCATATTTTGCTCTCTTTAATAACATTAGCAAGAAAGTAAATGTTTAAAAGATAGGAAGCAATGCTAGTGGACCACACTAATGGGCTGTTTGCCTATACTTAATGCTGCTCATGAGCTCCCTAATGGATAGCATTATTGAACATGAAGCAAAGGACTCAACTCAGGCTCACTGAGGTTATGTTAAACTCACAAACGAAGGAACGTAGGCAGCATTCCAAAGTATGTGCTTTGCTTCTCTTCGGGACCTGGAATTGGTCTGTTAATGGAAAGGAAGATTTCTAATGTCATTCACTGAAAAAGACACTACAGAGGATTTCCTTGCTTGAGGAATAGGTGCAGCGGGCCAGTGGGTGAGGTAGAGCAGGTTTGGAAGAATGCGAGTGCTGCACAGTTACAGCAAGTATGCACCCAAACTAGTGAATTTAATAAGATAGAGGCAGCACCGAATTACTGGAGAAGGCGCAGTCCATGAGGAGGTGTAGGCTTTCTGACGAGCTGTGACTGAGGTGTGGCACGCAGAGCACAAAGATTTGAAGTCAACCATTACTAACGGCAGTAAAGGTCACCACTTCCCTTTCACTTCTACAGCGTAGATGCTTGTATACTTTGTATAAAGCCCCCTCTCATTTACATGCTTTTCTTGAATTTCTTCATAACTCAATCACACTTGGGCTCAACTTCTCTGAAGCACAATAAGGACCTCGATGCTTTCCCTGTGTTTCAGGGACCAGAGGCAGATACTTTTCAAGGTGGCAGCTGAAGTACAGCAACATATTCAGCATCAGTACGAGATCGTCACACTCGTACTTTGCTACTTTGGCAATATAGCTCGATATTATGGCTGTCGTGCAAAGACTATGCATTGTTGGTGTTGTGTTTACTGTCTTTCAGCCTCTACCATTCCATTTAATAGTAATGCCGACCATTTGTCCCAGTGTATGGAACTTCAGCAGTCATGGCTCTGCCCATGTGCAAATTATGTAGAAGCCATTGAAATCAACAACAGAGAAACTCTTTCGAGTTATCAACAGTCACAGATTGCAACTCTTTCGAGTACAATCACAGTTCTTGGTTTCCGGGAGTGGGACATGAACCCACAACCCTCTGATTCAAAGGTGAGGGTGCTATGAACTGAGCCACAGCTGACACCTCTATCAACAACAGAGAAGGAGCACTTATCCCTTCAGTGCTTGAGGATGAAGGACTACACGGTGAATGATTCCCAGTTTGCAAGCCCCTCTCACCTTGTTTGAAGACAGCTTCTGAAGCACCCTCCCCTTACGGACTGAGATATCTAATGCCACTTTAAAGAGTCGGGCCCTAGGCTGTCCTTTAATATTTGGAGCCAACAGTTCTGACTCAGTCACTTCCTACCTCAGATTCCACCTGTCAGAGAGTAAGATTATCAAGTTTGAACATAGAGAGAAAATCTCCAAAGACAATGCAGCTCCCTGTGAATCGCTCCCTCGTAAATCAAAAGAGCTCTCACAGTGAGTCAGGAAAGCCACATTTAAATCACCAGCATTGAATGGGAGACTCATGTCAGTTTTATTTAACTGAGGAGGCTGCATTAAATCCCAGGGAATGATATTTGGATTGCTTGCAAGCGTTTAATTTTGAATATTCATGAGGTTCCCGTCAATAACAGACAAGTTTCCCACGTTTGCCCTCCCTCCGCCAACATAATCAGGAGCCAAAGATAAAAGCAAAATACCACGGATGCTGGGAAATCTGAAACAAAAACGAAAAATAGCTGGAAAAACTCAGCAGGTCTGACAGCATCCGCGGAGAGGAGCACAGTTAACGTTTCAAGTCCGTAAGACTCTTCATCGGAATCATTTTCCTACCAGTGGGGTTCTGACACGTAGCCTCCCGTGTGATTCTCCAAGCCCACCCTCCAACAGGCCCCACAAAATCTAATGCCCGGTCACTTGAAGCCCATTCCATTCCCCCTCTGTCTTCCCCTCCCTCCTTTCCTAAAATCCCCTTACTCCTTCCGCCTCACTTCGATCTCACACCGACGCTGAATATGTTGCTGTACTTCAGCTACCACCTTGAAAAGTATCTGTCTCTGGTCACTGAAACTCAGGGAAAGCATTGAGGTCCTTATTGTGCTTCAGAGAGGCTGATCCCAAGTGTGATTGAGTTATGAAGAAATGCAGGAAAAACATGCTAATGAGAGGGGGCTTTATACAAAGTACACAAGCGTCTACGCTGTCGAGGCAGTACAACAGTGACTCGACTTTGAAAGTACTACACTGACTGTAAAGTGCTTTGGGACATGCTGAGTTAGTGAAAGGTGCCATATAAATGCAAGTCCTACTTTCTTACTACTTATTTTTAAAGTATGTCATAGAGGAAGTCAATTCAGTGCCAATGGCTTGGAGGAGCCCATGGGAAATATTCCTTTACATGAGATGCTTTATTTAAATGGAAATTGTTACAACCTGCTATATCCTCACCAATACTTCTCTGTGCTGTGTTAAACCTAGCTGCCTTTTACCGCTGCCACTATCCTTCCTATATGTCCCAGTCTTCATTTTAATGCAATATTTATACTGTACTGTTTGTGTTCTCTTAAATCATGCAACTTCTTTGCTTCCATTTGATCCTGCAAATCCTTAGCACCACATTTACTGTCTCCACAACAGTCTGAACGTGATTTTAACTTAACCCACAGGGGGCAGGGGAGTTCCATGGGATTGGGTGGAACACAGGTTTAACATCCCACCCAATATTCCTCTCCAGTGATTTCAATAGTTGATAGTGAAGAGGATAGCTGACGACTCCACAATGATATCAATGGTTTGGTTGAGTGGCCAGAGAAGTGGCAAATGGAATTCAATCTGGAAAAGTGTGAGGTAATGCATTTGGGGAGGGCAAACAGAGCAAGGGAATAGTCAATAAATGGGAAGTTATTGAGAGGGGTTGAAGAAGTGAGAGGCCTTGGAGTGCATGTCCACAGGTCCTTGAACGTGGCAGGACTGGTGGACAAGGTGGTCAAGAAAGCATATGGAATGTTTCGTTTATTGGGCGAGGTATTGAATACAAAAGCTGGTGTGATGCTGGAACTGTATAAAATGCTGGTTAGGCCACAGCTGGAGTTTTGTGTACAGTTCTGGTCATGGCATTACAGGAAAGATATAATTTTTCTGGAGAGAGCACAGAGGAGATTTACAAGAATGTTGTCAGGGCTAAAAAATTGCAGCTATTTGAGGAGAGATTGGAGAGACTAGGGTCATTTTCTTAGAACAGAAGAGGCTAAGAGGTGACCTAATGGAGGTGCATAAAATTATAAGGGGCTTAGATAGACTAGACAGGAAAGACCTGTTTCCCCTAGATGAGGGGTCAATTAACAGGGGGCATAGATTTAAGGTGATTGGTAGAAGGATTAGAGGGGACATGAAGAGAAACTTTTTCACCTAGGGAGTGGCGGGGCATCTGGAATTCACTGCCTAAGTTGGTGGTTGAGGCTGAAATGCTCAACTCATTTAAAAGGTACTTGGATCTGCATCTGAAGCACTGTAACCTGCAAGGCTCCGGACCAGGCGCTGGAAAGTAGGATTAGAAGGAGCGGCTAGTTTCTTTTTCGTCTTTTTGGCCGGTACAGACATGGCTGAATGGCCTCTTCTTGCACCGTAACTTTTATATGATTCTATAGTAAAATCAGGCGGAGCGTAAAACCAGAGTTGCATCAAATCTCGCCAGTTTGTGGACGGCAGGGTTGGTTAAGATTGCCCCGACGGTCACTCTGGTCCCCATCGATATTTCGAGTCATTATTCACCATCAAAGCTCTGCTTGCAGATCTTCTTTACCACAGTCATCAATGTTTCCAGTGTCTCATTGATAAAACATATCACAACTCTATAGCATATATCTGAGTAATATCAAAAATATAAGCAATTAATTTTCATTGTACAATAACCGGACTCCACAATTAACTTTTAGGCCTCTTTCATTACTTGACATTACAAAATACCTATTGGTCACTGTTGTAGGGGGGCCGAGTTGTGCTATTAATGATAGAGTTGATCTGCAGACACTTCTTGGGTGGAAACTTCAAGTTTATTTACAATATACTCAGCAGCAACTACACGTGTGCTTTCAACTCCAACTCAAACTCTACACTGACTGCTGAGGTAGCCCGCGCTGCTCTCCTATTGGTTACTACAGATCATGTGATCTTCCTTAACAAGTATTATTCTTAAAGGTACATATGCACTAAATAAAACCATAATTACTACATCCCCACCCCCCCCGCCTTTTAACTCAGCTATACATATTATATTTACAAGTACATATTTTTCAAGACAACATAATATTTACACTGGGTAAGGAATTTACAAGTTCAGTCTTTCAGGTGGTTTCCTGGTACACGTGGAACGTCGCAGCTCCACAACTTCAGATTCATTGTCAGGAACCTCCTTTTCCGGAGTTGCCTGAATACCAGGTGCTTTGGTGGGCACCTGCAGTTCTGTATCCTCAACTCTTACAGGAACATCAGACATGTCAGTCCTGGCTTGAGTATCCTCAACAGGACACTCAGACCCGGTCATGATCACTGGTGGAACCAAATCTTGATGATTTGTCTCTCTCTTCCTTAAATGGATCGCATGTTTACGGATGATCTGGCCTTCCACCTCCATGTGGTACGATAGAGGTTCAGTCAGCACACTTATTTCACCCGGTAACCACTTTGATCCTTTCCTGAAATTTTTCACATATACCGGCTCTCCCACGGTAAATTTCTTCTCACAACAATGCCAGTCGTGTCTAGTTTCCTGGCTTCCCTGACTCCTTTCCACCTTTTGCTCTAATTTTAGTATTATTAAGCTCCATCTCGTCCTGAGGTAACTCCGCAGGTGTGACACCTGTTGTTGTGTGAGGGGTAGTCCTGTAATGGAAAAGAAAGCATGATAGTTTGGTTGCCAAGGAATCTCCAGTTAGCTTTTTCATGCCTGCCTTGAACATTTGAACCGCCCTTACGGCCAGTCCGTTTGAGGAAGGGTGATACGGTGCAGTTTTCACATGAGGGATACTCATTGAGGCTGATAAACCGTTGAAACTCAGCACTCATAAATGCCGTGCCGTTATCAGAAATGATTACTTCTGGTAGTCTGTGAATGGCAAAACTCTGACGTAGCTTCTCAATTGTAGTGGCCAACGTTGGTGACTTGGTCTCATATACGTCCAACCATTTTGAATGGGCATCGATAATGAGCAGAAACATTGTTCTCAGGAAAGGTCCAATGTAGTCAATGTGTAACTGCACCCAGGGTCTACCTGGCCACTCCCATGGGCGTAACAGAGCTGTCGCTGGCAACTTTCACAGTTGCTGACATTGCAGACAGTGCTTTACTAAACTCCCTATTTTGCCATCCACCCCAGGCCACCATAGATAGCAGCGTGCTATGGCATTCATTCAGGAAATTCCTGGGCACTGTGTAGTTCAATTAAAAGTGACTCCCTTCCCTTTGGAGGAACTATCACTCTTGCTCCGCATAATAAGATGCCATCCTGGCTGGTTATTTCATGTCTTCTGTTGAAGTACGGTTTCATTTCGTCAGATACGGGCTCCTGTGATCAAACATGTAGCATTTGTTCTCGTACTTGAGATAAGACTGGGTCCTGACTTGTCCAGTCTCTGATCTGTTGAGCACATACTGGCGAGGAATCTAAGAAATTTAACAGTAAAACAAGTTCCTATAGATCTGGGACATGCTCATCATTTTCTTGTAAAGGCAAACGACCAAGGGCGTCGGCGTTTACCAATTGATTGCCAGGCCTATGTACGAAAGTGTATTTGTATGCTGCCAGAATTAAGGTCATCGCTGTTTTGTTGCTGAGGCTTTGGTGGTATAGCCTTGTCCTCACTAAATAATCCTAGGAATGGTTTGTGGTCTGAAACAATTGTAAAATGACAGCTGTGTACGTCGTGGTGAAATTTCTTGACACCAAAGATAATGGACAAGCCTTCTTTATCCATCTGTGAGTATCCCTTTTCCGCTGTGGTGAGCGTTCTTGATGTGTAACCTATTGGCCATTCCATGCCATCATCCATCCAATGAGAGAGCACTGCTCCACTCTGTAGGGGGATGCGTCACATGTCAGCACCGACTCTTTTGTCTGGCCATAATGCACTAATAGATTGGACAAGTACAACAATTGTTTCACCTTAATGAAAGTTTCTTTCTGGGGTGCCTCCCAAGACCAACGTTGGTTCTTTATGAGTAGAGAATGCAGAGGGAGCATCACTGTAGACAAATTGGGTAAGAAAGTCCCATAATAGTTGATCATTCCTCGGAATGATTTGAGCTCTGAGGTGTTCTTTGGCGCAGGTGCCTCTCTTATGGCTCTCACTTCCTCCTCAAGTAGGTGGAGGCCCTGTGAATCCAAGCGGTGACCCACATAGATTACCCCCTCACTTGGAACATGCATTTTTCTTATTTTAAATGTACTCCAGCTTGCAAGGAATATTTTAAGACTTGTTCTAAGTTTGCCAAATGCTATTCTTCAGTGAATCCTGTCACCAATACATTGTCTAAATAGACGACAACCTGGGGCAGTCCCTGCAGTAGGCTTTCCATTGTTCTCTGAAAGATGGCACAAGCTGAGGAGACACCAAAAGGCAGTTGTGTATATTGGTACAACCCTTTGTGAGTATTAATTCCAACAAATTCCCAGGAGGCATTATCCAACTGTAATTGTTGACAGGCATGACTCATGTCAATATTTGTGTACATTGTCCCTCCTGCCAGCTTGGCATACAGGTCCTCGATTTTTGGAATGAGGTGCCTGTCAACTTAACTATTTTATTAATCATCAGTTTGTAGGCTCCACAAATTAGGACACTTCGGTCAGGTTTAAGGATGGGGACTATGAATGCTGCCCATTCTGAGAACTGAACAGGTTGTATAATGCCCAGTTTCTCTAGCCTGTTCAGTTCAATGCAGGGCATATAGTACCAGTCTCGCTTTCATGAAGCGAGGGTTTGCTTATATATCCACATGAATCTTGGCCTGCAGGCCCTGGATTTTCCCCAGTTCATTGTTAAAGACAGTGGAGTGCTTTCTAAGTAGCTCTGGTAGCCCACTTGCTGTCAACTGGAAAATTTCAGCCCATTCTAACTTAATCTCCTTTAACCAATTTTGCCCCAGGAGGCTTGGCCCTTCACCTGCTATGACCATCAAGGGAAGCTTTGCCAATTGGCTTCCATAATGGACAGTTACTCTGTTTATGCCTTTTACAAGAAAGTCTTCACCCATATGTGTTTTTAGTTTGGCAGCTGTTTCTTCTAAACTTAATTGATGTTCACCATTATTCAAATATCCAAAAGTATGTTCCCCAGTTACTGTAGTGGAAGCTCCTGTGTCCACTTCCATTCTAATAGGTTTGCCATTTACTTTTCCAGTCAGCGTGCGGGGTCGGGCCCGACATGCTGGCGTGTAAAATGACGCGCGATGATGTCGGGCGTGCGTCCCGAAGTCATCGCGCTGTTTCGCGATGTTTCGTTCAGCGGGCACGGGCCAGAGTCGGCTGCGCACCTGCCGATAATTAAAAGGCCTATTAAGGCCATTAACGAAGCAATTAATGTCAAATTGACGCTGTTATTTTCAATAACTCAGCTGCAACGACACATGTGCTTTCAACTCTAACTCTTTCTCCGCACTGACTCCTGAGGTAGCCCGCGCTACTCTCCTATTGGTTGCTACAGATCATGTGATCTTCCTTAACAAGCATTGTTATTAAAGGTACAGTGCACACTAAATAAAACCATAAAATACTACAGTCACCATCTTCCCTAATGCATTTGTCAGTGAATTTCTCTCACCCTAGCACACATAATTAAAACTCAAACTAAACGAATAAGGAAGTCTTGCTGCACTTCTATATGGTTTCAACGCACCTGCGGTACTGGATGCATTTTTGGCCCCCTTGCCTCCCCCTGTTCTGCTTGTAGCCACTCCTATCAGGAGATCTGCTATCATGGCATGTCGCACTTGCCTGTCATGCACCATCCTCACACGTTCACTGCAGCTCGTCTGCATCTGCTCTGTGACGTCTGTACCTCCTTACCTAAGGAAGGGTTATTTGCTTTCAAGGAGGTGCAGGAAAGGTTCACCAGATTGATTATTGGGATGAGAGAGTTGTTCTGTGAGGAGAAATAGAGTAGGATGTACTTATATTCTCCAGAGTTTAGAAGAATGACAAGTGATTTCATCGAAACATGTAAAATTCTTAGTGAACTTGGCAGGTGTCATGCCAGTACAGGCATGCAGAGAAGATGCTACATTTTTAAAGAACTGTATTCCTTTTAAAATAGACCCTGACGAACTATTAAGATGGCTGCCAAGAGGGTCAAGTGACCTTCTGCAACTTCAACAGACTAACAAGCTCCCAAAAGTCCTAAGATAAAAGCGAAATACTGCGGATGCTGGAAATCTAGAACAAAAACAAAAATACCTGGAAAAACTCAGCAGGTCTGACAGCATCTGCGGAGAGGGATACATTTGATGTTTACGGACTTGAAATGTCCAACTGTATCCCTCTCCGCAGATGCTGTCAGACCTGCTGAGTTTTTCCAGGTATTTTTGTTTTTGTCCCAAAAGTTCTAAATTGAATTATAATGGGCGGTGGTCTCCCCCGTGAATGGACATGCCTAAATAGCACTCCTCTGTGGGATTTCACACCTGCTATTGTTGAAGCTTACTCCAAAACACTGAGACAATAGTCTCCTAGGTCAGGATTCTCGGCCCTGTTGTGACAGGACCCCGCTGTAGGAGATTCAGTGGCCCAGCCAAAAGCCCATTGACTTTCGGCAGAACTGGATGATCCTGGTGACGGGAGGGGTCAGAAAAATTCCACTTCAAGACTCTATGACTCCAGATTTGAGATGTAACAAAGAAAAGCTATTGTGACCATTTATCCACAAGAGAAGTGTGAAAGACCACTTTTTAACCTTCTATTAAATATCAATGGCCTTTGACCATGTGAATTAAATTAATCCTTTACACCTGAAAGACCACCATTACCTTCTATCATGTATCAATGGCTATTAATCATGTGATTGAAACTGTTCTATGATACTGAAAATCTTTTATTCCAATATCCAGAAGAGGCCTGGACAGTATGCAGACCAACATCAACAGTACCACAGCTGCAGCGAAAGGCTGTGCCATCTTGCCTTTCAAGAGCTGTGAGGCTTAACAGTCTTTTAAAAAGCCTCCTCCCCCTGTTTCCAAATAGCTCTGAGTTCACTGTAAAGAAATTGGACCTCTGATTATAACAGTCCCCAGAGCCTGTCTGCATGACCTACAGACCCTTAGAAAGAATCCTGCTGTTAATTTGGATCTGACCCCAGCCATCTGAACTTACCCGAACTACAATTCCAGAGTGGGAAAAGCCCCCTCCTTCACTGGACTATCAAAGACATGTGAGCTGCTAACTATTCTGTTTGTTTCCAATACTTGTAGAAGTGCACGACATTCTTTAATACTATCTTTCTTGGGTATGTGATATGTGATTGCTGTAGAGTTAGACTTTCCCAGGTGAGTGTAGGAATAAACAATCCTTGTTTAAATCCATGAAAGTCACCTCCTGTTGACTCTTAAATTAACCGCACACTGACAGGTGTTTGGGAACATACACATTAATTAACCTTTTCAAACATAAACTATGATGATGGTGGGAAGAAAGGAAGGGGAATTGGGGATCTCAGTTTATCTCTCTCCCCTGTCCGTAGCACAGGGCAGACGCTGAGAGGCTGTTCCCCCTGGCTGAAGAGTCTAGAACTCAGGGACATCGTCTCAGGATAAGGAGTCAGCCAGTCAGGGTTGAGATGAGGAGAAATTTCTTCACTCAGACAGTTTACGAATCTTAGGGATTCTCTTCCCTATATGGCAGTTGATACTTGGTCACTAAGTATGTTCAGGACTGGAAATGATAGATTTTTGGAAACAATGAGAATCAAAAGATATGCGCAGAGTGCGGGAAAGTAGAGTTGAGGTAGAACGTCAGCTATGATCTTATTGAATGGCAGAGCCGGGTCAAGGGGCTGTACAGCCTGCTCCTGTTCCTATCTTTTCCGTTTTTATCTTCAAACTGAAACGACTTCTTCATCTTTCTAGAATATTCCTCCTTAATGATTCATCCTCAGCACCCCCCCACCAGCATCCCACCCCCCACCTTCCTCTCTTTGGCATTCTGGTTTTGGCTGTTGGTTCTAAACATCGTTACAAATGCGTACATTATAAAATTATTTTTGCTTTGAAAATTGTAATTTTTAAATCTAGGATAAATTAATGAATATGCTGGTCTGAGGGCCTGAGATAATTACAGATTGAAAGCCCATGTTATATTAGAAAAACCATGATGCGAGGTGTTAAACTTTAAATAATGGGAGCCTCATTAACTATCTCTTGAGGAAACTGTCTCTAGGCATCTCGAGAGAAGGGTTTAGGCAAATAAGGAAAGGTTTTAAGGGGTCCATATTCTTTTCAGGTCAAAAGAAAAGTTTAGAGTGAAAGATAATGGATTTGCAATTCTACCTGAAAACAGACCATGAGCGTCAAGTTGCTATGGTGTTGGATTGAGAGGGGAAGGTCCTCCTTTTGGTAATATTGCTCTCACAGTCGGTGGGGCAGTCAGCTGGCTGGCAGTATGGGAGAGGGCAGCCTGTGTCCAGAGCAGCTCACATCAGGCAGGGAGAGAATCTGCCAGGAGCTGTGAATAAGAGCAACAGAAACCAGGAGTGTTTCTGTGCAACACAATGCAGGGAGTGCGAGTGAAGCCCAGCCTCAGAATGAAAAATCCAAAGTTATGAGAAATTAAAGATTGCCAGATCTGCCCAGTAAAGCTCGTGGAAGCGATTGGCAGTGGAACGTTCTAGAAGACTAAGACTGAGAAACTAAGGAGAATTGGGGTGAATTCCTGGGAGCTGTGACACACGTTGGTTTGGTTCCAGGAGAAGTGAATGAGCACTTACAAAATTGTAACGTAAAACAGGATTCTCAGTTGGAATACAAAGTAGAACGGCGAGTGTTATGTTCGGAATAAAAGCAAAAAACTGCGGATGCTGGAAATCCAAAACAAAAACAAAAATAAAAATACCTGGAAAAACTCAGCAGGTCCGACAGCACCTGCGGAGAGGAACACAGTCAACGTTTCGAGTCCGTATGACCCTTCATCAGAACTTCTGATGAAGAATCATACGGACTCGAAACGTTGACTGTGTTCCTCTCCGCAGATGCTGTCGGACCTGCTGAGTTTTTCCAGGTTTTTTATTTTTGTTTTTTGTTCTGTTCGGAATGTTGGTTTAAAGCAGGGTTCAGGAGTGGGGGATGGACGCAATGCTAATCACTGCGGCCTACGCCTTCGGGGAGCCTGGGGCTCGGGCAGCACTGCCTCCTCTCTCAAGTGGCTGCTTCACGCCCCAATGTGCTGGCAAACAAGCACACCGTGGGCGGTCCCCTCCGGGACAAATTTCAGTAGTATAAGGGGTTATTGGAGCGAGAGCCCGAGTCCATATGGCCATTTTTTTCTGGGTGAGGTACTCCACTCTTGGCTGCACTCTTGCTCTCCTGTGCAGACTTCCCCTAAAGGACAACTGGGGTGAAGATGACGGAGCGGTCCGGGGGGACTAGGAGGAGGAGCGTTGGCTGCAGCAGCAGCGAGACTTGGTGCAGCCGGAGTGTTAGACAGGGCCGAGAGGAAGCAGGTCCTACATATTCACAGTTGTCCCAAACTCCTCCTCAGCAATAAAACCTCTAAACTCCCAGCCCGGGGGAGGGGGAGGGGAGTGAGTGAGTGAGGGAGTGAGTGTGAGAGTGATTGAGTGAGTGTGAAAGTGAGGGAGTGTGAGTGTGTGTGAGAGTGAGGAGGAAAGAGAGAAAGAACCCTGATACTGGGACTGTGCCAGACACACAGGCATGCACGCACACACAGGCTGCTTGGTGCAAAGACACGTTCACACACATACCCTCTCCCTCCTCCCCCTCCTCCTCCACCCTTCCCAAAAACCTATCCGCACACTGGGCTGGGAGAGGAAGAAAACCCGGGCCGAAAGGCAACCCATTTCCGACCCCCCGCTTTCATGTAAATTCCGCCAAGGCCAGCTCGGAGTGTGCGCCACCAGAGGTCAACGCAAGGTCGGTGTTACTTAAACCCAACTCCTTTAGCTTGGCCCTCGTCCCCTCCCCCTTTCCTGGTGACCAGGACTTGGGGCCTAGTCTGTCTCTCTCTCGAGCTCTGTTATATTAGTTATCTCTGCTGCTTGGCACATTTTAATAGTCATTGTTATTAATTGCTCATTGTTTGTGGTGCTTGTGTGGTACAAGCCTTTTGGAAATTGCATAGGGCCCGGTTCAAAGACGCGGAGCTGGTTACATAACGTGAACGACCAAGTTGTGTGTAATTGTGTGACAAAGCCATGGTTATAAAGTGCATCAAACTGAAACTTGCTTTCGATGGGTTTTATAAATAAAGGCATAGAATACAAAAGCCTAGAAGATTTGCTAAGCCTATATAAAGCAGTTTGACCCCTCTGTGACTATGGTCCCCAATTCTGGGTACCCAAAGGATGTGATAGGGAGGGTTAAAGGGGGTGGGGGAGACAAGGGGCCCAGAAACAGGTGAACCAGGGCCTGTGACTCTCTCCATGGCCCTGATTTTAAGTGTAAGTGCATTTGAGATATAGCGCCTGAACTTCCGTGGAATGGCAACTCCGCTCCTACATTTTTAATCGGGAGTGGGTGGAGTCAGGCACTCAGTGGGGTCGGACAGGCGGGGAGATGGTTTGGACAGCCTGGGTGGGGTGAGGGGGTGGTGGTGTCAGACAGCCAGGGGTTGGCAGATAGACAGCTGGGGTGGGGGGGTGGGGGTTGGTCAGGGGCATTTTGGGAGGGTGGTGATGGTCGGACAGCTGGAAGAAGGGAGTTCCGCAGTCAGACAGGGTTAGACGGTCGGTGGGGAGTGGGACAGTCAGGCTGGCAGACGGTCAGGTGGGCAGGAAGTTGGGGGGACAGACAGTCGAGGGGTTGCGCCAGATAGTTGGCGGGTGGTAGGCTGGGTCAGGTTGGGCCGGGCCTGGAGGGGGTTAGTCAGGGGTTGGGGGGAGTCTGACGGAGGGGGGAGTCCCAGGGGGGGCAGTTGGGGGTTGGGGGGAGTCCTCTGGGAGGTTTGGGGATTGGGAGGAGTGTTATGAGGGGGGAGTCCCATGTGGGGGTAGTTGGTGGGGTGGGAGGAGTGTCCTAGGGGGGTTCAGGGGTTGGGGGGAGTGTCGTGGGGGTGGGGAGTCCTATTTGCGGGGGGGTTATCAGGGGCTGTGGGAAGCCCCCTGGGGGTTTGGGGTGCCGGGCAAGTCCTGTGGATGGGTCAATGTGAGTCTGTACAATAGTTACCCAGAAGCTAGAAGCAGTTTTAACTCTTTTAACTTATTCTGGGTAACTATTGATGTAACATCGTCAGAACCATCCATAGTTTGCAGCCTGAGTTTCACGCTCCCCGGCCGGTGGGTTTTTAGGTGAGGTGTTGTCATGAAGAGATATTAATGTCTATAATATTATTGGAAATTATTTTAAAAATGGAATTGTAGTGGGGTCTGTGTTTATGAGTTTGACTGTGTGTGTCTTAATTGGATTAAAGCCAGCTAGTCTGGGTGCTTTGATGTCTCGTAGTTTGCGATGTTAATTGAGTAAACAGTGAGGAGGATAGAAGGTAAAGTGTAAATTTACATTTGTTGAATAAAGCATTCAAGGGTGGGTGTAAAATTTTGCACCTAGCTGGGAGACGCCAAGCAATGTGTTTATATTACTAATAATATTAGTGTGATGAAAACGTTATTGTTTGAAGATGTGATGTTAAAAGCCGAGGATACCATGGAACATTTATATTCAATGGGGAAGCTGGGTATAAAGAGGGAAAGGAAATTGTGTGTAAGTCAGAGGCATTTAAGATCTAACCGCCCAACCTCAGACGGCCCGCTTCTACCTCCTACCCAAAACCCACAAACAGGACTGTTTGTCTGTCACTGCCTGTCCCGGCAGACCGATCGTGTCAGCCTGTTCCTGCCCCACGGAACTCATTTCTCACTATCTTGACTCCCTTCTCTCTCCCCTTGTCCAGTCCCTTCCCACCTATATCCGTGATTCCTCTGACACCTTACGTCACATCAACAATTTCCCGTTCCCTGGCCCCAACCGCCTCCTCTTCACCATGGACGTCCAATCCCTCTACACCTCCACCCCCCACCGGGATGGTCTGAGGGCGCTCTGCTTCTTCCTCGAACAGAGGCCCGAACAATCCCCATCCACCACTACTCACCTCCATCTGGCTGAACTTGTTCTCACACTGAACAATTTCTCCTTTAACTCCTCTCACTTCCTCCAAATGAAAGGTGTGGCTATGGGTACCCGCATGGGCCCCAGCTATGCCTGTCTCTTTATGGGGTATGTGGAACATTCCTTGTTCCAGTCCTACTCCGGCCCCCTCCCACAACTCTTTCTCCGGTACATCGATGATTACTTCGGTGCGGCTTCATGCTCTCGTCGGGACCTGGAAAAATTTATTAATTTTGCTTCCAATCTCCACCCCTCCATCATTTTCACATGGTCCATCTCTGACACTTCCCTTCCTTGACCTCAACGTCTCAATTAGACTGTCCACCAATATCTATTACAAGCCTACCGACTCCCACAGCTGCCTCGACTACAGCTCCTCACACCCCGCTTCCTGTAAGGACTCCATCCCATGCTCTCAGTTCCTTCACCTCCGTCACATCTGTCCTGATGATGCTACCTTCAAAAACAGTTCCTCTGACATGTCCTCCTTCTTCCTTAACCGAGGTTTTCCACCCACGGTAGTTGACAGGGCCCTCAACTGTGTCCGGCCCATCTCCCGCGCATCCGCCCTCACGCCTTCTCCTCCCTCCCAGAAACATGATAGGGTCCCCCTTGTCCTCACTTATCACCCCACCAGCCTCCGCATACAAAGGATCATCCTCCGCCATTTCCGCCAACTCCAGCATGATGCCACCACCAAACAAATCTTCCCTTCATGCCCCCTGGTGGCATTCCATAGGGATCGTTCCCTCTGTGACACCCTGGTCCACTCCTCCATCACCCCCTACTCCTCAACCCCCTCCCACGGCACCTCCCCATGCAAACGCAGAAGATGCAACACCTGCCCCTTCACTTCCTCTCTCCTCACAGTCCAAGGGCCCAAGCACTCCTTTCAAGTGAAGCAGCATTTCACTTGCACTTCCCTCAATTTTGTCTACTGCATTCGTTGCTCCCAATGCGGTTTCCTCTACATTGGAGAGACTAAACGCAGACTGGGTGATCGCTTTGCAGAACACCTTCGGTCTGTCCGCAAGCATTACCCAGACCTCCCTGTCGCTTGCCATTTCAACACTCCACCCTGTTCTCATGCCCACATGTCTGTCCTTGGCTTGCTGCATTGTTCCAGTGAAGCTCAACGCAAACTGGAGGAACAGCACCTCATCTTCCGGCTAGGCACTTTATAGCCTTCCGGACTGAATAATGAGTTCAACATTTTTAGATCTTAAACTCTCTCCTCCTTCCCCACCCCCTTTCCCGTTTCTTCCCCCTCCTTTTTGTTTTTTCCAATAATTTATATAGATTTTTCTTTGCCCACCGATTTCCATTATTTTTAAATGTATTTCCACCCATTGTTTATTTGTACCTTTCAGTATTCCCCCACTCCCACTAGAGTTATCTGTACCTTATCTGTCCTGTCTTCTACTCTTAATTAGCACATTCCTTTAGATAATATCACCACCTTCAACACTTCTTTGTTCTTTTGTCTGTGACATCTTTTGGTTATCTCCACCTATCACTGGCTTCTTGTCCCAACAAACCAACCCCCCCACCCCCCTCCCTTAAACCAGCTTATATTTCACCCCTTTCCTATTTTCACTTACTTCTGTTGAAGGGTCATGAGGACTCGAAACATCAACTGTGCTCTTCTCCGCCGATGCTGCCAGACCTGCTGAGTTTTTCCAGGTATTTCTGTTTCTGTTTTTGTTTTGGATTTCCAGCATCCGCAGTTTTTTGTTTTTATTTATTAAGATCTAACCAGCCTGTAAATCTACAACTGTGTTTGGGACGGGCAAGGCCTCGAAAGGGTTGCCACACTTGTCCAGTTGAGGTCTTTAAGTGGCCAATTACAGACCGATTTTTAGGCTGGCGGGAGGATTTTCTGGGTATGGGGGAAACCCAAAAATGATCGGGGTTTAGGCTTCGGGCAGGAGCGGTGGTGGTGGTGGTGGTTGGGGTGGGGGGGGCGGTGCGGGTGCATGGAGGGGCGGACGCCTCCATCAGAAGCCCCCTTATAACTTCGCCCACCCACCCCTCCTCCCGCTTAAGGTGCGGGGTGGCTGGAACTCCTTCCCCCCCCACTCGAGCCTATACCCTGACACCCCAATCCCCCACTATCCACCCACCACTGCGCCCCCCCACCCCTCCCCTCCCCCCCCGCCAGGCCTTCCTTAACCTCCCCGCCCTGAGACCCCAAAAACATACGTTTTCGTCCACTCCCAGGACTTGGGTTCCATCGCCTTCATGAAACTCCACCTCAGTCCACTGCAGCTGCTGTCACTGCAGGGACCAGAGAGCGGCCAGCCAATCAGGTTGGCCGGCAGCTCTCTGAGGCGGGACCCCCTCCCAGGTTATAAGGGTGGAAGACCTGCCTTCAGCCAACTGATGCCCGTTCGAGGGTGAAATGGCTGGCCCAGCAGGCAGTGTCGGCGGGAATGTTTCCCCCACCAACTCTTCGGGTGGCTGGGCAGGAAACCTCACCGTCCGAAATACCCTGCCCCGCGATTTAAATGGCATTTTCA
Source organism: Cetorhinus maximus (assembly GCF_964194155.1). Classification (NCBI taxonomy): domain Eukaryota; kingdom Metazoa; phylum Chordata; class Chondrichthyes; order Lamniformes; family Cetorhinidae; genus Cetorhinus; species Cetorhinus maximus. The sequence goes on from NC_135890.1 coordinate 114,004,804, forward strand.
GGTGATTCCCAGCGCAGGGCGATTGCCCGTCGGAAGTTTGCGCTTCCCAGGCGCTTGCCGTGCAAGCCCTTACCTGGGAACTTCCGGGGAGGGGGTCCTCCGGCGCATCTGTGTGGTTACCCCACCCCCCAGTTACACTGCCCTGGAGCTCGGAAGTCACGGCCCAATGTGGTGAGCTAGTGGTGCTTGTTTAGTCTGACGTTTGTCACAGTAAAAGCTTTCGTTTAAAACATGGGATCCCGTTGCACGGCCTTTTCAGTTAATAACTGGAAATTCGAATTTCTTTTTAAACGTTATTGGTCCCTACCGAGATTGTAACAAAATTCACTTTGTCACTGGCGTACTTGAAAAGTCTATTTTGTACTCACTCTGTGTCTTTCTCCTGGTGTTGCCTGACTTCCGGCATTGTAGGTGTTGGAGGTAATAGAGGCACCATGAATCATTTCCATCTCATTATCCTCTAATTTACATGTCATCCTGGATTGACAGCTGTCATTACACCAGCATGATTTACCTCTGGAGATGAGGACTATAATTGCACAAAATAAAGTTCATCATAAATTTAGTGGATTGAAAGTGGAAAATCACTGCCAGTAATTGCCTATTAAAATTCGACGGGGAAATTGCACCATCCCTCTGTTATACCATCCCATGTCGATTCGAAATGTCAATAAAAGGAATCATTTGATCAAGCAAACATTCATCCTCCGTAAGTAATAACGAGAAAAGTGTTCATTTACACAGAACGCACAATATTAATCCACCACAAAGCTGCTTGGATCATTGCCTCTCATTGAACTGCCCCCTTTGGGCTGGAGGGTCAGCCTTGCCCCAGGGGTAGAACTCTTGTTAAGCTGAGTTGGAAGGGGTTTGGATTCAAGTCCCATTCCATAGACTTGAGAAGTAATTTCCCCTCGTGGGAAATTGAGTTCAAGGGGGTGGTGGGGATCATCTTAAAGGAGCAAAACCAGCGAGCGTTTTTTTTTAAAGAAAGCAGGGAGAGGGTTGTGGAACTTTTTTTTTATTCATTCACGGGACGTGGGCCAGCATTTATTGCCCATCCCTAATTGCCCTTGAGAAGGTGCAAAAGGAAGACTAGCGGTTAATTGGAACCTTCAAGCAGGGTGACCAAACACCCCATATTTTAAAGGATTGTCCCTAACTGTTTGTCCTGTGCCCCTTAAGGTTCACCTTTTGGCCCATATTTCTAGGCCAGCCTGTGGGACGCTGAGCCTGGGAGCCTCAGTTGAGTAATTTGAATGGGACTGCAAGTCTGTGAGTCGGCCAGCGGAGAGATGATTATGTTTTGACTCTGCAAGGTAAGTTGTAAGTTTTAGTTGCTTTAATGCCCCTGCTCAATTGGTCACCAATACCCTCTCCTCCTGGTCCCATGGTCAAAGAGTCCCTTATTTTATTTTATAAGACTTGACCATCCTGCTTTCAAGACGGAGAAAGCTTTTTGTTCAGACAGGTTATCAAGGGAGAAAGAGCAAAAACAAATTAATAGGGTTGAGGTGCAGATCAACCATAATCGAACTGAAAGGCCTGCTCTTGTTCCTAAGAGCAGCTAATCTATTATAGGCACGTATAGGCATGTAGATGTTACAATTTTTTGAAGCTATTTTTAAAAGCCACGTTTTTTAAAGACTGCAAAAGATTGTGTCCGGGGTTCCATCTTGCGGATTGAAACTACTCGGTGCTCAGAGAGGACAGAAGAGTACATGACTGACTGATGTGATTCATCGTGGCTCAGACCAAAAGGTAAATGAAACCCATCGCCACCTCATTGTAATATGATGGTCTGTCCTTCAAACACAAAGGCCTTCGGCTGTTTAAACCATAAGTGTGAACAGCCACAGTCCAGAATGCTTATTGAGTTGACACAACACCCGTTTGGACAATGGCCGGGATTTTCCATTTCCTGCTGGTGTTGGGTGTGTTGGGTGGCATGAGCAGACAATATGGCAGGAAAGCCAATAATCGGTTTCACGACTTCGTGAAACCAGTTTGCGGGCTGCATTCCCACCACCGGACATCGGGAACCTCATTATACTACATCAGCATATCAGTATAAGGCCAGCCCGCCAGACACATCACACCACCCCCCCCGCCCACCCCCCACCACTGGATCGTCCGCCCACATCGGCGGGAACACGCCAACGTGTTTCACAGCAGCATATATAAGGCTTACACCTGGGGGGCTGCACTTCACTCGGGACTTCAAGATTTGTTTGCCTACCTTGCTTCTGTCAACACTCGCAGTCATCAACACCAGGCTTCACAGACAGCACCTCATCCCTTTGAGGGGGGCTCATGGGCAGGTCTCTACCTACCAGACCAGCCATATATGGGTGGCTTTTCAATGGCTGCAGGGCTAGGCCTTGCTTGGGGAAGGGGAAGAAGTGGCCTTAGGCAAGGGAAGAGGCTGCAAGACGAGAAGGAGGTTATCCCAGGGTGTGTTTATGGGGGCAAATGTTGCAAGTAGTCTCAAGATGGTGAAGGCTGAAGAGGCAGCCTCCAGAGGAGATGAGGCCAGATGGACATGTGAGGGTATGTGTGTGAGAATGGGTGGTGATATCCCTTGAGTTAGCAGTGAGTGAGATGCCAGTGAATGTGTGATGGGCTTGAGTGTGAGAGTTTAGAGTGATGAGATGGTTTGCCTTACCCTGGCTGCACGGGTGAGATCATTCATCCTCTATCTGCATTGGATGGCCAACCTCTTTTGTGCATCATTGGCACAGATCACCACTGCTATCGCTTAGCAAGCTGGAGTGGTAATGTCGCTGCCCCACCTAAGGCCAAAGCGGGGCATATGACATCATGGCAGGCCTCCACAATGTCCAAAAGATGCTCGAGCCATGCAGTCTTCTTGCCTTTCGGGGTCATGTCTTCTTTGCTGCAGTCCTGGGCTGGAAGCACTGAGCCCGACTGTACTTTAAATGTGGTGCCCAGCATGATGAAGCAGCGAGCTGATGGCGTGGTGGGCGAATTGGAGCCATGTGTATTGAACAGTGTGTATCCCAGAAATGCATAATGAATGCAGCGGGTTTGGGATGATACGGTGTGAAAAGCCGCCTTTGTGGCTGGCGGGTAACCCCACCCACTACCGCACTTAGTGCAAATCTGGGGTGATTGCGCCCAATGACTCAGCATTGATACGAGGTCACATGGTTAAGGCAGCCATCTTTGCTCCCTGCTTTTAAAACATTACAGCAGAATTACATCAGAGAGTCCACAAAACACCATCAAAAGCTACTGGACCACTGCAGTCAACCAAGCAGCCAAGGTACCCAACAGAAATACCTTGAAAGAGGAAGGAGGACTCTCTTACGTCCTGTTCCAACCTCGAGTTCACCTGAGAGACCAACCTCCTAGAATATCAACAACAAGGGCTTTTGCAGCTACTGAGAATTCTCTGTTTATCAAGACCTTCACTCCAGCCAAAGTGTAAATTCAGCTAAGAAACATCAGGCCATGCGACAAAATTGAGACTAAGTGAAATTTCAGTTTATAACAACTGCTTTTTATCTTCATCTGTATCTAATTTTGTGTGTGTGTGTGATGAGTCAAGTGAACAAGAGTTGGCGTCCCCGTTAATCTCCAGGGCAAGTGTGTAAGAAATAAAATAATCTCCTTCATTTTTAAATGCACAAAATCTTGCTGCTGGGTTATTAAAAATTAAGAAAACCATTCCGAGGGTAAGAAAACACACACATCTGCATAAAAACGTATTGATCACAGGCAATCAAAAAGCAGTTGTCCGTGACACTGTCCTGTAAGGACTGGGGGAGTGCTAAACTGTTGAAGGTGTCATCCTTCAGCTTAGAGGGACTGCAGAGGTTTTTTTTTGCAGAAATATACTTTATTCACAAAATATCTTCAAACAACATTCCAAAACATTTCAAAATCACCAACGCAAAAATACAAACAGGTTCAAACTTTTACAACACGGATCACGAAATCCATTGATACATACAATAAATATTACATTCATTTTGAGCTATACAGCCCGAGGGGATTTAAACAGTTCCCAGTCCCTCGGTGCACTGTGGCAGAAAGGTCTTAGGCAGCGACCCTTCCCCATTGCGCCTTTGCTGCAGCTGCCCCAAGCTTTAGTGCGTCCCTCAGCACGTAGTGCTGGACTTTGGAATGTGCCAGTCTGCAACACTCAGTCGGGGACAACTCTTTGCGCTGGAAGTTTCGGGCAGACCAAAGAGCGTCTTTCACCGAGTTGATGATCCTCCAGCTGCAGTTGATGTTTGTCTCGGTGTGTGTCCCTGGGAACAGCCCGTAGAGCACAGAGTCCTGTGTCACAGAACTGCTCGGGATGAACCTCGACAGAAACCACTGCATCTCTCTCCAGACCTTGTTTGGAGGGACTGCAGAGGTTCAAGAAGGCAGCTCACCACCACTTTCTCAAGGGAAACTGGAGATACTGGGCAACAAATGCAGGCCTAGCCAACACCTCTCACATCCTATAAAAGAATTTTTTTTTAAAATGTTAAACTGAGACTCCGATTACTTTTCCAAGTGGACGACAAAGGTCCCAAGACGCTATTTTGAAGAGTGCAGAGGGGCTCTTCCCTGCGTCCTAGTCTATTTTTATTGCTCAACCAACATCATTTTAAAAAACAGATAAACTCCTCATCATTTCAATGCCGCTTGTGGAACCTTGCTGTGCATAAATTGTCTATACTTCAAAAGTACTTAACTGGCAGTAAAATGCATGGGGAGAACCTGGGGTGGTGAAAGGCGCTGAATAAATGCAAATTCTTTTCTTCCTCGCAGGCATAACTCAATTAAATGCCTGTTGGCAAATGAAGAAATTTACAGCACAGAAGGATCCTTTTCAGTCCATTGTATCCATGCTCTTTACTGCAGCAATCTAAAACTCACCCTACTGCTTCAGATGTTTATCTATTCTCCCCTTATGAACACAGCTTGTCCCTGTAACAAAGAATTCCATGTTCAGCCAACTGTCTGCACTCTCTCATTCACACTTCCCTGATGACCCCTTGCCACTGGGTTGCTAACCAGAGGGAACAGCCTTTCCCCCATCAAACCTTCAGTGATTTGAAAAAATCTGTATCAAATCATCTCTTAGTCTTGCACTGAAGGTAGTCCCAGTATCTCAAGTCTCCCCCTCACAACCATAGGTTCTCATCTCAGATATTGCCCTGGTATCGTCCATTTGATCAAGATACCTGAGACAATCTGAGGATAGATCAGTGCCTTGAAGGGAAGGAAGGAGGGAGACAACTTGGCAGAGTGAAAGTCAAAGAAAAGGAGCCTTTTCCTGGCTGTTGGAGGCTGTTCCTATCAAGATGTTTTCATTTGGCAAATGCTGTAACTGGAGCAGGATTTCTTAATTATTTCAGATCTGTATTGGAAAAAGAACTGCATATAGACTCTTGAAAGTATTATAAAATATTTACATTTCTAAATGTCGGGACAGGCACTCACTCCAAGTAGGTTAATACACAGAAATGGTTTTTTGGGAAGGGGCCACAGACATTGTGCCTTGGATCAGAAATTTTGAACTGTGATGTCCATGCAGAATATTGTAGTGATAGCGGAACCATTCTGCAGTTTTAAAGCTATTGTGCGTAAATGCAGCCCACCTGATACCACATTATTGTATTGTGGGGTCTGTTCTGTGGCTGGAGTATTACCTTGGTCAGGCGGGCACACGCTCGACCCAAACACACATGAAATTGCACAAAATGATGTCGGGCGTGCGTCCCCCACGTCATCGCGCACGCAAACAATATTGAGGTCGGCGGGAGTTGGAACTGCGCCTGCCAACAATTAAAGGGCCAATTAAGGCCATTAAAAAACCCTATTGACCAAGGTCATGGACAATGTGCTTTTTCACGCTTATCAATTTCGCGCTCGTCGCAAGGACAAATGGGCAGGTGGGCAGCCCGTTTTTAACAAAACCTCATCCAATGGCGGGATGAAATGTCCGGGGTGAAATACAATAAAATAAGATATCTGGGGACAGATGTTTTTTCGAGTTCTGCTGCCGGGTGCTTGAATGTGCTGAATAGACACAGTTTGGTGCATTTCTTTCTTGTCATTTAATCTGTCCAGGTCCCTAGCCCCACTGTGGCAGCTCCGCAGCAGCTGCCTGCCTTCAGGGAGCTCGCTAGAAGCGGCCACCCGCACCCTCACTTTTGTTGGCGCCCGCCCTCTTCCCCTCCCCCACCCACACCCCCTCGGCAGCGCTGAGGCTTTCTCAGTGCGCGTCACACGCTGGCCGACTGTTAATTGGCCAACCAGCCTGAAATTGCCTTTTGGGGGCCGATGGCGGGTGGACGCGCATTTCGCGTCCGCTTCCTGGCCCGCCGAGTTGGCAACACGCGCCAAGCGTGAAATTCAGGCCTATGTTGCCAACTCTCTGCTGGAATTACGCAGGCGAGGACAAGGTCCGACGGGGGAAATGTACGGGCGCATTTTTCAACATTACCGCTTGCGGAACTTCTTCACGTCATCCATTAAGCGTCCCTTGGAGGGTGATTACGTGTGGTGCAGAGAATGAGACCTCACTTGAACGTGGCCATCTCTTTCAAGCAGCAGAACAGAGTAACGCTCATGGTCAAGCGGTTAAATAACTACCACTGGGGCAAGGCATCAATGCTGCTGAGTAAGGGAGTCAACAACTTTGAGAGTGAGGGTGTGGTCAAATGAAGGGCAAAGGGCTACTAGAAACGCACCAAATCCCTTCAAATCCAATTCCACACCATGGGTTCCCAAGTTTATGACCTGTTAAAGCCTGTTTAATGTATGAGCTGCGAGCTTCCCCAGGCACCAGCTGTTACTGCTAGAAAACCCATTACTGCTCAGCATAGCTCAATTCCCCCACTGCTGCAGTGTGACCTTTTTTAAGATTGGAAGATCTGTTCTGTTGAGCATTGCACCTCATGGCAAAGATTGCACTAGGCCAACGCTGGCAAGATGGTCTAGGTTGGCCAAGTTCCTCTGATGGGGCCGGCAGAGACGCTTCATGGCGTGATATACCCTAAAAGAGAGTAGGATGGGAGTACAACAGGAGTTAAGTGCTCAAATCTAGTTGTTTCAGAAATAAGGCAGTTAAATGGCCTTTTATGAATTGCTCATAAATTTTAACGGTCTTGGAAAAGGTGCAAAGGGCTGCAGAGGAGAAAGGGTGTAATGGGACTGCGCACGACACAATGATTATCTTAAACTGCTTAGGTACAGGGGGCATTTTTGCTTTGATGGTTTGTGTCAGTTCTTTAAAATGGGTTTCCCCAGCCTCGCCGAGCTAGCTCTGATGACAATTGGCACCCAAAATGTTAACTCTGCTGAGCATCTTCTGCTTAGATGTCACCCTGGCTAGCCTTTATCGTTTACTTTTAACATCAGTGGACGTGAGGGCTGGCTTCCCTCAGCCAAAACCCAACCATTATGGTGAGGGTCAAGATTGAAAGAGACCATTTTAGTGTTGAAAACAGCAGAAATTCTGATCCTTGCATCGCCTCTTAATAAAGCCACAGACTTGATTAATAGTTTCTTTAAGGCAGGAAATAGAGGTGTAGGGTCAGTTTAGAATTTAATGCCGTTGCATTAAGATCCTGGGCAGAAGAATCTTGTTGAGGTGTCGGGACTCCCGCCTATCAGCTGGAGAGCCGGCGAGAGGGCCTCTTTCCGGGAAGACCCGCTGAACCACGCGCCAACGAGGCAGTGGCGAGGCCAACGGCGGGGCGTCCTCTGGCATCGAGACCCCACAGGCGTGGAAGTCTCGCCTACTGAGAGCTGCTGGCCAATCAGAGGCCAGCAGCTCTTGCGCTCAGCGGCGCCACTGGGGAGACGGTGGCTGCTGCCGGAAGGACAGGCACCGGAGACTCAGGACAGTCAAGGGACCCAGGCCACAGGTAAGTAATGTGGAAGGCAGGTGGGAGGGGGGCTTCATGGGGTGGGTGTCGTGGGGTGAGGGGTGTGGGAGGTGCGGTCAGCAGCAAGTGCAGTGGGGGTTGGGGGGAGGGGGTGGGGTGGGGTGGGGGCGAGGGCCTCAGTGTCCAGTCCCTCGATCAGGCACCGAGTGCCTTTGGTCAATGGGACCCCCCTCCCCGCCCAGAGGTGACAAGCTGACTTCACAGTTTTAGCTGCTCTGCACCCTGCATGGTGACAGGCTCACCTGCAGCTGGGTTAATTCCAACAGTGGCGGGATGAGGCCCTTAAGTGGTCATTACTTGGCCACTTAAGGGTCTGAATTGGTGGCGGGGTAGGAAGGTCGGCCGGGGGAGGGGGAAAGGTGACGGGGTTTTGGTACACCACCACCCCACCTAAGTAAATACCCATTCCGCCTCCAAGCCTGCCACCTGCATGGGCACAAGATTCTGGCCACTGTCGACATGCCACATGCATTGTGCTTGCAAACTGGCAAATGAAATTCAATATGAATAATTGTGAGATGGTACCTTTTGGTAGGAAGATTAAAGAGAACACGTTCCTTGTAAAATAAGTCTCTAAATGGGGTAGAGGAACAGAGTGAAGCACATACAAAAAAAATCACTTAAAGTATTGACACAGGTTAATAAGGCTGGCAAAGCAGTGAAGTTATGTTAACCTTATAAGGAACGTTGGGTTGAGACTGCACTTGGAGACCAGTGAATAGTCTTCATATTACAGAAAAGGCAAAGAGGCACTGGGAAAGGTGTAAAAAAAAAGATTTACTGGAGTGATGCCAGAATGGAGAGATTTTTATCTTTTATTCATACGACATTTCTTTTCGAGTATTTATCCAATTCCCTTGCAAAAGTTGGTGCACTCCATGTCATAATTGTTCGCTGAGCAAAACAATTCCTCTTCATCCCATTCAGCTCTTCAGTGAGTTCTCTGAACTCCGTGACCTGGGTTTTGCTCCACCACTCGGGTGCGCAGTGTCCAGAGAGTTCACTGCTCCGTGAGCCAACTTTTAAAAATGGCGGCCTGGATGTCAGATTTTCGGTCCGGGGGCCGGGGTGGGGTGGGGGTGCAAGCTATATTAGATATTAGGAGTCAGGGCAGGCGACCCTGGAAGCACTGAGGAGGATGCTGGTGAGGAGGCAGGCTGGGCAGAGGCAGGGGCTCCCGCACTATGTCCAAAATTTGACAATAAAGGATACAACATAAAACATGCCTCGAGCCCGCATCCTTCACCCTCCCTCACCCCTCCGCATACTCTCCATGTCTCATCCATGTCAACCCATGCCACCTCATGTACCCACCCCCTAACCCCTCATGCCCTCCATGCCCTATGGCCCTTTATAGCCCCCTAAGACAGCTTAGTGCCAGCTCATGCCAACCCATGCCCCCCCCCACCCACCACATTTGCCCTTAAAATTTATGCATGTTTACTCTATCAAAACCCCTTATAATTTTTATCATCTCGGTGAAATTTCTTCTTAGCCTCCTCTGCTCTAAAGTGAGCATTCCCAGCTTCTCTAACCCCTCTGCAGAAATGAAGTCCCTCATCCTGGCTCCATTCTAATAAATCTCATCTGCACCCTCTTAAGGCCCCTTGGCATGCTTTCTAAAGGGTGGCGCCCGGAATCAGACTCAATAATCCATCTGAGATCTAAGCAGTGATGGATAAATATTTAGCCTAAATCTCTTCCTTTTGTACTGTTTACAGAAGAAAAGCGGGAACTCCTCTGTGCACAGCTGCCCCTCTCTGCTTTCTGTGCTCCATGTCCCTGTCATTCTCCCACCCAAGAGGGGCTGCAACTGCTGCCCCCCATGAGCGATAGAGGCATTTTACAGACAGGACATCAAACTCCACTGAACTCCCTGGAGAAGCCCAGGGCCACTCTCTTCCACCTCCAACAACATTCTTGGAACTCCTCCAACAACACGGTGTACAGTATTTCCCCAGTGCAGCAAAGTACGTCAAATTCACTTCACCTTAGAGTCCTTCGCTAATCCCTTTAATTACACGAGTGTAAGGTGTTCGCCTGTCAAGCAGTTTACAGGGTTTGAACCTGTGGAACAGACAATTTGAGACAAAAATTTCTGGAATAAGCTCCTTTACATAAAAATCAGCAAGAGACTGCCAGTAAGCAGCTGATAGCACTGTCACACAGAAATCCCAGATTACACATAAGCATACACAGTTACTTTCAGCCAAAATCACTATAAGCAAAAACCTCCTATGTGAGTGATCAGTTTGGCAGTGAACAAAGAGAACAAAGAACAAAGAACAAAGAAAAGTACAGCACAGGAACAGGCCCTTCGGCCCTCCAAGCCTGCGCCGATCATATTGCCCGTCAACTAAAACATTTTGCACTTCCGGGGTCCGTATCCCTCTATTCCCATCCCATTCATGTATTTGTCAAGCTGCATCTTAAACACCACTAACATACTTGCTTCCACCACCTCCTCTGGCAGCGAATTCCAGACACTCACTACCCTCTGCGTAAAAAACTTGCCCCGCACATCTCCTTTATAATTTTCTCCTCTCACCTTAAATCTATGTCCCCTAGTAATTGACTCTTCCACCCTGGGAAAAAGCTTCTGACTATCTACTCTGTCCATGCCACTCATAATTTTGTAAACTTCTATCAAGTCGCCCCTCAATCTCCGTCGCTCTAGTGAGAACAATCCGAGTTTCTCCAACCTCTCCTCATAGACCAGGCAGCATCCTGGTGACTTGACATAGCTCTTTAATTGGAAATCATAAGACCATAAGACGCAGGAGCAGAAGTAGGCCATTCAACCCATCGAGTCTGCTCTGTCATTCAATGAGATCATGGCTGATCCGATAATCCTTAACTCCACTTCTTTGCCTTTTCCCCATAACTCTTGATTCCCTTACTGATTAAAAATCTGTCTATCTCAGCCTTGAACATATTTAACGACCCAGCTTCTACAGCCCTCTGCGGTAAAGAATTCCACAGATTCACTATCCTCTGAGAGAAAAAGTTCCTCCTCATCTCTGTTTTAAATGGGCGACCCCTTACTCTGAGATTATGCCCTCTGGTCCTAGATTCTCCCACAAGGGGAAACAACCTCTCAGCATCTATGCTGTCAAGCCCCTAAGAATCTTATATGTTTCAATAAGGTCACCTCTCATTCTTCTAAACTCCAATGAGTATGGGCCCAACCTACTCAGCCTCTCCTCATAATAAAACCCCTCCATACCTGGGATCAACCTAGTGAACCTTCTCTGGACTGCCTCCAATGCCAGTATATCTTTCCTTAGATATGGGGACCAAAACTGTTCACAGTATTCTAGGTGTGGTCTAACTAGTGCCTTGTATAGTTTTAGCAAGACTTCCCTATTTTTATACTCCATTCCCTTTGAAATAAGGGCTAACAATCAATTTGCCTTCCCTATTACCTGCTGTACTTGTATGTTAGCTTTTTGTGATTCATGCACGAGGACCCCCAAATCCCTCTGTGCTGCAGCTTTCTGCAGTCTTTCTCCATTTAAGTAATATTCAGCTCCTCTATTCTTCCTGCGAAAGTGCATAACCTCACATTTTCCCACATTATATTCCATCTGCCAAGTCTTTGTCTACTCACTTAACCTGTCTATATCCCTCTGTAGACTCTTTGTATCATCCTCACCACTTGCCTTCCCACCATTTTTGCAACATCCACAAACTTGGCAATTGTACATTTACTTCCCTCATCCAAGTGATTAATATGTATTATAAATAATTGTGGCCCCAGCACTGATCCCTGTGGCACTCCACGAGTTGCAAGTTGCCAACCTGAAAATAACCCCCTCGTCACAATTCTGTCTTCTATTAGTTAGCCAATCCTCTGTCCATGCTAATATACTGCCACCAACACCATGTTCTCTTACCTTATTCAGCAGCCTTATGTGCGGTACTTTATCGAACGCCTTTTGGAAATCCAAATATATTACATCTACTGGTTCCCCTTTATCTAATCTGCTGGTTGCCTCCTCAAAGAATTCTAATAAATTTGTCAGGCATGATTTCACCTTCATGAAGCCATGCTGACTCTGCTTGATTAGATTATGTATTTCTAAATGCCCTGCTATTACATCCTTTATAATAGACTCTAACATTTTCCCAGTGACATTTTGCCCTTGACTGTAGCCCAAGTATCTTTTTAAAACATCCTTTATACCTTTTTCAGAGGTATACCTGGATGCTATATTGACGGGACATATTGTCCTATAAGGATTCCCCTTAATACAACATTCCTCAGTTCTTTGTCTAAACCATGGGGTATAATCTCACTTTAATTTTATCCCTTTACCATGAGCTTCCAGGGCCTTTACACATTCATTCTGTCCTTGATCAATAAATCTTTACATCAGCTTCCCTTGTTTCATCCTATGCCATTCCTCATGATCTGTCCACAGCTCCCTTGAGACATCCCATTTCTGGTCTTCAAGCTAACTTTCAGGGACTTCATTGTTTGTCTTTGTTATCTGTTGTTTAAGGTTAGAGCTGTTCATCAAGCCTGTTAGTAAACTGTTCATAATGGCTTTCCAGTCCAACCATCCTTATTTCTCATACATACCAAATTCTGCATTCCACCCAGGGTTGGTTCCATTTTTTCCTTATCAGTATGTCCGTCACGGTCCAATAGCTCATTCCTGCCCAGCGTCTTTCTTATCTGCGAGAAACAGCTTGCAGCATTCAGCATTTTATTTTACTTGAAAAAGTCTTCCGGCTTTGTGAAACAAGACGGTATATAAAATTTGGTCTGTTTTTAAGTTTGATGAAGTTGCAGCAAACTGTACTCTTACACTTGTGAGGCAAAGAACCTGCAAGGTTCAAGATGGCAAATCGGATAACCGAGCCGTGTTAGATACCGAGCGAGCTCACAATCTGCTCACTCTGCTTCCAGTGCACGCACGGCTCACCTGGCGAGTGCCCTTACGGGCACGTTGTGCCACAATCAAGATCAAGGAGGCAGGAAAAACGCTGCATGGCCTTTCGAGCCAACTCCGCCATTCAGTATGATCATGGCTGATCTTGGTCTTCAGCTCCGCTTGTTTGCCCACTCCCCATACCTCTTGATTACCTCAGAGACCAAAAATCTATCCGAGCTTTAAATGTATTCACCGATGGATCATCCACAACTCTCTGTGGTAGAGAACTCAAAAGATTCACAACCCCCTGAGAGTGAAGCGATTTCTCCTCATCTCAGTCGGAAATTGTTGGCTGAGGCTATGCCCCCGTGTTTTAGTTTCCCTGACCAGCGGAGACAATGAGCGAAATCGTCCCAGATTTGCACTAAGTGGGGTGGTGGGTGGGTAAAATGATGTTTTACCCGCCGGCTGCAATGGCAGTTTTTCACGCCGTTTAATCCCAACCCTGTCGTATTAATTATCCATTCTCGGCAAACACGTTGTTTCCATGGCTGGCGGGCTCTCATTCGCCCACCACACCATCACCTCGCCGCTTCATCACGCCCAGCGCCATATTTAAAGTCCACAATGTCCTCTACCCCCTCTCTGGCCGCAGGATGGGCAGCAACAGCACTAATCCGGCTTGGGAGGCGGTGGCAGCGATGGTCAGTGCCAATGCCCTGCAAAAGGGGACAGCCACCCAGTGCCACTACAAGATGAACGGTTTCATCCGTTCCCCCAGAGTAAGTCACTTTTCTCATCACTCTCGTCACTCAGAAACCCATCACACATCCACAGGGATCTCACAGGTTAAGGGATGACATCACTAACTCTCACACACACCCTCACATCTCTATCAGGCTCATACCCTCTCGGGCTGGTGTCCTCATCCTGTCCATGGCTCCGCTCACCACACAAACATTCCATTCAGTGCCATGTGTCCTGCTCACACTCTCTCCATTCTTTGCATTCAGGAGAAGCCTGATCACATCAGCAGGGAGAGGTCCCAGGCAGGAGGTGGAGTGGCCCACATTAGGCCCCTCACTCACGTTGAGGAGCGTGTCATTGTGCTGACTGGTGAGGACATGGACCCTGCCTGTGGTGGTGGTGAGGCTAGCAGCGAACACCTTTGTAAGGATCCTGCACCACATCATCCCTCTCTCAACACAACTGTGAGTGCTCTCTCTCCTGCTTTTGACTCTGCTGCCATGCACTAATTATCTCTACTTTGGTTCACAGGGAGCTCTGCCAAGCGACCGACACCCTCAGACAGTCCCTCAGCTCCATCCACGTCCTCACCTCCAGCCAAGAGGATACCGCCTCCATTGAAGAACTGGAAATCAGCAGCCTGGAAGACCTGTCACGGCGCTTACCCACACCCTCCACCAGTGTAGGGACACAGACCTCGGTGGTACCTAGATCTAGAGCAGGCTCGGGTACACAATCTGGTGGTCACCGCACAGGCACATGTCCGCAGCAGGAGGAGGCAGGTTCAGCTGAGTTCCCCGGCAATCGGAGGACTGCTGGGGAAGAGGTATCTGTGAGGTCCGGGTCAGATTACAAGCCTCTAGATTCAGCCTTCCAACTCACCGTGGAGAGTCAGCAGGAGGTGGATGAACATCACACAGAGCTGTTGGAAGCCCTCAACGGAGTGGCACACAAGTCAGAGGAGTGTGTCCGCCTGCTCTCTGATGACGTGGTGCCTGCATGTGCGTGTATGGAGGTCTCCATGGGGAGGATGGCGGATGCCATGGAGACCCTGGTCCAGCAGAATGCGGAGATGTGTGCAGACCTGCACTCCATCCCGGGAGCCATGGGTGAGTTCCTGCAGTGGCAACGCGAGAGGGAAACAGGGCACCTTGACATCCCTCCAGGTGCTCCTCCCCCTCAAGGAGTCAGGCCGGGGCCCCTGGGCGCCCAACTGGAGGAGGAGCAGCAGCTGGACACCCCTGGATCATCCACTCAGGAATCTCAGAGGCTGTCCTCTCCCTCCGAGTCCCCTTTGCCTGTGACCCCCTCAGCCTCATCCTCAGTCACCGCAGAGGGAGCAGCTGGTCAACGAGTGATTCTGGAGGGAGAAGTGTGTGTGGCTGGGCCTTTTGGAGCCTCGTGTAAGCACTCCCCAACTCACTCAGATCCTTCACATATCACACTTCCCTCAATGTCCTGAGCATTTTGAATGCTGCCTGCTGGGGTTTGCTTTCAGTTGTCCATCTGAGCTGACCCGAATCTCCACCCACCCAACGATCACAGTCCCCTACAGCACCCGATCTCGCCCACCATGACTCTCGTTTCACTTTCGATTTAGACAGGATGGCCTGGATTCGGTTTTTTGTAAGCTCCCCCATCCCTTCCCCCACCCCGGTCACCCATTTCCTTTCCCCCACCACAATTGAACCCTCTGGCATCACCTTCCACGTCCCCTCCATGACCTTTTCTTTCAGGGATGTCCAGATGAACGTTCCCTTCCTTCCCGAAAATCTCACCCCCATCCACATTCACCTCCTCAACCTCCTCCTTCCCACCCCCAGGGTCTGTGTCTGCCTCTCATTCCCCACCAACCACCCTCACCTTCCCTTCTATCGGTACCATCGAACCCTCACCCTCCCACACTACACCCTCACGCTTCCCTCGGTCATTCTCACCATTCCCTCGTACCACGCGCACCCTCAGTTCGCTCCCCAGGAGGCAGTCATTGACCCATCAGACCCCTCCCTTGCACGTTTACCTGGATACACCACACTCCTGGACCCCTTCCGCCCTGAAAATCCTTCCCCCCTCCAGACCCCTTTGCCCCTGGAACCCCTTCCCCCCTGGAACTCCTCCCCCTTGGAACCCCCTGTTAGTTCTCCAACCCATCTGGCCCCACCCCCCCAACCCACTTAGTCCCACCCCCTTCCTAACTCCCTCAGACACCCTTACTTCTTCTGCCACCCATAATCCTTCCCCCCTCCCAACTCCTTCCTTCAGCTTTACCTCTCCCTCCAGCCTCACTACATCCTCCAGCTTTACTTTTTCCCCCTTCCCGGCTCCGTCCTTACTTCTTCCTCCACCCTTACTCCCTCCTCTCTCTGCACTCTTCCTCGCCCCGGACTCCCTCCCCCCTCCACCTCCTTCCCTCATCCGAACTCCTTCCTTTACACCTTTCATCCCCCCTTACACCTATCTTCCCAGTTGCCATCTTCTCCCGTTACCCCCTTCTTCCCATTCTCCCTCCACCCCTCCCAACCTCACTCCCCCGACAATTTCATTCCACCCTCCCAACCTCAGCCCCCCCGACACCTTCATACCCTCTCTCCCAACCTCACTCCCCCGACACCTTCATTTTCCCCCTCCCAGCCTCGCCCACCGCGCCTCCTCTTCCTCTCCCAGTCAATCCTAGGCCTTCCCCTCCCACCCCCTCGACCATCATTCATTGTGAGAAAGCGTGACTTTCTAACCTCACAGTGAGCTGCTTCGCAGTGGAGCCATGTCGATGAGAATCCACCCAGCGTGTGATGGGCGTTCCTCCAGTATCCCACTGCTGTTGGGCTCCAGCATCTTCTGCTCCTTGGATGTCCGCAGTGTGAGCAAGGCCCTGACGGTAAGTCCCGACTTTTTCATGTCATATCTGGCAAGGCATGTTCTGCACCGGCGTGTTTTCCTGCCGATGTGGGCGGATGATCCAGCGTTAGGGGTTGGGGGGCGGGGATGAGCCCGGTGGGCTGGCCTGATAACGATATGCTGATGTACTCACAATGAGGTTCCTGACGTCCGATGGCGGGGAACGCGGCCCACCATTGACCGGCTGAGCGGACGATCGCAAACTGGTTTCGCGATGTCGTGAAACTGATTTTTGACCTTCTCGCCATATTGTCCGCTCACGCCACCGAACACGCCCGACGCCAAAGTGCACAGAAAAACCAGCCAATCCCTTGGCATCTACCCTATCAAGCCCCTTCTGACTCTTGTCTGTTTCAATCAGATCACCTCTCCTCCTTTAACCTCCAGAGATGAAAGCTCCGTTTACTCAGCCTCTCATCATCGGACAACCCGCTCATCCCGGGGACCAGTGTAGTGAACCTTCGCTGACCTTCCCCAATGCAAGCAAATCCTTCCTTAAATATGGAGACCAAAACAGCGCACAATACTCCAGGTGTGGTCTAACGCAAATTGTTGCTGTGTACACTGAAGAGTGAATGTTGTCCAGGAAACCAGAACCCTATAGCTCGTCGATAAGTTATACAACCTTATAGCACACGAAGGAGACCACTCAGCCTATCAGGCCTTTGCTGGCTCTTTGAAAGAAATGAACCAATTTGTCCCACTCCCTCTGCTCTTTCTGCTTATAGCCTTGCAAATGCTTCTTTTTCACATCTATCTAAATAGTCCACCCAGTTCAGGGGTACTTGTGTGGATTTTTGGGTGAGGACAGGTCAAATGTGTGTCTCTTGGCCAGGTAGCTTGCTTGGCATATCTACTCAAGGCAACAGGAAGAATGGGCACATAGATGACTGATCAGAAGTTTTCAGCCGAAGAGGCAGTGCTTTCAGGGTGGAAGGGAAGAAAAATACAGGGAGAAGAGAAACAAACCTAGCAACCAGCATTCCCTGTGACTGAGTGGCGTGAAATTTCAATTTGGTTTCGAGGCTTGTATAATTAACCCTCATTTCAGCAATCTAAGACTTTTATTGGCTAATTTTATAGATGAAATAAATGCCAATGTACCAGAGACAAAACACCAGGCATTTGACTTGCAAAACTGCTGTGACTTCTCAAAAAAAACCGTAGATAGTTTCAGCACTATGCAAGAAACTAGGTGTTTTAGTATTAATGGCCTGTTTTACATGAGTAGCAGAGAAAGTAATGAGGGTTACACATGAGTGTGGCAGATCTGTGAACTGGCTGGTGTTTTAACAGTACCTCATTACCACCGCTGTTTAATTAGAGGAACTTTAAGACTGTTTATATAGCAGAAGATGGAATACCTGCTTCATGCTGAATCTTGCCTTTCAACACACTTAATGTCCCACATTTAAAACAGCCACAGGGGATTGCTCAGCCGAATTAAACTTCAGCAACTTCTGTATTCCTCTTTGCATTCTTGGTTGTTTCCATCACTTAGACCGTCGACTTCCACGTCGGTAACATCGCCTGACTCCACCCCGGCCTCAGCTCATCTACTGCTGAAGCCATCATCCGTGCCTTCCTTCCCTCTAGACTCTGCTGCTCCAACGCACTCCCTGGCTGGTCTCCCACATTCAACCATCCAAAACTCTGCTGCCTGTGTCTTTACTTGCGCCAAGTCTCATCCAGCCATCACGCCTTCTAGTAACTGTGGCACCAGAGTCTCTGAATACTCCCAGTCTCGTTTGAACAAATGTCAGTGAGGCTATGAGCAGCTATGTCTCTGGTTTTATGGCTTAAGTGCCTGTAGAGCTGCCACCAAGATGGCAAAGCCTGTCCACCTGGGAGAATGACCTTAAATATTAATTTTGATGTTTCTGCCTAATGCTAAATAGAAATTAATGAGTCCACAGCAAAACATCGTAGCAGTAATGGCTGGTGATCTGCTCACAAAACATTTTATGTGCATAATGGAGTGGAGAACTTTTGAATTACTCGATGTGGTTTATAAGGATTAATTGTTTGCATGCAGTTCTTCATTTTCCTCATTACCTCGCATCATGGAGACAATTTACAGTGAAATCATTATAGGCAGACGCATAATCACCATTTTAATGCTGAGCTGCACTGTTATTTCTGGACAGCAGCAGCACGCAATATATATAGCCACTAAGTCCTGTAAAGAAAGGAAGACTTTTGCGACATGTGAAAGTGCTTTACAGCTAATTCCCAAGCGCTTGGGAAGAGCAGTCGCCTTTGTCATGTGGGGAAACACAGCAGGCAAATTACACGCAGAAGAGAAACAATGAGACAAATGAGCAGATGGTCGTGTTCTGTTGGCTGAGGGATGAATATTGATCAGGATAGTGGGAGAAATCCCCAGCTCATTTTCAAAATACCGCCGCGGGACCTTTTACGTCGACCTTGGAGGGCGTTTTGGGGCCTCGGTTTAACAGTTCACCCGGAAGGCAAAAAGCGTGTTGATGACCAGCGGGAATGAGGTCCAGGCCAGCAGATGGATGTGTGAATTGGATTGGGGGATGTGGTGTTCTAAAACGACGTGGGTGCATTGGAGGATTGGGGCAGAGGAGACCCCAATGACTCATCCAGGGAGCACTGACGGGCATCCCTGCACCAGCACCCAGGTCCCAAGGAACCCTCCCAAGCCCTTGACCCCGTATGGCCATGTTGATTTCTCCAAAGGGTTTGACAACAGGGAAGCCTCTCCCCAAAGGTTTACAGGGCATCAGCAAGGCATATGGGGCAGAATTTTGACCTCATCCAGCGGGCATGGCTGGGGTGGGCGGGGCCATTCGCGATCAAGGCCGAAAGGCAATTTCGTGCTGGCAGACCAACTAAGGCCCACCCAGTATCAAAGCCGGCTGGAGAACCTCCAAGAAGATGAGGGCTGTTGTCCGCTGGGTCCAATGGTGACCTGGCGGCTGATTGAACAATGGCGCCCGTGTCGGAGCTGCAGCAGCGACATGGACGCGACCCAGGGAGACGGACCCATGCGGGAGGTGAGGTCGGCAGGGCTGTCGGCCCCACCTTTCTCCAACGAGTGCCTCACCACCCTCCCTGGGGGAGGTGGCTGCCGGAAAGGACACCCTCGTCCCCAGAGTTGGGAGGAGGAGGCCACCGCGCCTCACAAAGCGGGCACGGGAGAAGGTGGCAGCCCGGGTGAGCAGTCACAACGTGGTGCGGCGCTCCTGGGTGCAGTGCCGCAAGCGCTTCAGTGACCTGCTGCACTCCGGAAGGGTGAGTATCGTGTTGGCGTGGGTCAGTGTCCTGAAGCGTTTTGAGCTGGCCGTCCCCACTGTGGAAACTCAGGGGTGCTCGAGTCTGAGCCAATGACATCGGAGTTGGCCAAGAGGAGGGGGGCGGGAGCGCGAGGCATGGCTGCTTGGACTGAGTGCTTTGCGGATCGATAGCCACAACTCAGATGTGCCCTGTGAGGCCTTCCTCAGCTGGGGTTGGCCTTAGTCTGCAATGGCGCTGCAGGTAGAGAGTGGAATAATCAATGCTCCTCTGCCCTTTCAGGGGAAGACTCCCATAACAGTATTGAGAGGTGGTGGACCAGCGGGGGGATTCCCGCACCCCCTCATCCTCTCCCGTTATGAGCAGGAGGCCTTGGAGCTTGAGAGGCGGCATGCACCTCAGTCAACTGGCCGCGGTGAGGTTGAGGTGTCAGATGAAGGTAAGAGTGCAGTGCACTGAGGTGAGAATTTCAGCTTGTACAACCATTCTAGTGTAGTCTCTTCATTGATGTGAGCCTCGAACCTGGAGTCCCCATTGATCATTGGAAGGCAAGGGCACCGTGAGGCAGATCCCCATTGTCTCACCAGGGTGCCTGGCATGCACAGTGACAATCTGATGACTTTAACTAACGACATGTTCTTTTTCTCTCTTTTAGGTTTACTTACAGGCTTTTGCTCTCCGAACCCTGAAGGGCTACCCCTGATACCGGTGGACAACCATGCTCCCCAAGAAACTGCGTCACACCTGCTCTCTGAAGCAGGCACAGCGCAGATACCAGCACCTCGGTGGGCATTAGATCAGCGTCTAGTATCTCAGTGCACATTGGTGAGGACACTTCACACTCGCTTGAGGAGCAGGCGGAGGCAGAGAGTGCCCAGGGTGGCAGCAGTCGGAGGACGGCTGGAGACCAGGACGATGCTCAGTCGATGGCTGATGATGGGCCTTGGGGTTGCGCTTGGACCTGCAAACTCTCACGCAGGCAATGATCTCAGCTGGCCAGTGTCCGTGTGTGAGATAGATGGGACACCCAGTATCCTAGCTAGGTGCCCGTCCATAAATGGTGAGCAGGGAGATCCACGAGCTGCCTGTTATCTCTGCGGGCTCCTCTCAGGGTGCCCTGGATGACAGCAGCAGCTCCTTCGCCCCTTTGCCAGTGACCGTGGCCTCTGATGAGGCTGCAGTGACTGGGGAGATGCCAGCCATGACACTGGCTGCTCCCTCCCAAGCGGGGCCAGCACGGGCTCCACTGGCCACAGGACGACCGCCAAGGTCACCAAGGCCAACAGGACAGCAGAGTCAGCCGGCTGGTGCCAGCGAGGGGGAAGCACCTAGACATAACACCCATAAACGTAAGTTTAAAGCACCTTAAGCACAAGAGGGGCTGGTCACAGGTGATCTTTTGTTCCCCCATTTAGCTTTTTGCTTTTTAATGGTGTGACCACCAACGCTGAATATTGTTCAGTTCAAGAATCTGTGAGTTCCAAGCTGCACTGGGATACCTGGCCTCCTCTCCCTTCTGCCTCTCTCCTCCAGTGGAGACCACAATCCCCGTTACCAGGGTAAGGGAAGGCTGTCTGATACCTGGAAGGGCCCATATGGTCTCAATCCTCCAGGGGGTGTGGGAGACACTGATGAGCCCTGGAATGAAGCCTGGAAATGCTCAGAATGAAGTTCAGAGCCGAGATGAAACTGTCTAGTTCAAATGAGCAACTAGCAGCAAACTATCTCCAAAACCTCTCATTACTCACATTGACAATGCTGCTGAGCCATCTAATCCCACCCATGGATGAGCTTTTGCAAATTCTGGGCTGCCCGCCTGTCCATTTTGCCCGTGCGACGGGCGAGAAATCGCAGAGGCAACGTTAAATCACCGACAGTCGGGGTGCCAAGGGTCATAGCTGGCCTCTTAACTAATGGCAGGTGCAGCTCTGACTCCAGCGTGGGACCCGCCAAGCGAAATATCACACGAGCGCGCGCCGACATCGGGACGCTCACTCCACATCAACGTGAGTCATTTTATACTCATTCAGGTCGGGCACACTCCACCCAACAAAGTGAAAATTCTGCCCATGGTTTAGATTTAAATTGGGTTGTCATTGACCTAGAGCAATAAGTCTAGCGAAGTACTAAATCAGCAAGGATAAAAATACCTCACGCCGATAAATAGATTCAGCTGATTTTTAACTTTTGTTAGGAAGTGGGAGGTGAAGGGGCTGGTTTGAAGTTGGCCCTTAATTCATAGGCTAACCAGGCAAGGAAGGAGTAAAAGCAGCCAGCATTCTTGCTCATTGCCCCTCTGCATGTTGCAGTGTGTGTACAAGTGGAAACTAAGTGCAGGCAAAGCAGGACTAAGCTCGCTGTGGTTTGTAATTGTTCACAGGATGTGAGCATCGCTGGCAAGGCCAGCAAGTTATCACCCATCCCTAATTGCCCTTGAGAAGGCGAACTCCCTTCTTGAACACAACTGAGCGCCTTGGCCATTTCCCAGTCAATTACATTGACATGGGCTTGGAGCCACAGATAGGCCAGAGCGCGTAAGGATGGCAGATTTCCATCCCAATTGGATATGAGTGAACAATCCAGCCGTTTCATGGCCACCATTACTGAGACTAGCTTTTTAGTCCAGATGTGTTTGATTTGCCAGTTGCTGTGGTGGGATTTGAGCTCGTATTGTCTCTGGATCGTTTGCCCAGGTCCCTGGATTACTCATGCAACTGCATCGGCACGATGCTAATGGAGCCTGAATGACATTGCTCACTGATCTTTACAGTCCAGGCTCAGGCTTGAAGAATGGCGAATGAAGAGAGGCAAGTGTTACGAAATAGCAGATAAGCAGAACAAAACTGAATGACTTTAATTGTACTGCTTTCTTTGGGTGGAGGGCTGAGGTTGCTTTTTAAAGCTCATTGTATCTATTAGGGAAAAACTGATTAACTGTTTGACGCAGAGGAAGATGTTGGGGAACAGAGCAGTGAAGTAAGATCAGTTTGCTCTAACAAAGGGCTGCACTTTCCCAGGATTGCACTAAGTGCGGTAGCGGGCGGGTAAAATGGAGTCCTACTCGCCGATGAAAATGGCGGGTTTTCACGCCGTATCTTCCCGAGCCCACCTCATTATTTATTCACTCCCATGAAACACACTGTTTCCATGGCGGACGGGCTCTCATTCACCCACTCGCCATCACCCCGCTGCTGCATCACGCCGGCCGCCATCTTTAAAAGGCAGCCGCCAGCAAAGCGCTCATCGCCACCAGCTCACCACCGCTGCCTGGGAGACATGGCCAGCAAAGGCAAAAAGATTGCAGCCCCCCCGCTTCAATGACGGGTCCCTCGAGCGACTGCTGGATGCCGTGGAGGCCTGACAGGATATCTTCTACCCCCGCTCTGGCCGCAGGATGGGTAACAATGTCACCAACCCGGCTTGGGAGGCGGGGGCAGTGGTGGTCAGCGCGAACGCCCTGCAGAGGTGGACAGCCACCCAGTGCCACAAAAGGATGAATGATCTCCTCCGTTCTGCCAGGGTGAGTCACTCTTTTCATCACTCCCATCTCACACACTCACGAACCCATCACACACCCACAGGGCCCTCACTCACTGCCAGTGCAAGGGACATCACCATTCACTCTCTCACACACACCGTCATTGTCCTCACCCCGTCCATGGGACCACTCAACACCCACACAGGCCAGGCATACTTATCATCTGGCCTGGCAGGCGTCCTGATACACTCTCCCCATCTCTATCCATGCAGCACAAACTGGCTCACAACAGGAGGGAAAGGCGGCAGACAGGTGGAGGGATGCCGGAAATCAAAGTCCTGACAGAATTTGAAAACAGAGCCATCCAGCTGGCCGGTGAGGATCTGGACCGGTCCTGTGCTGACGGTGAGGTCAGCGCTGCTCTACCAAGTGAGGATCCAGCAGTGCAACATCCATCAGATAACCATGCTGTGAGTGATGTGTCCTCTTTCACAGGCCACTGCATGCACTGATTATCTCCCCTTGCTTTCGCAGACACATCTGCCAAACAGCCGACAGAGTCCATGACCCAGGGCCTCCAATCAAGGTCCGAAGAAACCTCTGAAGAGGAATCTGAAGACACCCTCCCTGAAGTCCCGTCACAGCTTCACCCACACCCTCCACCAGTGCAGAGACACACACCTTGATGGGACCAAGCTTTAGAGTAGCCTCAGGATCACAATCTGGTGAGCACATCGCACTGTCTGATCCACAGCAGGCAGAGGTAGGGACTTCCCAGGTCTCTGGCACTCGGAGGGCTGCTGGATGCCAGGACTTTGCTGAGTCTGAGTCAGATGAGGAGCCTCTGGACTCGGTCATGTCACAGTTACTGGAGCTGCAAAGGCAAGCTCGGGAACATCAGGAAGGGATGTCCGCTGCACTCTTCAGATTGCAAGGCAAGATGGAGGAGTCCGCCCATCTTCAGGCTGAGGTGATAGCGCCAGAATTGCAAAGCACCGAAGTCAACACCGGCAGGGTGGCGGCCGCCATGGAGACCTTGGTCCAGGACATCGCTCCTGCACTGCTGCGTGGGCTTAACTCCATTGCTGATGCCATAGTTGGCCTCCAACAGTGTGTATGCGAGATCGTACTCCAGCTACCTCTTCCATTCACGGAGTCAGTCAGGGGCCCTCGAGGTTGGTTGGTGGCAAGATTTTAACAGCACACACATACACCCTTTCTTCCCCGAGTCTCTTTAACAAGTCTTCTGCCCTCCCCCTATAAAATACCAGCCTTCTTCAGCCCCCACTGAACAAAAAAGTCCAGACGCCCACCTAGGATGTTAAATCACATGGCCTTTGCCTCTTGGCCTCCCTGTCCAGCAGCAACAGCAGTAGTACCTCCTCTCTCTCTCTCTCTCTGTCTCTCTCTCTCTCTCTCCTTCTCCCTCTCTCTTCCTCCTCAGGCCTCAGGCCCTGCAGGCTCCAGGTCCCCGGCAACAGAGGATGGGGGAAGGTAGCAACAGCCACACTGGATATCCCAAAAGCTGAAGGAATACAGTAGCTGGAGCCAGAGCAGGACACAGCAGTTATCAGCAGCCAACACCCAACTCTCCCAACTCCCAACTGCGGCAGCAGCAACAAGTTACAGCGGAGAGCGATTGGGAGAATTTTTTATTTTCTTTGCATGTATATAAGGAACAAAACAAAATGTGCAAACAAAGTTCAAACAGATCCATTGAGGCAACAATATGAGTTCCGGTCCCTCTCATTGTTCCTGCTGCCTGACAATGTGTACACTCAGCCTAGGAAGTTGATCACCACTAGATGAAGGAAGGTGCTAGCAAAGGGGAAGTCTGCAAATGCTCGCTCAGGTGAGATGCCAAGGAAATCTCCTTTGTTCTGAGGGTTGATCTGTATCCGCAAGCAAACTCCCAGCACCAGGGCCCACCGCCCAGGCGATGAATCCGGACAGGAAGGGGTTGAAGGGGAAAGTACCGACCAGCGCGCAGTAAAGGAACTGAGCCACTCCGCTCAGCGCCATGTGCAGCAGGTACGAGTCCATCAGCTTCAGCCGGAGCGGAGTCCCCGCCGCGTGTTCCTGAGAGAAGCAGCTGAGCACCAACAACACTGACCCGTGCATCATTACAGGCAGGGCAAGCCACCTGGGCACGGGCCTTAATCACTTGTACATACTGTTCACTATTGTCAATAAACTCCCAGGAATATCTCTCTGCCTATGGCTCCTTGTTCTGATGAGCAGTGTTCTTGTCACTCAGATGTGAAACCTTTCTGCACAAGATAAAGGCAGGTGTCTCAGTCCAGGGCCTCTTCCCTGTGCTCAGTGCAGCCTTCAGACCAAAGTGATGGTCCGGCCTCACACTTCCTGGACACATTACTGATGCCTGCACCTCGGCAGTGCTGGTCATTGCTGTCAGAATGTAGTGGGCAGGCGCCACAGAGTTCCATCATTCTCTCTGTATGCTCTCAGCACCTTTAAGGTGGGGCTGGCCCCCATCACACCAACATCTGCGACCAGTGATGCTGTGCACCAGCTCCTGAAAGGCTGAGGTGCTGAATGCGGACACAGCATCAGATGTGTCTAAACTTTCATGGCTGCGTCTCTGAGATGGCCCTGATCATGGAACGCAAGTGAGCTGCCCTCAGCCAGACAGGAGTCAGACATTCTCAGAGGCTATGTGAAGATCTATGGAGTGTCCTCACTGCATATTGTCATCATCCTCCTGCAGTCGAGTGACCAATAGGGCCTCCATCTCCATAACAGGGGCATTCTCACAGAGGGTATTCGCACTGTGTTAAGCCAGACTGGAGTCAAACGTTCACACTTGTGATGTGAGAGTCTATGGGGACACCTCACTGAAAGTCATCATCATCCTCCACAAATCTGGCAGCTATGAGGGCCTCCTGAGTGCGACAGCCTCATCCCAACTGTCTTCACCACAAAGGACCCCCTCACCCTCATCCCCATCGGCATCCTCCTCATCAGAGGAGACATGCAGCACCTCCATCTCCTCCTCAGCCAGCTCCTCTCCCCGTTGCAGCGCCAGGTTGTAAAGGGCACAGTAGACGACGACTATGTGTGACACCCTCTGTGGACTGTATTGCAGGGCTCCACCAGACTGGTCCAGGCACTGGAATTACATCTCCAGCATCCTGATGGTCTGCTCCACCAAGTTGCAGCATGAGCCTCATTATACCGTCGCTCTGCTGTAGTCTGAGGCCACCGCACGGGTGTTATCAGCCACGGCCTCTGAGGGTAGCCCTTGTCCCCGAGGAGCCATTCCTGCAGCTTCTGTGGACCCTGGAAGATTCCAGGGATCTGCGATTGACTCAGGATGTAGGCGTCATGCACACTCCCTGGAAACCGTGCGTACACCTGCAGGATGCGTTTCTGGTGGTCGCAGACCAGCTGCACATTCAGTGAGTGGAAGCCCTTGCGGTTGATGAAGTCACTGAGTGTAGCGATGGAGACCTGAGCGCCACATGGGTGCAGCCAATCACATCCTGCACCTGTGGGAATCCTGAGATCCGGGTAAATCCAATGGCCCTGGCATCCTGGCTGTCCCGGTCCCGGGCGAAATGCACAAAGTTGTTGCCATGGAGAAGATGTGTCTGTGACCTCATAGATACATTCATGGGTGTTGGATTGTGAAATCCCACAGAGGTCACCTGTGGAGCCCTGAAAGGAGCCACTGGCATAGAAATTGAGCGCCGTGGTCACTTTCACAGCCACTGGCAGTGGATGCCCTCTATGTCCCCTTGGCGCCAAGTCCTGCAGTAAGTGGCAGATGTGAGCCACCAGATCCCTAGACATGTGCAGTCGCCAGTGACACAGGTTCTCAGTCATCTGCAGGAATGGCAGGCGGTGTCTTTAGACCCTGGGTGTCGCTAGGCGCCGACCAGCCACAGCTCACTGTCGCTCCTGGGCAGCGTGTGTGGGAGCCCCTGCTGCCCCTTCTGCACAGCCAGGAGCCTCAGTCGCCCTCTCCTCCATCTTCTACAGTCTCTGTAGGCCACCAGGTATATAGCTAGGTCACCAGGATCCATGATCCTGACATGGTCCTCCTGCAGCACGAAAGAGAGAGAGAGACGTGGTTATCGTGGTTGTACTTAGCACCTTTCCTGGTCCTGTGTGACTGCCC
Source organism: Cetorhinus maximus (assembly GCF_964194155.1). NCBI lineage: Eukaryota > Metazoa > Chordata > Chondrichthyes > Lamniformes > Cetorhinidae > Cetorhinus > Cetorhinus maximus. The sequence continues at coordinate 114,032,122 of NC_135890.1, forward strand.
CTCAATGCTTCCCGGAGAGTGCTGGTCACCCCTCGGACGGCCAGAGATGAGTGCGCTGCACGGCTGCCCCGTTAACCTGCGACATGGGAGACACTGGTTCAAACCAGGATGCTGAGATTGCAAAGGGCTGTGAGCATCTCCAGCAGTGACTGTTACATAGCCAGCATTGGCGAGGAGATTGTACAACATGTGCACTCCAGCTGCTCCGCGGTCCAATAAAATGGCGGGGGACTCGAAGTCTGTGCCGGGGGGTGTGGGGGGGAAGGGGGGTAAGGTATGGAGCGCTTGGTGGCCCTTTAGTGCCTCCATGTTGCTTGCTGGGGTGGGCAGGTTAGGAGCCTGACCCCAATCACATCACTGTGGCTGTGCCTGATCTGTCTCAGTTATGAAGACCTGGTCAGTCACCTGCGGGGCCGGGCATCAGTTTCCCTGCCCACCCCCACCCCCTACCCCCTACCCCCTACCCCCCCTGGCGCTACCGAGGCCTGTAAATAACAGGCAAGCCCTGGAGATCACTGCTGGTCACTTACCTCAGCTCCCCCAAAGTGAAGGCCGCCAAGCCTGTGTGCTGTTGTGAACCACGTCGGCGTGCTTTCCCGCTGATGTGGACGGACGATACGGCGGGGTTCCAAGAGCTTGGCGGGATGGCATTTAATTATATGCTAATGTATTACAATTAGCTCCCCACCGACCGATGGCGGGAAACGTGGCCCACCATCAGCGGGATTAGGGGAAGATCCCAACCTGCCTTCACATCGTCGTAAAGTGGGTCCCGCCATATTTTCTGCGCGCGCCACCTATCACGCCCGCCGCCAGCGGGCTTGGAAAGCTCCGCCCAAAGAGTGCACCCTACCAAACCCCTTCCTAATCTTAAAGACCCCTATTGGGTTACCTCTCAGCCTCCTCTGTCCCAGGACCTCAGCCTTTCCAACCTTTCCTGATACGTAGAACATCTTGGTTCTGGTATCATCCTGGTAAATCCTTTTAGCGCTTTAACTGCAGCTTCTACATGCATGAGACCAGAGCCGTGCCCAGTACTTTAAGTGCAGTCTCATTTCTATTGGTTCAGAGTGTCTTGAACAATGAAAGGCCTTCCATGCCTCGATTAATTGACTCAGTTATGGCCTCGGGATCAACAGAGAAGTTGTTCCTGCTTCAGTTCTGCTGACAAACAGAACATATTGCTTCATTTTAAGTTGGGAACTGTACTTCTTTGAGCCTTCCAGAGGAACCAAACCAATCATTACAGCACAGAGAATAAAGGTTACCATTTAAAATGTTAACATATAAACCATCGGCCATTTCAGCTGCTGTGACATCAGTGATTGGAAGAATGGAATCCTTTTCTCGTGTACAAGGTATCTCTCAGGAATTCTCTCAGTATGATCAATGTTCACCGAGTCAATTAACGCACAGGAACTGCAGGAGACCAATCGGCCCCTCAAGCCTGTTCTGTCATTCACAGCTCATCTGCACACCAACCCCATTTACATGCCTTTGACCCAAAAGGGGAACAGAAGGAAGAATTTGCATTTATATAGCACCTTTCATGACTTCACGATTCCCCAAAGCATAAGAACATAAGAAATAGGAGCAGGAGTAGACCATTCGGCCCCTCGAGCCTGCTCCGCCATTCAATAAGATTATGGCTGATCTGCTTGTGTTTCAGTTTCCACATTCCCATCTAACCCCAATAACCTTTGATTCCCTTGCTTAACAAGAATCTATCTACCTCTGCCTTAAAAATGTTCAATAACCCCACCCCCACCGCCTTCTGAGGCAGAGAGTTCCAAAGTCGCACAACCGTCCTAGAGAAAAAAAATTCTCCTCATCTCTGTCCTAAAAGTGAAACCCTTAATTTTAAAACAGTGCCCCCTAGTTCTGGACTCACCCGCAAGAGGAAACAGCCTTTCAACGTCCACCTTGTCAAGGCCGTTCAGGGTCTTGTATATTTCAATCAAATCTCTCCTCACTCTTCTAGACTCCATTGGAAACAAGCCCAGTCTGTCCCACCTTCCCTCACAAGACAACCCACTCATTCCATGTATCCATCTAGTAAACCTCCTTTGAACCACCTCCAATTTTACAGAAAATGGAGTACTATTTGAAGTGTAATGCAATGTTGAAAGGTGGTAGCCAATTTGTACACAGCAAGATCCCACAAAGAACAGTGTGATAAATGAGCAGATGGATGTTGAGTGACAAGTATTGGCCAGGTGCATTGGGACAACTCCCCTGCTCTTCTGCGAAATAATGACCTGAGATCTTTTATGTCCACCTGAGAGGGCAGATGGCACCTCAGTTAGACACTTCACCTGATAGACAACATTTTAATGACATCGAGGCCAGCGATAGGGAATGGCAATTGGGGCAGGGGGAGGGTTCTTTTTCCTTTATTCTTTCATGGGATGTCAGCATCGCTGGCAAGACCTATCCTTAATTTCCCTCGAACTGAGCATTTCCCAGGGCAGTTAAGAGTCACTCCACAGATGCTGTTAGACCTGCTGAGTTTTTCCAGCATTTTCTGTTTTTGTTTAAGAGTCAACTACATTGCTATGGGCCTGAAGCCACAAGTAGGCCAGACCATGCAGATAAGGATGGCAAATTGCCTTCCCTCAAGGGACATTATTGAACCAGATGGGTTTTTGACAACAATTGATGACAGTTGCCTGGTCAGATTTACTGAGGCTAGCTTTATATCTTTAATGAATTGAATTTAAATTCCACCAGCTGCCATGGTGGGATTTGAACCCATATTGGGCTTCTGGATCACTAGTCCAGTGACATTACCACTACACCACCACCCTGTGCCCCACCAGGCTCCTTGTCAACAGCAGCGAGTCAGCAAATTGAGCCTTAAAGCGGTGTAAATTTATGGTAAACGTTTAGTAATCTGGGGCTAAATTTTGCTGCAGGCTTTGGAGCCCTGATATCAGGCCAGAGAGCAAGTTCTGAGCCCGTACTTACCAGCAATGGGACAAGCTGGGCGATTTTACCTCAGGCAGCTTCTTAATGGGCTGCCCGCGGGCCCACAGTAAAGTTAAGAACACCGAGTGGGCTTTGGATGCTACCAGCCCAATCAAAGGGCTGACAGCTCCTGGAGCCTCAGTCGCACTACGGAGAGAGGTGGACGCTGCTGAGGGCAGGCAGCATACCTCCGGACGCCTCCAGGTAAGTAAATAAAACATTAAAAATCCATATGAGTGAGGGCCGGAGGGGGAACCCCCTCTAGGGACTTGGTTAGGATCGTGGGGGCTTCCTTCTCCTTCCGCGACCCCCCTCTGTGGGGCATGGAGCCTTCAGATTCAATTGCACCACCACTCCCACCCCCCACCCCTAGGGCTGCTGCAGGGAGACCATCTCCCCACCAAGTTGGGGATTGCCCTGCCAACAGCAAAATGCCTCCTTGAAGTGGGCAGACAATCTGCCTCGCAGGCCTCCGTTGGGAAAATGCCCTAGTGACGAGACCCCATTGGGGACCTGTCCTGTCGCTGTTCCCCACTATTTTATTGGCTCTCCCACCTCCCAGCCTGCAACCCTGAGGTCAGTAAAATTCTGCCCTCTGTTGCCTAATGCCTCCACGAGGAAATAAAACACTGGACCAAAAGGTCATCACTTTTGAACAGAAAGTACTTTCATTGCCTAATTTACATTTTTGAAAATTTTGGGAGTGCAATATCTGATCGTTTTAGCCGGTTTGTCTCAGTACCTCACTCCTGAGTACACTGAAATCCAGCAGAGAGAGCACCATTCGCTGCTTTGGTGGGGGAATATATGCCAACAACACTCCGATGATTTATGGTCTGTTGGGTACATGTTCATGTCTCCTGATGACCTAGTCAGGGTCCCTGATTTTGGATGTTTTCCTGGATGTTCTATAATGGAATTCCCCACCGCCAACCACTACATCCAATCAAATAGGCCCTTTCCCCCATTTCAAGTAACTTTACGACATGGCAATGCCCTGGCCAATCAGAGTCGACTTGCCAACCAATCAGCAACCTTTTCCCCCGTGGTATAAATTGCTGTGGTCATTTGAAATTTGGCATTCTTGCATTTGCCCTGATGAGTGCCAGGTGAAAAACTTCAGCCACGTGTCTTCCCCTTCAGCACAGCAAATGAGTGTTCAAAAATAAAGTGTGAAACGTACAACCTATTGCTAAGTGGGTCTGCTCATAACAATGTCCAGGAGATTAATCTTCAATTTCGCAAGACTCCAGAGTAACCCCGAACGGTTGGCAACCCTTAGATCTTCTGCCTGATGCGTACGTGTCTGTGATGCCGTTTGGTCTAACAGATCATTGTGAGCTCGGACCTACAAGATCCAGTGAGAACTAGTGAAGAGAACCAGCTCCTTTCTGTTCCCAGACATTCTCGATAGCCTGTGTTTGTTTGAGTGAGTGAGAAGAAATGCGCTTGTACTTATTGTTACCCTACAGTGTTATATCTCACCCTGTAGCAATAAGATCGGCCTTTGTGTTTTCAAGCTTCTCGGTTACGGAGGTCTCAACACTCAAAACAGTCACAGAGCAGATGTAATTGCTTCTTTCCAGTCCTGAGGTATATGTTTGTTTACAGCGCTGTCAGTGGTTGCGTGAAATTTTTGCTTTTAAGAAACCCATGTGCATATACAGCAACTCTGCACCCACTGCTGAAAAATAACAAGACATTTTCATAAATCATAACACTGGCTGCAGCAATAAAAATGGATCAACTGAAAATAGTAACTGCATAATGCACAATATTATACAAAATAAGCAAGGCACAATAATTATTTGACTTGACCAAAACGCAAAATGCCACAAAGGGTCACCACGTTGTAAAACAGGGTTCTGGCAAAAGGTCATCTACCTGAAATGCTGACTCTGTTTCTCTCTCCACAGATGCTCCGCTGAGTATTTCCAGCAAACTCTGTTCTTATTTCAGATTTTCAGCACCTAGATGTTTAATTTTTGGACCACTGAAGTAGCCAGTGCCCATATGCAGCAAGACTTGGACAACATTCAGGCTTGGCCTGATAAGTGGCAAACAAGGCCCAGCCAATGACCATATCCAACAAGAGAGAATCTAACCATCTCCCCTTGACATTCAATGCCCCCACTATCAACATCTTGGAGATTACCATTGGCAAGAAACTGAACTGACCCAGCCATACAAATACTGTGGCTACAAGAGCAGGTCAGAGACTGGGAATTCTGCAGTAAGTAACTCACCTCCTGACTCCCCAAAGCTGTCCACCATTTATAAGGCACAAGTCAGGAGTGTGATGGAATACTGTGCACTTGCCTGGATGAGTGCAGCTCCAGCAACATTCAAGAAGCTTGACACCATCCAGGAGAAAGCAGCCCGCTTGATTTACACCCCATGCACAAACAATGGCAGCAGTGTGTACCATCAATAAGATGCACTGCAGGAACTCACCAAGGCTCCTTAGACAGCACCTTCCAAACCCACAACCCCTACCATCTAGAAGGACAAGGGCAGCAGATGCATGGGAACACCATCACCTGGAAGTTCCCCTCCAAGCCACTCACCATCCTGACTTGGAAATATTTCGCCGTTCCTTCACTGTCACTGGGTCAAAATCCTGGAACTCCCTCCCTAACAGCACTGTGGGTGTACCTACACCACATGGACTGCAGCGGTTCAAGAAGGCAGCTCACCACCACCTTCTCAAGGGCAAATAGGGATGGGCAATAAATGCTGTTCTAGCTGGAAATGCCCATGGCTCGTGAAGTCTCATAAAGAATAAATAAAGAAAACATTGCACACTGAAGTTCACATCAGATTGTTTTATTTTAATGAAAAATCAAGCGTGGTACCAAGTTTCAAAAGATTAGGGAAGAATATTCAATGCAAAGGAAATTCATGCCAAGTGGAGAACAGGTGGACAATCCACTACTATCCATTTCGCGCCCCTATTGAAATTGAATTTGACCCCCGTTACGTTAGGTGATGAGAATTTGACTTTTACAAGCCTGAAGATTAACAGAGTAAGAAAAGAATAATACAGGTCACAGATAAGATGGAGGGGGCTACAGAAATAAACGATTCTGAGAATTTGCACAGATTATTCTTTGAAGGTGACAGGACAAGTTCAGAAGACAAAGCAGTCCTCTTGACTGGTACCACATACACAAACATTTATTCCCTCCACCACCAACGCACAGTAACAGCAGTGTGTACCATCTACAAGATGCACTGCAGGAATTCACCAAGGCTCCTTCGACAGCACCTTCCAAACACACGACCACCACCACCTAGAAGGACAAGGGCAGCAGATAAATGGGAACACCACCACTTGGAAGTTCCCCTCCAAGTCACTCAACCTTCTGACTTGAAAATATATCGCTGTCCCTTCACTGTCACTGGCTTCAAAATCCTGGAACTCCCTTCCTAACAGCACTGTGGGTGTACCTACACCACATGGACTACAGCGATTCAAGGAGGCAGCTCACCACCACCTACTCAAGGGCAACTAGGGATGGGCCATAAATGCTGACCCAGCCTGCGAAGCCCACATCCCGTGAATGAATTTTTTAAAAAGACTGTTAAAAAGGCATACAGGATCCTTGGCCTTATAAATAGAGACATAATAGTCCAAAAACAATGAAGCTATAGTAAACCATTTATAAATTACAGGGCCTCAGCTAGGGTATTGTGTGCAATTCTGGGCAGCACACTTAAAGATAGATGTCAAGGCTTTGGACAGGGTACAAAGGGGGCTCACCAGAACGATACCAGGGTTGCAGGACTTCTGCTATGTGGAGAGAGAACAGAAGCTCGGGCTACTCTGCTTAGAGCTGAGAAGGTAAAGGGAAGATCTAATACAATTGTTCAAAATTATAAGGGGTTTTGACATATAAATAGAATGGGTAAAAAGGGAGAAACTATTTCCTTTGGCAGAAGGATCAGTAACAAGAGCACACAGATTTAAGATAATTAGCAAAAATTCCAGGGGGAAAATGAGGACAATTTTCTTCACACAGTCAGTTGTTATAACCTGAAATGTGCCGTCTTAGATTTAACAATTACTTTCAAAGGGAATTAGATAAATACTTGAAAGAAGGAAATTTGCAGGGCTTTGAGGAAAGAGCAGGTCACAGGGTCTGGATAGCTCAGGAACGATGGGCCAAATGGCATCCTCCTATACTGTGCCATTCAATGATCCTTGGCTTGTGGGGGTGAATGGCCTATTTCTGCGTGTTTCTAAAAAAATATACAGGAGATAATAAAATGAGGGCAAGCTTTATTTGTCATGTCTAGGTTCATGTATGTTCTGGGGTGCAGAAAGGTGGGCCAAGTGGGTAGGGGCATCTCGTCTCCTGTAGGCTGCTCTGTAGTAAGTCAATGGAAATGGATTAGCCGCAGCCCCCTGTGGGTGGTATTGGCATGATTGGAGTGATATGTGTCGCCCTCTTTTAGGATGTCAGTGCTCTGCCCCTTCGCCACTCCCCTAACCAATACCCACCCACCATTTGTGCCAACAGGTTCAGGTGGGCCAGGCTGCCCAGGCGCCAGCCAAGCTGCAGCTGTCTAGAGCTGGGCCCTCACAGCCTCAGAAGGTCATGAGGATCTCAAGGTTACAATAGCAGCCTTTCACCAGCTTTGCTGAGGCCACGAGGAGTGCACTTTGTAGGATTAATGGAGTGGGCAATCTTTCTTTATCAAACAGCATTATGGGCCGATCACTTTGGGTGAGGGATGAATGAAAGGCAATTACTATGTTTGGCATGGAATTAATCACCTTTCTTACAGCTGGCAGCGTGGTTCTGAAGTGTAGCCTCATAACAGCTCTGAGTCTGCACTGTCAGTATGTCACGCATATAGAAGTTGTCTAAGTGGTTTGAATGCTCTTTAATACAGGATGAAGGGAGTGTTGAAGGATATATCAAGGATATGTTAAGCAGTTGAGCTCTGCCTAAGTTCTCAGGGCAAGGGAATGAACAGGCCAGCGGAATAGCCACCTTCTCAAGGCGAATTAAATATGGGCAATAAATGCTGCTCCAGCCAGCAAAGCCCACATTCTGTGAACGAATACATTTTAAAAAAAAGACCACCCCTCAGTCAACATCACTGGAAGAACACATTGGGTGGAATTTTACGGCCCTGTCACGGCAAGGGTGGGGCCATAGAATGCAGCCAGCTGTTCAAAATTCCATTGACTTTGGCGGGACCATAAAATCACCAGCATAAAACTCCACCCATTGCCCTGTCATTATGCCATTGCTGTTTGTGGAATCTTGCTGTGCACAAATCGGCTGCCACATTTCCTACATTACAACAGTGACGACATTTCAAAGAGTGTTTCATTGGCTTTAAAGTACGTTGGGCCGTTTTGAAGCCATGATAAGCGCTACATAAATGCAACACTTACTTTGCTGTTAAATTCACACTTGTCCTCTCCACCATTCATGGCAGATCCTTCAGATACCCTGACCCTACTCCCTGCAGCTCACTCCCTAAAGCTTCCCTTCCTGCTGCCTCTACCCGACCTTTGAAAACTTCCTCTAAACCTTCCCTTCTGATCGTATTTGCTCATCCCTCTCAACTCTTCCACTGTCACTCAGCACTGCTTCTTCTGCGAAGCGCCTTAGGGTATTTCACATGATAAAAGCGCTATGTAAATAGAGGTTTTCTGTGTTCACATAAATAAAGGAGTCAGCCACTGCATTAAAATGGCATATAAAGAGATTTTATGTGAAGTGCCTACCCAATGCTCTACCAAAGGAAATTTAACTTCTGTATGATTGATGGAGGACTGAACTAATAACAGTTTCATTGGTTTCCAGCCTGTGGGATGTTTGGCTGGGCTACCTCTAACTTTGGGTTGGAAGGCATTCCAATTTAAAAGCACTATATGAATTCAAGTCCAAATCTATGTACAGAGGGATAGCTTCCATTTACAAAGATTGCTTTACTTTGTACAGGGCTATCTCTTATTGTAAACTGTCACGGTACCCTTAACTAATTATTACTACATGAATTCAATCGCTGTCCCAACAGTGATGTTGGTAAATTCAAGTCATGCTGAGGAACCTGATATAAGGATTGAAGGGCGAGTTGGAATAATAGCTTCTCCTGATAACCTTACTCCTAACTATTAGGTTCTGTATCTTATCTTAAGACTGAGTGTGGCAGAGAGGGATGAGGAGGGGAAATGTCATTGAAAGACTAAGTGAAATTTAAAGAGATGTCAAGATTGGCTAAAAAAGGACCGAATATTTATTGTGCTCTTGGCAGACACACGGTGCTGTTTAAGAGTTTTAGCACATGTATGGCTAATGTAATGGAGGAATTCAACCTGTAGCCTTGATGTTTAATTTAACATTCCCTACTTGCATACATTCTTTGGAGCAGCGTAAATTGATTGTAAAGATTATAAACATATAATAAACACGTTCTTTTTTGACAGCAATAGCTCATTTGCTCCTTCGAATACGACAGGGAATTCAGGTCAAAGTGAAAAGAAACCGCAGATGTGAATAGGCTCAGATCCCAATATTCATCACTATACTTCAAATCCAGCTGATGCTGGCATTCTTAAGCTGAATCTTTGTTGATGAATGATCTAAGATTGATAATAACTCAAAGTTCAATGTCTGGGAGCTCAAGTGAATGTGAGAAAACAGCCTGTCCCAAATTAAGTGAGTAGGTTCAGCACTAAACTTTGGCTATCTGTGCACAATTTGAACGATTGTTGCTCATCATTTGTTTGGTTGGAAGTTCTAGGATTGTAGCGACTGTGTTACTTTGGAAGACCACATTCCACTTTCTTGCCCTCACTGTGGCCTGGTTGGTGCTGCTGCCCACTTGCATGTCAGTTTTTTGCTCCCCTCTCTGCTATCTTACCTCCTCCTTTCTATGAGCCTCCGTCGAATAGATTATGGGAGGGACACCACAGAATGAAAAAGGATCTATGAAAACCTCAATGGAAAAGCCAAATACTGCAGATGCTGGAAATCTGAAATTAAAACAGAAAATGCCAGAAACTCTCAGCAGGTCAGGCAGCATCTGCGGGGAGAGGAACAGAGTTAATGCTTCAGTTCGATGATGACCCTTAAGATGCTGCCTCACCTACTGAGTATTTTGAGCATTTTCAACTGAAGCCCCTTCGTGTTCAAGCACAAGTGTTAGCTGATAGCAATCAGACAATATTTACTCGACTACCAAGCACCAAGGAACAAAACTACTTCAGAAATTATGGATCATAAAGGTAATGGCAAAATATTATGCTTTGTTGCATAACCTTGAATCCAAAGAGAAAATTATTGACTTGTTTTTGTATCCAAGTCAATTTTCGTGACTTAGAGCGATGATTGGAACTACTTCTCCTCTGTGAAGATATTGAGTTCCTGTAAGTAAAGAAAGACTTTGAATATTAACTTATTCAGCATCTTGTCAAAAGGGGTAAATATCTTTAACAGATAAATGAGAAAGCAGATTAACTGCTAACAATGGATCAAAAATGGCAATTTCTGCTTGGCACCTGTCGGAGGCAAGCCTTCCAAGGAAAGCTGCAGAAGCATGTACAATTCAGTGTAGCTAGAAGAAAATAGGTCACAGGGTGATGGAAGGTCCATATGGGAAACAGGTTTCGAGAAAGCTTTCAGCTGTGAGAGAGGTGGCAAGGTGGACAAGATCAGAGTTGGAACAGTGGGGACAGGGGTGTGAGTGTGTGTTAGGGTGTTGGGAATAGTGCAGTGTGAAGGGATGGTGCAGCATGGACAGGGAGAGATTCAAAAGTGAGAATAAAAACTTTAAGGGCAGGATTTTCCTTTCGTTGGGTGGGTTCATTGGGTGGGCGCGGACGGGCGAGCCCGGGAACAGCCGCGAAACGGTCCAGTGCCCGCGAGTGGGCCCCGACCGCAATTACACGCTGGCGGGCCAATTAAGGCCGGCCCAGCGTGAAACACTGCTCCGCACGCACAGGCCGGGAAGGGCCGTGCAGGGGCCTGTCTGCCATTGGCAGCTGGTTTAAAAGCGGCCCATGCAGCCCCCTGGAAGGCCCTTCCCGGCCTGTACGGAGCCGTGTTTCACGCTGGGCACAGGTGCGGCTGGTCACGGCAGGCGGGAGGGCAGGTTGGGTGGGCACTCGGTGCCCTGCTTTTCCGATGAGTGCCTTGCCATCCTCCCGGAGGAGGTGGCTGCTAGGAGGGACACCCTCATCCCCAGCGATGGGAGGAGGAGGCCACCGCACCTCACCAAGAGGGCATGGGAGGAGGTGGCAGCACTGGTCAGCAGCCATGACGTGGTGCGGCGCTCCTGGGGGCAGTGCCGGATGCGCTTCAATGACCTGCTGCGCTTTGGAAGGGTGAGTACCGTGTTGGCATGGGTCAGTGCGCAGAAGTGTTAAGGTGTGGCCATCCCCCTGCGGACCTCAGGAGTGCTAGAGTCTGAGTGCCAACTGTCAATCACGCTGGAGCTGGCCAAGGGGGTGAGCCCTGGCTGCTTGGACTGAGTGCCTTGCAGCTCGAGGGCCACGACTTGGAAGTGCCCTGTCAGGTGCTCCTCAGCTGGGGTTGGCCAGGCTGTAATGGTGCTGCAGGTACAGAGTGGACTAATCAATGCTCCTCTGTTGTTTCAGGAGAAGATGGCCCACAACAATATAGAAAGATCGTGGACCAGCGGAGGCCCCACTAGCCTCCTAATCCTTTCGAGTTATGAGCAAGATGCCCTGGAGCTTGAGAGCCGGCACACCCCATGTGCAACCTGGCGTGGAGAGGCGGGGGTGCCAGACAAAGGTAAGAGCGCAGTGCACAGAGGTAAGAGTTTCGGCTTCTGCAACTATTCTAGTGTAGTCTCTTCATTGATGTGAGCCTCGAACCTGGAGTCTCCATTGACCATTGGAAGACGAGGGCATCATGATGCAGATCTCCATTGTCTCACCAGGGTGCCTGGCATGTACAGTGACAGTGTGATGATTATAACTAATGACATGTCCTTGTTCTCCCTTTTAGGTTTGCCAGCAGGCAGATCTCCGGACCCCGAAGGACCACCCCTGACACCGGAGGACCACCGAGCATCATTTGCACCTGTGTCACACCCGCTTTCTGAAAAAGGCACCAGCTCAGATACCAGCACCTCGATGGGCATTAGAGCAGTGGCTAGTATTTCAGTGAACATTGGTGAGGGCACTTCACACTCGCTTGAGGTGCAGGCGGAGTCCGGGAGTGCCCAGGGTGGTAGCAGTTGGAGGACTGCTGGAGACCAGGACGATGCTCAGTTAATGGCTGATGATGAGCTTCTGGAGTCGTTCATTAGGCAGCAGATACTGGAAGTCCAGCCAGATGTGTGGGAGGATCTGTCGGAGATCCATGAGGGTCTGTGTGGCATGGTCTCTGCGATGGAGGAGTCCATGCAGAGCATGAGCACTGTGTTGACCATCGTGGCTGAGCGCATTGCCTCCTCCATTGAGAGAGTGGTGACTTTCATGGCGAGGCAGCTCCAGGGACAGAATGAGGGGTTCCTGGGGTTATGCTCGGACCTCCAGGCCCTCACACAGGCACTGACCTCAGGTGGTCAGTGTCAGTGTGGGAGATGGGTGAGGCACCCAGTATCCCAGCCAGATGCCCATCCATCAATGGTGAGCAGGGAGGTCCAGAGTGACCTCACATTGGCGCACGAGGGGCCTGTCGTCTCTGCGGGCTCCTCTTAGGGTGCTCTGGACGATGTCAGCAGCTCGCTCCTCCCACCCCTCCGTAGGTAACCGCGGCATCTGATGAGGTTGCAGCGACTGGGGAGATGCCAGCCATGGCACTGGCTGCTCCATCCCAGGCAGGGCCAGCACGGGCTCTACTGCAGGTCATCATCAAGGCCAACAAGACAGCAGATTTAGCAGGCGCCTAGGCATAGCACTCGCAAACATAAGTTAAAGGCACCATGAGGACAAGAGGGACAGGTCACTGGTGATTTTATGTTCATTTTCGTTAACTTTATGTATACTGGTCTGATGTTGAATACCAGAAGCATTTCTGTTAACATTATTGAACTGTCAGAATGACATAAATTGTGTTTTTGTCTTCATGGTTTGAGTGTGCGTCACTTTTTTATTTCATTGGTGTGGGGAATGCCAGTATCTAGTGCTGAACATAGATGGCCCTGAACTTTATTGCACAGGCACTGACTGTTCTTTGTGTTCAAATGAAAGGGTCTTTCAGGCATCTGGGATGGAGGCGCCAGTCCTGGCTTGCGTTTGAAGCTGATCTTTGGTAACCTAGCTGAAGGAGCATTGGATCAAGGTGTCCCTGCCTCCCTGAAGGTTGCCAAGGTCTGCCTCCATGCCCTCAATGTTCACCGTGCTCCTCTTCGGACTCACTACTGGACTCATCATCTGTGGCCTGTGCAGCTGCCTCAAGATCCTCTTCCTCCAGTCCCCACCTTGCCAGTGCCAGATTATGGAGAGCGCAGCATGCAACCACTGTCAGTGACACCCGCTCTGGTGGGTATTGTAGTGCTCCCCACTGAATGGTCCAGGCGTCAGAAGCACATCTTGAGAAGACCTATGGTCCTCTCCACTGCTACACTTGTGGAGGCGTGACTTGTGGTGTAACACTTCTCTGCCTCTGTTCTTGGGTGGTGGAGAGGAGTCATGAGCCACCTCTTCAACAGATTGCCCTTGTCACCCAGCAGCCATCCATCAAGCCGGGCTGGAGCATTGAACAGCCTCAGCACCTGGGAGTGTCTCAGGATGTAGGCGTCATGGGAGCTGTCTGGGTACATTGCAGAATCTGCACCTGTGATTACACACTATCTGCACATTCTTGGAGTGGAATCCCTTCCTGTTGACGAAGGCATCCAGTTGACCCATTGAACCCTTGATAGCCACATGTGTGCAGTCGATGGCACCCTGGACATGGGCGAACCCAGCAAATGTTGCAAAGCCTCTGGCTCACTCAGCCTGGCTGACTTCATCCTCAGCAACCTTCAGGGAGGCAGGGACTCCTTGATCCAACGCTCCTTCAGCTAGGTTACCAAAGATCAGCTTCAAATGCATGTACCCGCATGAACGCAGCTTCCGTCACCAGCTTGACGCAACTGTGGACAGCGGATTGGGAGACTCCACACAGATCCCCCACTGACCCCTGGAAAGAGCCGGAGGCGTAGAAGTTAAGGGCCATTGTGACCTTCAGAGTCACTGGCATGGGGTGTCCACACAGTTGGGGCTGATCTCAGGCCTGATCATCTGACAAATGGAGGTCACCGTCTCCCTTGAGAGGCTGAGCCTCCTTTGGCATTGCACCTCAGGCATATTGAGGTAGCTGCATCGCTGCCTGTAAACGCTGGCGGCAGGATAGTAGCATCTTCTGTGGCCCCTTCTGCCTTGGACTTCCTGCTGGCCCTGTGCCCCTTGTGCCTGTACCTCTCCTCCCACAGGTCCCTCCCCTGGAAGCTGCATTGGGACACCTGGCCTCCTCTCCCTCCTGCCCCTCTCTTACTCCTCAGAGGAGGTGCCTCCAGAGGAGACCACAATCCCCATTCCCAGGGTAAGGGAAGGCTGTCTGATACCTGGGAGGGTCCACACTGTCTGAATCCTCCGGGGGCCTGGCAGACAGCAATGAGCCCTGAAATGAAGCCTGGAAATGCTAAGAATGAAGCTCTGAACAGAGATGAAGCTGCCACATGCCAATAAGAAACCAGCCGCAAACTATCTCCAAAACTCCTCACTACTCACACTGGCAATGCTGCTGACCCTTTTTATCCCGCACTTGGATGAGGTTTGTGAAAATGTTGGCCGGCCGCCTGCCCGTTTTGCCCATGCGACGAGCAGAAAACCGCACGGGCCAGGAAAAAATCGCGGTCAATTGGACTGTTAAGGGCTTTAAGCGGCTGCTTAGTTAATGGGGGGGGGGCACCTCTCCGGCACCTGCGCTCGCCCGCCAAGCAAAATATCGCACGAGTTGCGCAATGACGTCGGGACGATCACCTGACGTCATCCCGCGCTATTTTACTCCCGTTCGGGTCGGGCGCGCGCCTACCCGTGGGATGAAAAATTCTGCCCTAAGGTTGGTTTGGGATGGGAACCCAATGGACATCTGTCGGGGAATGGGTCATTGGGAAATCTGCACAGCGTACGGGTGTTAAGAGTTCCTCGTGACTTGAGGTTAGGATTTATCCATACATAATCAAATATGATGTGTGGAGTATCCGGAACTCATTACTGGAGTGCTTCACTCTCATTGATTTACAATGCAGAATGATTTGCCAGCTGGCAAAAGAATGATGGGGAGAGAGGCTTCCTTGTCAACTTTCTGTATGCAGGGAATAGGGATTTAACACGAGTCCAATTGTAATAATCAAGGCCACAGAATGCTTGTAAATTATTTGCACTCATTTCATCAAACTGGGCTTTAATCCAAAGTCTGTAGACTGATCTATATATAGCTCGATTCTGCTGATTAACCCAGAGATCGAGCTTTCATTATGTGAGTTGAAAAATCAGATAAACTTAGGAATATTAATAAATCTTCTTCAGCGATCCAACCCGGTCTTTATTAATTAATGAAGCTAAAAATTTCAGTTGGAGAGCTTTCTTCCAAGCTAGTTTTTGCGCTCTTGTGCAAAGCATGGCGTGGAGAGGCAGCTGCGCACAGAAAAAATGAGTCTTCACAGGTCTCGCATAAAACAAAACGTAACGTGAGATTGACAAAGCTGACAGGTTTAAGTCACAACATGCTTCCACGGTATGCACCATTTTGATTCACTCCTGTAGGGAAACCGACGTTGGCACTGGGTTTTGATTTTATTGTTAAAACAAATTCCAGCTAAGGTGAATCTTGGGGCTTATCGGTGAGACCTTGCTTGTGTTCATAAAGCACAGGGAAAGTTTACATACCGTTCAAAACTAGCTTTGGAAAGACGCTGACTTCAAGGTCAACTCCTTCAGACTTCGAAGATTATTGCAAGACTGTTACTGATGGCAATGGCTATTCCACCCATCTTAATTCATTCACCTAGAAGCCAAATACTATTGAAAAAAGGATCTGTTTCAAAAGAAAGCTTTCTTATTTGGCAGAGGCATTTGTTGGTACGAATCGAGCTATATATACATAGATCAGCCTGGTTTCCAGACAGGGGATCTGTCAAAAAGAAGAGCACCAACGTTTGTGAAGTCAGTGTTCAGGGATCACCCGACTGAGGACATGTGGTTAATCATCTGACAGCAGGAAGCAAAACCGCCTGGGTGAGGTGATTATGGCCCCAATATTGACTGGGGCAGGAATTCCAAGCCGAGATAGTTAGGCCCAGGAGTCAGGCAACCCCTGAACAACTGGCTTCACGAATGTTGGCGCTCTTCTTTTTTAGCTGATTCCCCACCTGAAAATCAGCTTGAATGACCAGGCTTGGCTCCATGTCAGGCAGGGAAACGTTAAAGGGGAGGCCACAGCCCAAGTGCAGGTAGGTTTCCTGCAGCTCGGGCAGAGACCAGAGGGGATTCATTGGGCTACAGAATGGTTTGGAGGGTTGGTGGGGGGAGGGGATGATCATCGGGAGCTGGAGAGAATTTTCGGCCAGGGGTGGAGAAGGCAGGGGCAGGGGCCATCGGGCAGGCAGGGATCTCAGGGCTGCTGGGGTCAGGGATCGCAGGCACGGCTGGTGATCATGAGCTGCCTTTGGTGATCACTGAAGGCGGGGAGCTCCAAGCACATGGACCGGGGCACTGGTTTGCTTGGCGGGCTAAGGAAGCACTCCCGCTCCTCTTGGCCCCCAAGCAGTGGTGGAAAAGCACTTACCTCCTCCATGCAGCAGTCCTCACTGCCCTTTAACTGCAGGTTTTACCGAGGCCTTGGAAACCCGGGCAACCAGCATTAAAACTGGAAGGGAGGTGACATCTGAGGCATGCAGGTTCATTAAAATATTTAAATGAGCCACCCACGTTCTGGGAGCAGGTTGGTCGCTTATCTCCATTCCTTGTTCCACCTCTATAATGACTGGGAATAGATGGGTTTGAGACGGGTTAGATTTGGGTTCGATGCTTTTTACTTTTAATACCCCAAACTAAGCTCACCAACTTTCGGGAGATAACGTTATCTTCTATGTTCCCTCACCTCACTGCTGCATTCACTGTTCCTTAAATGAGCTTGAGATTTTGGCTTCCAGGAAGTCATTCCATGTATTGATCACTCTTTATGTGAAGAAGGATTTATTGATTTCAGCCCTAAAGTTGTTTTTTATTAGTTTGAACTCTTGTCCAACTCTAGCAGTTTAATTTAAACCGATATTCCAGGTTTACCTTTTCAATGCCCCTAAATATCTTACATATTTCACTGTAAGATCCCTTTTCTAAGCATCTCCAATCCCTTGTCATAACCTAGCCTGATAGGTCTGCAGAGAAGGTTACGGGGTGACCTGACACAGGTCGTGACGTGGGGAAAATGTTTCTGTTTGCGGGGCAGTTCAAAGTTAAAGGGTGATAAATGTAAAATAGTCACCAATAAATACAATAGGACTTCAGGGGAAACTTCCCTACCCAGAGAATGGTTAGAATGTGAAACTCGCTACCACAAGGAGTTGTCAAAGCGAATAGTAAAATGCATTTAGGGGGAAACTAGGGGAGGACATAAGAGAGAAATATGCTGCTAAGGTGAAATGAAGTAAATGGGTATTGTGGCAGACTTCCACCCCATAAGGCCGATAGCTTGTGCGATGATGGTTAACCCTGTGTGTGGTTCAGGGGCCCCACTCTGACATGACATGCTCTGCCACATTTGCTGCAGACGAAGATGGTGGGCTGAGAAGGTGCACAATTCATTGGCCTCTGTTTCCTCTTCTTGGCCAGCAGAGCTTTCCATTTCTGCTCACCTGAGCAGGGGAGTGGGGGCATAAACATCGGCACAGTCCTCTTGGCCCAAATGGCCTCTTTGTGTGATGTAAATTCTATGCCTCCAGTACTTAAATATCTCCTTTGTATTTCCGCAACCAGTCATGCATGCAGTACTCAATTTTCCTTTCATTCACGGGCTGTGGGCATCACTGGCAAAACCGGCATGTATTGCCCATCCCTAATTACTTTTGCATAGGTGATGGTGATCAACTTTTCTTGGCAACTGAGTGACATTTCAGAGGGCAGTAAAGAGTCAACCATTGCTGCAGGGGCTCAGTCATATGTAGGCTAGACTGGCTAAGATGGTTGTTCTCCTTCCCTAAAGGGCATTAGTGAACCAGATGGATTTTTACAACAATCTGGGAGTTTCATGGCCACTGTTATTGCCGCCAGCTTTTTATTCCAAATTTATGTAATTAACTGAATTTAAATTCCCCAACTGTCATGGGGAGATTTGAACACATGTCCCTGGATCATGTATGGCATCTGTATTACCAGCCTAGTAACCCAACCTCTATGCTGCTGTACCCTTTAAGAGCATTGTGCAACTTCATTATTACTTATATTACAATGTTTTGGCTGCATCATTTAACATTGCATTGGCTTTGTTGATTGCTGTTCTGCATTGTTTGGGCATATTTAGCATTGTGTTTATTAAGTTTCCTATGTCTCTTTCTGCTTCATCCTTAACTATTTCAACACTACTCACATATGTGTGTCGCAACTTGTACACCATGGCATTGATTTTTGACTAATGGGAGATACAATTAAAGTGAAAGAGAAACACTACACGTATATAGTGCCTTTCACATTTTAAGGACAGTATATGTGATATTGGGCAGGGAAAGGTAGGGGGACTGCAAGTGGATTGGGGGATTGGATGTTTGGGTGCTGCTTTTAAGAGTAGATTGCTGGCTGAACATCACAGTCACAGGGAAGTACTGAACACCATCTCCAAAGACATGGGATGATTGACATAAGTTCAATGCCATCGTCAATGCTGATATTCAAGTTGGCTTTGACATAATGAACTCTGGGGCTGGTTGTGGCACCAGGATTATTTTCATCAATTGCCCCTGAGCAGGGAGGACTTCAGATATGTCAATGCATCCAAAGCGCATGCTTTGACCACGAGCATTCAGGTCTTAGAGGCGACGGTTTAGAGAGAACCATGTAAAGCAGCTTTAAGCAAACCGCTTTCAGGGACTGCAGGACCATGGACGATGGATCATCGGTTCCACCTTCCCTCTGAACAGTGGCCACTCCAGAACCCCAGTATAAGTATCAGAGTTAGAAACTGCCTTCACAATGCCATGCTCTTTCTTGAAACTTATATGAGCTTCCTAGCCAGCTAGGATCCTAGCTGCCCCCCACCCTTCAACCATCCCCCACCCACTTCTCAAACACCTGCTCATGTACACATTAGGATCTGGGAGGTCCACCGATGTACAGTGGCAATGCTGAAGCATTCAGCCAGCTCTCCAAGCCCCGCGATGAGTGGCAGAGAGCCTCATAATACCAAAATCACAACCAAGCACCAGCAATGTCCTTTACCTTGGCACAGTACCAGGATCTATGGAATTCATTGCCACAGAAAGCTGTGGAGGCCAGGTCACTGAGTGTATTTAAGACCGAGATAGATAGGTTCTTGATTGGTAAGGGGATCAAAGGTTACGGGGAGAAGGCGGGAGAATGGGGTTGAGAAACTTATCAGCCATGATTGAATGGCGGAGCAGACTCGATGGGCCAAATGACCTAATTTCTGCTCCTACGTCTTATGGTCTTATGATAGATTTAAGAACAGCACAGAGTGGCACCACATGTAGTCTCAGCAAAAATACATTGAAAGCTTCCACATTCAGCCACAGTTGAGATATTCTGCCCAATTCTGGACAACACATTTTAGGAAAGGATAAAAAGGTGGTACAGAAGAGATTTACGAGAATGCTCCCCAGGATGGGGGAATTACAGTTACGTGGATATACTAGAGTAGCTGGGGTTGTTCTTCCGGGAGCAGAGAAAGCTAATTTAATTTGACAGAGCTGTTTAAAATCATGATGGGTTTAGATGGAGTCAATAATGAAAAGCTGTTTCCAGTGGCTGTAGGGTCGATAACCAGAGGGCACAGATTTAAGGTAATTTGTCGAGGTGATATGAGGGAAATCATTCTCACACAATGAATGGTTAGGATTTGGAATGCACTGCCGAGTAGGGTAGTCGATACAGATTCAGCAGGTCTTCAAAAGAGAACTGGAGAAAAACTCAAAGGGGAAAAGATTGCCAGGATACGAGGGGAAGAATGGGGGAGTGGGGCTAACTGGGTGGCCTTTTTCAAAAAGCCGGCCTAGAGTCGATGGGCTGAATGGCCTCCTTCTGTGCTATAACTCCCAATGGTTCCGTGATGTGGAGAAAGCTTTTATTTTGTAGTAAATCTTGTTTAAAGACAAAAGCTTCCCTATTAAAAAGACCTTCTGTATAAACATTGTGGCTAAATTAAGCTGCTAAAACCTTGCTCAGTCAAGGATGTCCTTGGGAGGCACTCAAGCACTCTTTTTATCTTACGTTCTAAGGGATGGTTTTGGAAGGTCAGACACAATGTTGGTTATCTCAGACAAAGCAGTAGAACAGATGGCTTCCAGAGAGGCAAAGAATATTATTTAGGGGAAGCCTTTTCAAGGGTGCCTGTTAAAGCACAAAAGCTGGATTTAAAGCCTAGTTCGAGTTCTCTCGGAGTGGAATTAGAACCACTGGAAGCAAGGTCCCTGTGTAACGGTGGTAATCTGATGTGTAATATACATTTTTAAAAAATGTTATAATAGAAGATCACACAATCTTATTATCCAATGACAGTGTACGTGGGCTACCTTAGTAGTCTATAGTCTGTAGTCAGTAGGCTAGAGTAAGAGTCTGTAATGTAGAGACAGGGTTTTAGTTTTAAGTATACAAGTGTAGCTGCTGAGTTCCTTTGTAAATAAATAGAACATGTTCTACATAAGAACTGTCTGCTGATCAGCTATCTCTACGGTACCAACTCGGTCACCCCAAAACAAGCATGAAACCCGAATCCATTAGTCCAACTAAACTAGCGACCAAAGATCCAACAGTAACCTAGGCCAGGATTTTCCCCTGGGCGATTTGGGGGCGGGGCCCGCTCGCCGAGGGGAAAATGACGCGGGATGACATCGGGAGGAAGGCGGGTGGACAGCGAAATCAGCTGTCCGCCCGCCGACCTGCCAATGGCCAATTAAGGACATTGACAGGCCAGTTAAAGTAATTAAAGACCTGCCCGGCCAACCTTAAGGCTGACGGGCAGGCCAGGAACCCCGGTGGGCTCCAGATTACTCATGGAACTTCATCCACTGGCGGGATGAAGTTTCATGTCCGTTTTGTAAAAAAGTAATAAAATTTATGTGTTTTTTATGAACATGTCCCATCTCGTGTGACATTGTCACATGAGGGGGACATGCTAATAATTTTTTAATGTTTCTATTTTAACACTTAACTTACCTCTCACGAATTTCCCTGAGGCAGCACTTTGCCTCAGGGAGCAGTGCGCTCTTTCACCCGCATGTGCGAGAGAGCACACTTTGACAGATGGGAATTCCCTCCCCCCACCCCCGGAACAGGAAGTGCATAGCGCTTCCCATCGGGGATGCCCGTCAGGCAGGCCTTAATTGGCCCGCCCACTCAAAATGGCGGCGGGCCCCATTTCAGTGGAGGGAGTCGGCTGCCCACCCACCGCCGAGCCGGTGGGGCCCGCCCACCATCCAAGAGCAAGATTCTGCCCCCAGTGTATTGGTCAGATGGTGTACCAGCAGCTCATTCACTATTTCTTGAGGATAACCATTGGTTTGCAAGTTCCTAACACTGTGCTGCAGCTTCTCTAACACAAGATTCGAAACAAGATTCCCTCTAGGTGCCACAGGCTGAAAACATGGATAGTGTTTCCACTCTGGACACAGTCAGTGATCTGGGTGCAAAGTGCGGCCAAAAGAGAAGCCATTATTTTCCCCTCGTTTCTATTTAAACTCAGGTGCATATGGCTGACCGTGCAATCCAACATGAACCAGGCAGTCTTTTACTTTCATTTGTTCATGGGATGTGGGCATCGCTGGCTAGGCCAGCATTCATTGCCCACCCCTAATTGCCCTTGTTCAGAGGGCATTATGAGAGTCAACCACATTACTGTGGGTTTGGAGTCACATGTAAGGACAGCAGATTTCCTTCCCTAAAGGACATTATGAGCCAGATGTGTCTTTACAACAGTTGTGGTCATCATCAGACTTTAAATTTCAGATTTTCCTTGAATTCGGGTTCAAACCTGGGTCCCCAGGGCATTACCCAGGAATACTAGTCCAACGACCATACCGCTATGCTCCTAATGCTTTAGAGTGCTTTTTTTTTAATTTAAAAAATATGCCCTAAGAACATTCCTTGATATATTTAACAGTGGTAACTTGGTGCAGATTGACTAATGGGTTTATCACCAAAAATAAACATTTTTAATCAGGGGCCCATAACTTCCAATCTCCGGAGGGTTGCACCTCGGTGGTATCCCAGAAGATGCGCTGTAAGGCCCCACACAAGGACTGCACAGGAATTGCCCAGGAAGTTAAACTTCCATTGGGCAATTACCCTGCACTGGGAAGCAACCGATACTCTGACTTAAAGTCGGAGACTTCAGATGGTTCTGATTGTCTTACCAAAATAATTACCCAGGGAAAGTTAGAAGAATTAAACCACTTCTAATTCCTGGGTAAATATAGTACTGACTCCCACAACCTCCCAAGAGTCCCCTGACTCATCCCCCATCACCCCAACTACCTCCCATCCCCCAACTACCCTCCAAACCTCCCAACTACACCCCTGCCCTCCGACTACTCTCCCAACCTCTGAATACCCCCCCACCTCCCCAACTAACCCACCCGCCACTGACCACCCGACCCCCCCCAACCCATCATACATCCCTGCCACTGACCATATGACCCCCCCAACCCATCCTAGCCCCACACTGACCATCCAACCACCACCACCGCCCCACTGACCACCTGAACCCCGGACCCATCTTAGCCCCCACCACTGATTACCTGGCCCCCCCAGACCCATCCTTGCACCCACCGCCCCCATACTGACCACTCAGCCCTCCATTGACCACCCAACCCATCCTAGCCCTTTGCTCTCCCATCCTACCCACTTACCTTACACAGCCTTCTTCCTGGCTTCTCAGAATGGTTGGGGCCTTTAAACTTACCAGGTTACAACAGTTAATGCCGTAAAAAAGAGGGCAAGGGGGCATGCCTATATATCTCCCAGCTCTGCCTCAGGAACGCACTGCACTACACAACAGCCTGAGCCAGAAGGTCGGGTGAGAAAGGTGCAGCTGCATTCTAGTGTAAGTAAAACGGAACAGAGTGGAAATCCCACTGTGATTGCCAATCCTGAGAAGCTATAGTCCAGGGCATCTAGTCCGCCGCCTGTGAGTTTTCTTATTTTTATTCATTTATTCACTTGATGTGGGCATCGCTGGCAAGGCCAGCATTTATTGCCCATCCCTTGTTGCCCTTCTTAGAGTGCTGCAGTCCATGTGGCGTAAGTACAGTTAGGAAGGGAGTTCCAGGATTTCGATCCAGCTACAGTGAAAGAACGGCGAGATGGTTCCAAGTCAAGGTGGTGCGTGGCTTAGAGGGGAGCATGCAGATGGTGGTGTTCTCAAGTGTCTGTTGCCCTCCTCGGTGCTAGAAGTTGAGGGTTTGGATTGTGCTGTCGGAGGAGCCTTGGTGAGTTGCTGCACTGCATCTTGTAGATACATACTTCACCACTGATTGCGGAAACTCAGTTTGCACAGGACATAATTTGCATTTAAAATCCTATGCTACTAAGGGGAGAATGTAGCGTAGTGGTAATGTTGCTGGACTAGAATCCAGGGGCTAAATCTATGCAGCAATAAGTTCAAATCCCACCATAGCAGTAATTTAAATTCAATTAATAAACTTGGAATTATAGTGATGACCATTGTTAAAAACCCCATCTGGCTATCTAATCACTTTTAGAGAAGGAAATCGGCCATCCTTGTCTGGCCTGTGTGTTATTCCAGACCCATGGCAATGTGGCTAAATCTTAAGTGCCCTCTGCTATGGTCTAGTGAGC
The DNA here is from genome assembly GCF_964194155.1 of Cetorhinus maximus. NCBI lineage: Eukaryota > Metazoa > Chordata > Chondrichthyes > Lamniformes > Cetorhinidae > Cetorhinus > Cetorhinus maximus. The sequence continues at coordinate 114,056,093 of NC_135890.1, forward strand.
TACCCAGTTCAAGGGCAATAAATGCTGGCCTTGCCAGTGATGCCCACACCCTATGAAAGAATAAATACTAAAAGGCTTTGCACTTGTTTGACCCATTTTGGCAAATCGTGCTGATTAAGAGCTGCACAAGCCAGCAGAAACATTGACAAAAGC